>NC_058131.1:564113754-564171667 GCF_016433145.1 Gracilinanus agilis
AAGAAAGAAAGAAAGAAAGAAAGAAAGAAAGAAAGAAAGAAAGAAAGAAAGAAAGAAAGAAAGAAAGAAAAAAGAAACAAAGAAAGGAAGGAAGGAAGGAAAGAATAAGAAAGGAAAGAAAGAAAGAAGGAAGGAAAGAATAAGAAAGGAAGGAAGGGAGTGAGGAAGGAAGGAAGGAAGGGAGAGAGGGAGGAAGGGAGGAAACAAAAAGAAAAGAAAAAGAAAGGAAAGGAAAGGAAAGAAAAAAGTTCAACTCAGATTACTCAAAAACTTTTTCACCTGCTCTATATTTCAAAAATTGGAAAAATACAGAAAAATTGTGGCTTTATGTCTTTAAAGTTTTAATTTTTAGGGATACTCACTAGTACTTGGCTGAAAACAAAGGAATATACTCTCTTGTGATAGAGGTGATTTTATTGATCCATAGATCATGGCTTCTGCAGGAAGCTCAGTTCCTGGCAGCCTGCAATGGATTGTCACAGGAAAGAAGGATGCAGAGGACAAGACCACCTCTTCACAGATATGAACAGAACTATTTTATCCTGAGGAACAGAGGGGAGTAAATATTATCCTTTGGGTCTAAGTTCCAAGCCAACACCCTTGCACTGAAAACAAAGGAAAGAAATTAGAAATGAAAGGACTCTCCCTTCATCTAAATAAACAGCAACTTTGCCACAGTGGATTTTACAACTCTAGTAGGTAGCAGAGAAATGAACTAATTTTTGTGAATGCAACAGTATAGAAATGTGGAAGTTTTATATATAGTCATATTAGTGGGGTTGACATAAGAATTGAAGCCTGATAGTACCAACTAAATGGAAAGAATTACTTGCATATAATGGAATCTTGGAGTGTATTAGGAAATAGGAAAGCACTCACTAGCAGTCCATTCTTTTCTGATCTGTTTTTGGATGATCTGATAATTCATTTTGCTTACATTTTCCCTAAAGAGTCATTATTAGGCAATGGGCCCCAAAGACAATTTGAATCTCCTTGACTAATTTTATTTTGATCTCAAACTACCTTGAAAGGCAGGTGGTACCACCATTACCAACACCATTTTATACATGAGAGATTAGAAAAATTACATAGGGGGAAAGAGCATTGGATTTGAAGTCAGATCCTTTAGGTTTGAATTCTGCCTCTGTTTCTTCACTGCCTGTGTGATTTTGAATATGACTTCATCTCTCTGGAACTCAGTTTGGACAACTGTAAATTAAAGGACTAATCTCCAAGTTTCCTTCTAATTCTTAATTCTTTAATCCTATGACATATCAAGTAGGGGAAATAATTTTTTTTTTTTACTCTTAGTCTTGCAACATTAGACCCTTGGGTTTTTGGTGGAAGTGGAAAGGGACAATATAGATTAAGATTGCCATTAAATCAGAATGAAGGATATCAGTTCCTTGAACAATGATTTAGAGATAACATTACTATTATGCCTGCACCTTACATGGACCGCTGCACAAAATACACCTGGACATCCCCACTCCAAGAAGCAGGGTTGCTAGGTGACAGGGGAATAGAGTATTAGACCTAGAGTTGGGAAGACTGAACTTGTTAAGTTCAAATCTGGTCTCAGACACTTACAAGCTGTGTGTTAACTCTATTTGTCTCACTTTCCTCATTTGTTAAGTGAACTGAAGAAGAAAATGACAAGTCACTTCAGTGTCTTTGCCCAGAAATCCCCAGATGGGATCATGAAGAGTTAAAAAGAAGCAAAAGCAACTGAACAACACCCCAAGAAACAAAAGCAAATGACCAGTATCCAAAGACTAGTTCATATTTCCACCAGTAATCAAGCTAACGGCTTTGGAAATCAGGCAGCAATAAAGTTCAATTATACTTTATGTTGGTTTTTGAGGGGGTCTAATTCCACTTTCATGCAAGTATAAACAAGTTGTTTTATTTTAGTGCCTTAGTTCTGTTTTCTGTCTCATGATATTACACTTAATTCAATTTTCCAATTAGCACTCTCTATATGCCAGCTACTAGGCTAAATGCTAGAAATATAGACAGAAATGTAATAGTCCCTGCCCTCACGTAGCTTATATTCTATTAGGAAGATTCAATATATACAAAAATAGGTCATTGCATGGAACATATGTCACTATATACAAAGTAAATGCAGAGTAATTATTTTGGATAAAGAGAATGCTAGCCATTAGGATAGTGGTTTCCGTTTATGGGCTCTTGAACCCACTGGAGGTTCATAATAATGATCCAAGAGGATTGTGCTAAAAATTCTGTAATGATATTTCAAGCAGTAAAAAATTATACAGAATATTTTGGGTGATGTATAAAATTATACTGGGCGTTTCAACTTCTGGCACAATGGCTAGAGCACTGAACCTGGAGTCAAGATCTGAGTTCAAATGTGGTCTCAGACACTTGGTAATTGTGTTATTCTGGGCAAGTCACTTAACCTCTGCCTCAGTTTCCCCATCTATTAAAAAGGAGGATAACAATAGGAACTACCTATCAGGATTGCTATTGTGAGAATAAAATGAGAAAGTATTTGTAAATTACTTTGCAAATCTTAAGGTGTTATGTAAACGATAATTAAAAGCTTCCTGTAGGAGATAATATTGGATCTGTGCCTTGAATCAAAGTGAAGATTCCAAGATGAAAAGAAGAGGAGAGAGATAAGACACAACTACCCAACAAGTCCAAGGACTTCATGAACTCATAGGACAGAAGCTCCTAGAGAGTAAAGATGCCATCTACTTCATTGAATCTGCCCTACAATATGGAGACATTGCTTTTAATGAGTGCTTTTAATGATGATGAAAATGTGAATCATATTTCTCTGTTCATCAGGGCATTGAAGTGATTCCAATCGAGGAAAAACCATTTTATATTGCCTGTGCAAAACTCTTAATAGCTCTGAAGTTAGTGAGTATAATTCAAAGCACATGCCCTAGAGATACAAGGTCACCTCCTCAGTTTTTCTTCACAGTCCTGGTAGTTACAGACTATTCTTCTTCAACTCTATGCTCTGTCAAGGACCTCAGCACACCTGCTATTCTAGGCTGGGACTGTTGGAGTCAAAACTCCAAGTTTTGACATACACTCTCCCTTCTTTTGTACCTCTTCCATGGGAGCAATGGAAGCCTCTTACTATTATCCATCTGCTAGCTAATACAAATGGGGAAAAGAGGATAGACTATAGAGAGTCTTCTATTTAGTATTCAGTCATTCCTCCAAGAATGGTACCTTCCAATATATATGGAATCAGTCTACAAATAATTCATTGTTTCAGGTACTAGAAAGGCATAGTCACTCCAGTGGAAGGGCTAGTTCTAGGTTATTGCAGGGATTTTTACATCTTTTAAGAGCCTGTGGTTGAAAAAGCAATTACATATTAATTCAGTCATACTCTCAAATGATAATCAAACTTTTCCCTTACTAGATTTTCCCTTTGTCAGTTAAGAAAGTACAGACGTATATGTGTTTTCAGTAATCGTTCACACATCTAGGCCAAACAGTTTAGAGGAATGTCTGCTAGTTGCTATCATAAATTCATAGACATTCAGTATCTTTTCTTCATTTATATTGCTTTTGGGTGTTCCAGGTGCGCTACATACAAGTAATGGATTTGATCTTCATTTCAATGAGAATGATTTTTTAAAAACATGCATCACAGGGTTAGTGTTCCAAAGACATCAGAACCAATTTTTTTAAAGCACAGGAATAATAAATTTCTCCTTTCCCCAGGAAACAAATTAAATCTTACATTTTTAAATTTAAAGTGAAGGATTAAGAAGTGGTACATCTCTTATGAAATCAAAAGGAAAGCTGTGTTAGCTCTGGCCACCAACAGTGTTCTCTGAAAGTTTCACCTAGGAAAGAAATTGGCAATTCATTGAGCATTTATCATAGGATACCATTCTAAGGGATTTCCCCCCAGTGATTATAGGGTCTCTTTCCTTTGGATACCACTATTACCCATATCTCTCACCAAGGGGGAGGAGGAAACACAGTGGCTATACTTGCTGAACCAAAGATGCTGAACCAAAAATGTCAGGCACTTGGGACCAGGATGCTATTTATATTGCCTACTTCTTCAGGGGTATATCAAGTTTTTTTATTCTGAGATAACTTTAGTGTTTTTCTGGCAGCACAAAGGAAAAAGAGAAAGTGGTTGTGGTTAGATATTGTTGGCACTTTACAGGATGAACTAGCTGAATTAAAGGTGGGTCTTCCTTCTCCAGAAGTAACCAAAGCCCCAAACCCCAAGAGGCCTAACGACAAGGCACACCAAAGTCCAAGAAACACAGAATCTCTATGTTAGAAGGAAACTAAGAGACTACTGTCTAAACTGTTCCTGAAGAAGATATTCCTCTACAACAAATGCAGTAAGTGGTCATTCATCCTCTGTTTAGAAATGCCTAGGGAAGGAACAATCACTTCTACCATAGACATCCCATTCTACTTTTGGATGGTTTTAGGATTTAGGAAGCTATCTCTTGTGTCAAATCTAAATCTGCCATTTTACAAGTTCTAGGACTATATATGCTTCTCTTAATGTAAACTCTATTAGCTTCTTAAATAGTCATATCACACTCCTTATTTCCACTTAAAGTTTGTACTCCATGAACATTTCCAAATATCTTTCAGATAAGTTGCTGTCTCCACTGTCTTATTTTTATGACATTGATTTTTTGAATACAAGCTTAAGACTTTACATTTGTTTCTATTAAAATTTTATTAGATGTGACCTCTTGTTCTAGAATACCAAGATGCTTCTTTGTAGATAGAGTCATTCTTGTAATATGCCTTCTTTGCATCAACTACAAATATGGTAAGCATACCATTTATACCTTCAACTAAGTCATTGATTCCTCTAAATATCATATTTCAAGTACAGTTTCTGGGATGAACTAAATGTTACATTATCTCCTCTCTAGGCCCATATAAAGTAGACTTTTTCTTGGCTAAGAATTGTGCCTGCCTCCAATTCTGGCTTAAAGGAAATTGTACAATCAATGATACTGATCTTAAGTGGGCATTCCTTATCATAAGCCTTCCTATCTTTCTTCTTGTGTGGGGGTACTATTTTTTCATCATTCTCACAGAATAATAGATTTTTTTTCACTCAGAGCTGGGACCTCACAGGCCATCAAATTTAAATCTTTGGATTTTACAAATTGTTAAACTAAAACCTAGATATATGCAAATACTTACTTGCAGAGGACCATTCAGGCAGTAATTAACAAACATAGAATTTGAACCAGTATTCTAATCTAAAATTAATTTTTCCCCACTATCTAGAACTGTAACAACAAACATTATGATGAGGATGATAACAGATAGCATGAGCTAGGCATTATTATTATCCTCATTCATGAAAAAAACTGGTCTGAGAGAGGTTAAATGAATTGCTTGGTCACAGTTAGTCAGAGTGTGAATAAGGATTTGAAATCAAGTGTTCCTGGACCTCTAATACTCTAACCATTGGGTCACCCCAATGTAATAATCAGATATATAATCACCCCAATAATAAACAGATGTCCTGTTTATTAGAGTTGAAGAAACCTTAAAGATCAGTGAGTTCAATCTCTTTATCTTAAAGAAGAGAAACTAGCCTCTAAAGAGTGATGAAATTTGCCCAATGTGGCACAACAATTAAATGGCAATGCTAGAACTGAGACTCAGGTCTCCTGACTCCCAGTTCAATATTCTTTCCAACAAGGTAAGTTAGATCCTTGTAGATTCTGTAAAGTTCTAGTTTTGATTCTTCTAAATGAATTATTGACCCCCAGCAAGGAAGATGGTCTTCCATGGGTACCTAGAATGCTGATATCTAAAGTACTCTTGATAGGTGCTGAGCAATGCAGTTTTTAGTATAGTCACATTCTTTCCATATAAGACAAAGTACAGAGGAAAGAATGCCCTGAAATGTTTTGAAGGATGGACTAGAACCAGAATTCCAATAAGATGACCTTATGGTCTCCACAGATGAAATACACAGCAACTATTGAGTTAGAATAACAGACACAGAGTAATAAAATAGAATAGAATAATAGAAATTAAACTCAAATGTTCACTTATACCCACACCCATATCTCCTTTGTCAATTGAGACTTCAATGTTTTGGAACACCCTAGTGTGAATATTTCATGTCCTGGAATTTGATTACAGGAGGACCTTTAAACTAATTAGTTGAAAAATTGGCCACTCTCAGACATTGTTACAGTTCCATGAACATGGTATACACCCAACTATTTCCTTGTAAGTTTGGGTGTCTTTTTTTCTTCTAGCTAGGATTTTGATACTTATACCTTCTCTCATAATAGAAAATGCCAGCATTGCAACACTGCAGTATGTGCTGATGTTTCATTCTTCTAGAGAGTTAAAAAATTTAGTTCTATGTCTGACCTTGTAAAGGAAGGATAAGAAAACACTCAGAGATGATATAATGGATTTTCTCTTATTTCCTCCCAGGTAAGGAGAACATGATCACAAGTAGTGCTCACCAATAGTGATTCTGGCTGAAGAAACCTAGGTGAGTCCTCTCTTACAAAAAGGGAATGGTCAATCAGCCCCATGTCCTTTTTAAAAATATAATTATCTCTAGCAAGAGTCATACATTAAGCCATAATCATCCAATACCTAAATTATTATTTTTTTCCTTTAGCATAGATTAAAGTCTTGAATAATTAAAGCTGATAGCATTTTAGAGGCGCTTTAGTCTAAATCCATCATTGGTCTGGTGGGAAAATGGAGGAACAAAGTGATATGCCCAATATCCCACAATGAGGAAGTAGCAGCTCACTGTAGTGGAAAGAACATAGACCTTGTAGGTAGACTTTGGTTCAGGCTGAAGTTCTTCCACTTTGTAGCCCAATTACTGTGGCCAATTAATTTTGAACCAGATAGTAGGATCATAAAATCAGAGATTTAGAGCTGTAAGGAACCTCTGAGATAATTTGATTCACTCTCTTCATTCTATACTTGAAGAAAGTGAGTCTGAGAAAGGTTAAGTGACTTGCTCAAAGCCATAAATACAATAACAGAGGAGGATTTTTGAACTAAATCATCTGACTTCAATTTCCTTTCCCTTTCCTTCATAGCCCATAGCAGGCAGAGTTTGGAACAATGAGTGAAAGTTACAGAAAAGTTTAGACTTGAAGTAAATAGATTCTTCATAACAATTAGAGCTGTTCAAAAGTGGAGTGGAATGCCTTGATGAGGCACTGAATTCTAGTGTGGTGCAGGAATACCTCTTAAGTCAGAGCAACACAGTATTATAGTATTTGCAATTGAATAGATGCCTAGTCACAGAATCACAAAACACTGGTAATAGAATGGATTATGGGGGCCATCTAGATCAATTGGGACCTCACCAAGAATTTTATCTATAATATTGCCAGAAGTGGTTTCCCAGACTTCACTTAATACTTAGTATGGGGAACTCATTATCTTCCAAAACAGCTCAGATAATTTTTGGACCAGTCTAAGTGTTAGGAACTTCCCCTCCTTTGTGGCAAACCTAAACCTGCCTCTTTGTATCTACTAACCCATTATTTTTAGTTTGGTCCTTTGGGGCCATGTAAAACACATCCAATCTATTTTTCTACACATTCAGTCATTTTCCAGTTGTGTCTGACCCTTTATGACCCCATTTGGAATTTTCTTGGTAAAGATACTGGAGTGGTTTGCTGTTTCCTTCTTGGATTGATGGCAAATGATTATACATGGTAGCAAACCCATATGTTCATCTAGATGAGTTTGAGTTGTGATTCTAAGACTGAAAAAATCTCCTGTTTTATGTTTCTTTCATTTGACCAAACTGCCAACATAGAATGGGCATATTTAAACTAAGGCAAACTAATGACTTATCTCTAACTGGAGCTCCCTAGACTCTTAGAGACAGAACTGATTGGCTGGCAACAGGGGTTTTCTATAGCCACACACTCTTTGAAGAGGAGAACCAACAGAAAGATGAGCTCAAGCCCTGACCTGCCTTGATAGAAGCCTCGGCACTGAGGGAGTTGTTTGGAGAAGGAAAAGATGAAAAAGTTATTCAGCAGACCTTCACATTGTTTCATGCTTGATGTTTTCAGTTCCCAGAAGAGTATTTAGAGGAGATATAGCCTATTTCATTTTTGTCATGTCTTTGTCAATGAACACAAATGAGTTTTTTGTTTGAAGAATTTCTTTTATATGGAGGAATTAAAATGTTGTTTGTGTTCAGATATTTTAGTCATGTTTGACTCTCCATGACCCCATCTGGAGTTTTCTTGGTAGAAGGAGTGGTTTGTCATTTCTTTCTCCAGTTTATTTTACAGATGAGGGAAGTAGGCAAACAGGATTAAGCGACTTGAACCAGGGTAACACAACTAGTCAATGTCTGAGGCCATATTTTAACTCAGGAAGATGAGTCTTCAGGCTCAGTATTCTATCTACTGTGTACCTACCTACCTGCCTTCTACATGATCACTTTTCAAATACTTGAAAGACAGCTACAATGTTCCCCCTATGTCTTTTATTCTCCAGAGTAAATATCCTCAAATTCCATCAATCTATTTTTTGTATGGCATCTGTCTCAAGGTCCCAGTGGTGATCCTGGTCGTCTTTCTCTAGATCCAATGTGCCACCTACCTATTAAAGGAAGTAAGCAGCTGTCCTGTACCTCACATATATAAAGACTTCTGGACTCTCATTTAGGAAAATCCTAGACATGATTTCAACTTTAAGTAATTTCTCCCAGAAATTGAGATTGAAGACCCAAAGAGCCAGAGATGATGACAAAGAACCTGACACTTTTCTTTAGAAACTAGGCTTCCCTGGAACTGGATGGGTAGCAGTGTGAGCCCAGAGCTAGAATATCTTTTATTTGGAGAAGGTAATCCCAATCTGTCTAGGTCAGCAGGTTCTGTTATTAACAATGGGATCATAAGATCACAGATTTAGAATTAAAAAGGATTTCAGACGTTGTCTTAGAATAGAATCTTTTCATTTAGCAGGTGAGGAAAATGGTCTCCAAAGGTGATGACTCACCTAACTTCATACACACTGCAGATCAGGATGTGAACCCAGGTTTTTGGATTTCAAATCTGGTGTTCTTTTCAGTACACAAAGCTGGACACATGGATTCCCTCCTGAGCTAATGAAGTGTAAAGGCTTGTTTGTCCCTACAACAAATGAATCCAGACGACCAAAATATGGGAGAGTTGTGAGGACTTTTTGTTTGTTTTGGTTTTCGGCATTTGCTTAAAATTTTTTTCTTCTCATACAACGGCAGGCTAGGATTGCTAGGATGTCAAATTTTATGCCATGGCCTTATGCCTGTCTCTAGAAACTTCTGTTTCTTCTCATTTTCTGCAATCTAGAAAACCAGGTAACTAAGTGAATTTAAAACATAACTAAAATAAGAATATGTAGAATCTAGGGGAAGGTTAACCTATGAGTAAAGATCTATAGTACCTAAGAATTTGCTAGATACATAATAGGAACTTAATGTATATATGTTGTATATAAAATATACTAAATAAATATGTATTGAAGCCACTTGGAGGAAGTAGGCATGAAGAAAAAATAAATACATTTAAATGTAACTATAAAGGTTAACTAAAATATATAGGAATCATATTTGGATCTTAGAGAACAATCATTTTAGAGTGGGAAGGGACTTAGGAAATCATTTTGTTCAAGCCCTACCCATATCAAGAATCCCACCAACTGTTGTCATTCTTGCTATTCTCTAGTCTTTTTGCTTCTTGACTAAATGTTATTCTTCCATGTTTTACCATTTCTTATTTTAAAAATATCATATCAATATCAGAATCTAAGGGGAATATAAAATGGAAAAGGTCTCTAATGTGTTACCTCTTCTCTAATAGATGGAATAGGGAGGGAAATGCTATATAGACCACTTGCTCTATATTAGAATCTACAGAAGACTTTGTATGCACACATCTTTGGGGATAGATACAGTAATTCTTTCAATTAGGAATGTGAATGTCAAAATGAAAAACTGAACAGAATAGAGCTTGAACAGATTATTTCAAGATGTTAACATTTTCCCAAAAAATTGGTTAAAAAAGTTATGGATCAATTCACAAAAAATCCCTAAGGTTATTAAGTTAGGAACTCTTAATAAAAGGGAGTTAATCTTCTCAATTATGACTTTTTTCTTCTTTTTTTCAATTATTTCTCTTTAATGGGCTTGTCAACTGAGCTGGAACTGATTATGAAAACCTTGGAACTGATTTTAAAATATTTCATTATCTGGAACAACATTTTGTTACATTAGTATTTCACCTTTCAGTCTTATGAATTAAAGGCAGTTCAGAATTTTAAAAGTTACTATTTAAAAATTAGGATGATTACTGCATAATTACTTAATTTACACATGAAAATGCAATCATTTTTAAGGTGAAATCTGGGTTTCAGGGCCAGTTACCCTACAAAAATCCTTTAACACAGTAAGGATATACTGATGCTTACTCATGGAATTACCAGTAAATTAATATGAGAAATTTTGGAAATGGTCTAAGACAGAGGGTCTGCCCGTAAAGGGCATTCAATCTCTTGGTAAATAAAGAACCTGTATGAGTTATGTGGCCAATATTTATAGGCATAATCACGGAAAAATACTAAGGAATGAGAAAATATATTTCATATGTCCAAAGAGATTATCATATGAGAAAAGATCTAACAAATACCAATAAGTCTTATACATATATTGACATGTGATGAAAACATTAGTAACCATGGAGGATAGATCTGTGCCTGAACATAATAGAAGCTTAATAAATACTTGTTTATTAAATCTGGTGCATTTCCTGTTACTTGTTTCCAATTTATCATATATATATATACACCTTGTTTGTTCATAAATTTTTGCATATTTTATGCTTCCCCCTCATTAGATTAGGAATTCCTCTAGAGTAGAGATAACCTTCTACCTTTCTTGGTAGCCCTTTTGCTTAGCACAGAGCCTGACACATTAGTAGATGCTTAATAAGTATTGATTGACTTTTGTCATATTCTTACATTTTTCAACAACATTTTCAAGTCATGGGATTAGGGCTCAAGGGATTATGTATTTCCTCTTGCATATTTTTCCTAAAGTTAGGATTCCCTGCCACCAGATAGTTCAAGGGGCCAGTCTTCCCTTGGTAGCAGAGAAAGATTTCATTGCATTTACACTCAGTTTTCCCTTTTAAAAATGGAAATCGATCTCTGTTAAAACAACTAAACATATTGACACTAGAGAGAAGATAATAAATCCTCAAGTAAGCATTCTTAAATAAATCAAACAAATAGCTATAATTTGTAATCTTATTTATTTATCCATCATTAACCATTGCTTAGTATGAACCTGATTATTTCCTCAGGCTTGATATAATTCTTTAGTCAACTTTGAACCTTCATTTTAGCATCACAAACCCTACTCACTATATCTAAGGTTCTAATCCTCTGATTTTTCAGGGGATCATGTCATCAAAAGCCTTTGCCTTGGGTTATTTCTCTTGCAAAAGTCTTTAACTTGACTACTTACAAAGGATAGGCATTTCCCCCCTTTCTTACTCTTCTCCCAGCTGTAAGATTCCTAACATCAGTGACTTTATATTTTGAAATGCTTGCCTACCTTTCCATATCCTTCATCCACCTACATGCATTTCTATATTTGCCAGAGAGACATGCCCAAACAGGAAAAAAAAAAGAAGAAAGAACACTTTCCACTTAACTGCCTATCTGCATTTAATCTATTTTTAAGAGTAATATACTTCAAGTTCAACCCCTCCCCATTTAGATGGACCTGGAATTTGAATTGGAATATGCTTTTTATGTTCCTATAGCAACTGCCACTTTTACAGTCCTACTTTTGACATAAGCAGCTTTGTGTAAGAACCTTGAGGTACAAAAATCATAGGCCTGCCTAGGTTTTCTGAAATGACTCACCAAAAATGCCACTGCTGCTTCCATCATAAACAATTTTAAAGCAACGTTTAAGTAGAATACCCAATAAGGTTTTTAAACTGTGGTAAGAACAATTGATGAATAATGAACAAATCTGGGTTCAACTCTTGACCCTAGGACTTAACTGCTTACATGACTAAGGAAGTTATATCTTTAGTTCCCTCATTTGTAAAATTATGGGTTGAACAAGATGTATGCTAAGGTCTCTAGCTAGATGATCCCATTTAACTCCCTAATGCATATGGCCATGTCCATCAAAAACTCCTTCACTTTCTTCTTTCATTTGTCTCATAGATTTAATTTAGGATCATTTGAGGAGATTCATTTTATTTTAGATTTTTATCCAGATGTAATAAGACTCTCAATAGTATTTCTCACAGATACTATAGTTATTGTTTTTCTAATTTTAAGAGGGAATGGAATGTTGGACAGTTATGATTTAATTGTCATTTTATTTTAATCTAAGAGAAGATTGAAAGATTAACTGTTGCTCTGATGAAACTATTAGCTGTGACGGTTCAAGAGATGATGAATAAAATGGCCTAAGAGAACTTATTTCCTGATAGAACTCAGTTTAACCCCATGTCAACTTGGAATCTGGAGACTCCAAGTTTAGTCAATTTGGAATCTGGGGTCTCCAGCTTTCAAGCTGACTAAACTTGGGATCTCCAGATTCCAAGTTGATACTCTCATACTATGGAAAACATGAAAAAAAAGTTTTTGAGAAGTGACTTTTAACTGGTAGTTTGAAATAATTGAATGGTAGGTCTAGGTTTCCAGAACTGAGGAAAAGATAGCAGTTTTTATGATCATTCTCACAATTGATAAATTGGATATTAATCATTTGTCTTTATTTTATTATTGGTTAAACTATTAATAAATTGCATAGGCAAGAACTTTGATGGTATTTTAAACTTGGGAAATTTGGAGGTAGGAACTGATATACAGAGTGATGAAGAAAAAATATATAGGAATAGAGGTTTCTCCAGCTTGTTAAATAACATAATATTTAATAAATTAGGTCACGGTTCAGGTTTATTGATTAATTATAATTTTTAGTAATTAATAAAACTATTAAAGCACACCTTAATTTCTTTAGAACATGGATGAAGAACGAGTATAGATAATGACATAGGGAGAAGAGACTTGATTGTTTCACTTAGGCTATATTATGAATTGATTCTACAATTCTGTTATGCTTATATCACAGCTGAAATAGGCTAAGACTCTAAACTCCAGTACCTTCTGTCTGATTTTCAACCCCTTCATTTTACAGATGAGGAAGATCAAAATCAAAGTGATTAAGACTAAGGTTACATGGCTAACTAGTAGCAAAAATGAGATTTGCAACAGTCTTTCCACTATTTCATGATCCATCCTTTAAGCTCCCCAAAACACTTCTGTCCCCCAAACTACTCCTTCATTCAATCTAAGACCAGCTAATAAAAGGTTTCTCAGCTCTCTCTTTTTTACTTCTTAAAGTTTCTAAGTAGCTTCAACTACTTTTTTCCTCCTTCCATCGGATAAATGAACCTAATTAATAAGAAAGCATTTTAAAATAATTTTAGATTTTAATTTTAACAAAAATGTGCACAATATTCAATTTACAAAGCATAACAGGAAAATATGATATATATGAAACTTCAAATATCTGTCATATATACTTTGTTTTTCCAAAAATATTCAATGAATTAAACATATTACTCTCAAAGCTTTCTTCCTTTTCTGTGTTTCCTTATGAAGATATTTCTTTTTTTTTTCTTTTTTCTTCTCAGGATTAAAAAATACTTCAATGGCCCTCTTTGTTCTTTTCCTCTTCTCCTTCTTTCTTTTGGCAAAAAACATTATATTACATTTTCCTAGAAAGAAGAGTCCAGATCCTGACCATCTTAGAATCCATCCAGAAAAAAAAGACTGTGACCTTTCAGACATTGTTCTTAATCTGAAAAGCAGTGTTGGGGTTAAGATAGAGTGTAGTAGACTTCAGAGATATTGACATCTGTTCCAAGAATTGTTGCCTAAATAGAGGTTATTGCCTTGCTGAAACAGATGGGGAAAAGCAACTCAGATTTAAAGCATCCCTACATTTTTTTTACTAAAGCTAACATTTAAAACACACGTTTGGGGATTTAATTGGCAAAACTTAAAATTTGAGAATACTCTGGAAGGGAAATGCTGCTTGGTTTTGGGTAAAGGGGCAAAGGGAAGGCAAACAGTAAAAAATCAGTTTTTCAGTCTGAAAGTTAAACCAGAAGAAAAGGAGATGATCAATGAGTGACATTTCTTGTTTCTATAGCTTTACTTTAATATAGGTAGCAAATGATGGTCAGAAAGTCTATACAATCTGTCTGAAAGTCAATATGATTTTAAATGGGACACAAGCTGATATCAAATTTCTGTCTATGGCTTTCTGCTCTTGGCCTCTTTAGATAGTCTTGGAACAGGTTGGTGTTTATGGCTCAGGTTCCATTTTCCTTTAGTCAGTTAACTGTATTTATTTAATGTTCTTTTAAAAAATTTAGATGCTTCCCCCTGGGGCTAAATTTAATTCGATTTAGTAGTTCAATAATACAGCACATCTCCAAAAGGAGTTTGATGATTTGGAAGAGGGAATGTCCAAATAAGCCTCAGGGTAGACAAGCTATAAGGTAATGTATTTGAGTAAAAATAATTTAATCTCATAGATTCTGAGCTATAATCCAGGTCAGAAACCTGAGAATGACTGTAACTTTTCCTAGAAGACATTGTCCTTCTGTGTTGCTTCAATTACATTAAAAGAAAAACGCACAAAATATCACCCCGAATAGAATATTTTTTACTTTGTTACCCAAACCCTTATCATAGTGTTAGAACATTCCTAAAACTTGCTCAAAAAGCTCCAAGGTTTTAGATCAGTTTGAAATTTAACAGAAATATATTTTTAAAAATCAATTGCACAAGCACAGGATAAAAGAAAACTGGATCCAATAGAGGTTTGTGTGCAATCAGCACAGTTGTTGTTGTTTTTTTAATCACTGGCTCATGATAAGCCAACAGCATGAAATATCTGTAGCCAATCTGATAGGTGTGAGATGATATCTCAGAGTTGTTTTGATTTGCATTTCTCCAAACAATAATGACCTAGAACATTTTTCATATAATTATGTATAACTTTGATATCTTACTCCAAAAATTGTCTGTTCATATCTTTTAACCACTTATCAATTGGGGAATGACTCATATTCTTATAAATTTGGAAGAGTTCTGTATATGTTTTAGATATTTAATCTTTAGCTGAGAAATTGTTTGTAACCCCTCCCCACATTTTCTGCTTTCCTTCTAATCTTGGCTACATGACTTTTATTTGTACAAAACCTTTTAAACTTAATGTTTAAAGGGGTTAGGATTTTAATGTAACAAATCTTTTAAAAAAGAAAGAGAAGCTAAATCAAAATTAATTTACATCACTACAGACATAGATGACATATTCAGGGATTGGCAATCAAAGGTGATCCAGGTAAATTTCAGCATACCTCTGACACATGGTATATTATTATATAGAGGAGCATTATAGAAGAATGGATAGAGAATTTGCATTGGAGTCCAGAAAAAACTGAGTTCAAATCAGGCTTCTGACACAAAATATCTGCCTTACTGCGAAAAAGTTACTTAAACTCTGCATGCCCTAGTAAAGTTATGGGCGCATTGCCAATCTGCACTAACGACTGGGATTTCCTACACCTGTGAAATCACCTGTCTGGGCAAAATGAGTTCAAATGTTTATAACACTACAAGCTTTATAAACTGTTTTTGTCACAAACCCTATGAGCTAGATCGTGCATGTATTATGATCAGATGAGGGAAATAAGGCTGAGAGACTAAATACATTCTCCAGATTCACACACTAGTTATTCTTAGAGTGGGAATTGAAATCACATCTTCTAATTTACACTAATATCAGAGATCCCTTGAAAAGAAAGCTACATAGAATAAAAACTAATATGTTGATATGTTGGTTACTATTTAAGGCAGATGTCTATTCAGTTACCCCAAAGTAGCATTAAAAAGGGTTGTGACTCTATTAAAACACACAATAAGGAAATATACTTTAGTTTATTTTAGGAAGGTAAATAAATGCTGCTTTTTTATCAGGATAATCAAGAATGAACTCAGGACATTTAATTCCTCAGTTAATAGCTTAATTCTACTTTTGCCCTATTCCAAATGCAATTCTCATCTTTCTGTCTCTCTCTGTTTCTGTGTCTGTCTGTCTGTCTCTCTCCGATAAACACACATGACACTACTACAATTCTTCTGGCACTTTAAATTGGCTATCACCTTATTTTTTTTTTTTGGTAAAGAACAAAATAATTTCTGTCATTCTCCTTTTTTGGAATCTTCAACCTTTCCTCCAATTCCTTAATTCACAGATAATGTATATATTTCTGCTATAAGTTAAATAAAGAATGATAAAATTTCCATTTTCCCTACTCCCATTTTTTTCTTTTTTCTTTCTTCTTTAGCATCCAGGATTGTCCAACACATAGTTTATACTCACTATCATTATATTCAATATCATTAAGTTTCTTAGTAACCCCTGCCTCTAGGGCCTTTCCTTCTTTCTTAATAGAGATGATAGATGATGGATATCTTTGGAGAGAATCTTTCAAATCCCTTGTTTAAGGAAGGGACCTAGCAGATACTCCATCACTTCCTACCTAACACCTTCATTATACTTCACCTTTATCTCCTGAAGCTAACCTCATTGCAAATCAAAAATTGTCTGAAACTCACACCAAATGGTTCCAGGACTACATTATGCCCTTTAGCTTGAGTACACCGCCTTCTCTCCCTCTTCCCTCTCCTTCTTTGTACTCTTCCTCCCTTCCCACTTTTCAGCTTCTTTTTTGTATTTTAGGACTTAACATACTGCTTAGCATAATAATATGTGCTTAATATGTGTTTATTGTGTGATTGACTTCTGCACTGCTTAGTCCTTGCTTCTGTCTTCCCTTTTCACCATTCCATTGAAACTGTGCATTTAAAGTCATTTTTCACCTCCAGATTGCCAGGCCCCGTTACTGTTTGGAGTCCTTATATGACTTGACCTCTACCATTCAGTTTGCTTGTCTTCTTTGTACATGTTTTTTTCCTAAATTTGAGTGTATTCTTAATTTTGTCCTTAGCACTTTTCATCCTCTCTCAACATTCCTTGATGGATCTTGTACCACTTCTTAAGTTATTTCCCCCATGCAGATAGCTCCCAAAGTCTTATCTCTTTCTTGATTCTACTATTATATCTGCAACCATGCAATGATCATTTCCACTTAGATGTTTCACTATCATCTCAAACTCCACATGTCTAAAACCAAGCATCATTTCTTTTCTCTAACTGGCTTCTCCATATGGCTGCCATAATTTTATCAAAGATGACATTATTTTTCAAGTCACTTTGGATCATTATAACAGATTTATATGTGTATTTACAGATACACATACACACAGTTATAACACTATTTTCACTCTTCCCTTTGATTTAATCAGTCATCAGACCCCATTTTATTCTTTTGTGATATAATTTAAATTTTTTTCTTTTTCATTACAACTTCCAAAAATGTAGTTTTTATCCTCATCATCTAATACTCAAATCATTGTGATCATTTTCTCCCAACTTGTCCCTTAACCAATCTTTCTTCCTTATAACCCATTCAATACATCACTGCCAAGTGAATGGGATATTATTGTTTTGCACACATAACCCACATGAAACATGTTTAATGCCTCTCAGAGCAAAAACCAGTAGACTGCTGTCCACAAGTTCTCCATAATTTATTTCCATCTACCTGGTGTTTCACTATAACATCTCTATGTAAGACCTCTGCCAAAGTTCTCTAAATATTATATCTCAGAAAAATTATGCACATTCCTGATTTAGTGTCTTTTCTCATGTTATTATTCCTCTGGAATACCTCCCTCATTTCCACTTCATTTGTCAATCTAAGGTATCTCCTTTCCAGGTCCAATTCAAGTCCCCAACTTCTCCATGAAACCTTCTATGTCAACATCAGTTGAATACATTTGGTCTTTCTTGTGAATAATATCTATCTATATCAGTCATTTTAACACAAATGTGCTACTTTGTATTATATTTTACATTGCACTTTCTATCTCCTCAAGTAGATTAAATGTTCCCTGTGGGTAGTGGTCATAAGATTAAGAATTATAGAAGTTTTAGAGACAATAAGGCAAGAATGTATGGAAAGACTGGAAATGTATGGAAAGACTAGTGGACTATGAGTCAGACCTAGGTTAAAATCTGGCTCTATCATTTACTAGCTGTGTGGCTATGAGTAAATCACTCACCCTCTCTGAGATTTAGCCTACAGTGTCTTCCTCACAGGGTTATACTGTATATAAATTACTTTGTAAATCTTGGAGATCTATTGAAATCTTAACATCTAGTCCAATCCTTTGATTTTATAGACAAAGAAGCCAAAGATAGTTTCTAAAGCACAGGGATTTCATCTAAGCCCCTGTAAACCTGGTATTATTTTTCTTCCACTAGAGGAATTCTTGTTCTTTGTTTCCCCTAAGGGCTATCAGAGTTGTCAAAAAGGTACTTAAAAATGCTTTGGATTTGTTTGTTTATTTGTTTCGTTGTTGTTGTTAATGATGATTTCTTGGGAAGAGTGGGTTAAGATTAAGAAATGACTGTTAATATTTAAGTAATAATAATAATGAGTCCTGAACTATATCTTAGCCTTTGTTTTCCTTAAAAGTTTACTTTTTCTCAACTTTTAAACTCGTGGAAGGTAGTACTGAACAGGGTTCACTATACTGAATCAGCTGAGTGGTGCTGGAAGCAAGTGCTGGACTTGGACCCAGAAAGACCTGAATGAAAATCCTGTTATCCCTGTTATCAGATACTTACTAGTTGTAAGACCTTGGGACACATCTCTCAGCCTCAATTTATTCATATGTAAAATAAAATGTACAATTAGAATTATTAAGAACATTTCTAATCATCTTGATTTGGTTAAGCTCCCGTTTCATCCAGGGAATGATGAAATAACTTGGAAAACAGAGATGGTGGAACAGAACACAGAAGTGGCCCCAGCTCAGGTCTGACATGACATCTCATCCTTTCTGCTACTAACAAGCCAGGGGTCCTGGGACAGCTGGGAGTTCCTGAGAAGAAGAGCCCTTAGGACCTACTGAGAGCCTCTGCTTCCTGCCTTAAGATCTACAACGGCACTTCCCATCCTCTGTTTCCTGCAATTTTATCTGAATGATCCAATGCCCACATGCTCTAATGTGTAACTCATTACTCACAAACCAATATAAGGCCTCATTGAAGTTCCTTCAGGGAACCAGTTGAGCAATGGCCTTACTGCTCTGCATGCACGCTGTTTAATGCAATAAAAGTGTTTGTACCAGATTCCTGTAATTTTTTCTTTGTGCCTCAGTTTACAAATAGCAACTACCCAAAAAGTTGTGCAAAAACCTTTGTAAATACTAAAGAGCAACATAAATGCTAGCTATTATTATTATTGACATTATTTTCATAAAGCATTTCTTTAAAATTTCAAATAACAGCATGATTATTGAGCCACATTAATAGAACTTTCTATGCCAATAAAATCAGAGAACCAGTTCAAATACTTTTCCCATAAATTGTTATATTTTATGTTTAAATAAGAATCCTAAGCCCTTCATTAATGAATGTTTAAGAAATAATGAATAAAAATGCCTTCTTGGGAAGTGGGATAAGTGAGAAGGGGAAAAAAAGAATGAGACGGAGATTTTTGGACACAGCTAACATGAAAATTTGTTTCTCTTGGATAAGCATATTTATTATAATTTATCACATATTTATACCAAATCATATGTATTATATATTGATGTTATCATACATATTATATATACAAATAAAAATTAAGGGTAACTTAAAAAGAATATTCTGGAAATTAAATAAATAGGAAAATTAGAAAGAACTAAGGAATAGCAAGTAAAAAGCTTTGCCAATCTTCCTCTTAGTTAGCTGTGACTGTGATTCAAAGCCTGGTAGTTTATCACCTGTTATTACAAAGTGACAACAAACTAATATAGAATTAAACTCATAAAGTGATGAAGGTAATTTACAAAACTGACAAGCAAAGTCACTATTAAAGAACACAATTCCTGACCAACTCAACATTATTTCCCCAAATTTTCAAGGAACATCCTATTAGAAAATATTAAAAATTCCTACTCTTATAAAAGCTTCGAATGCTTGACATTTTTCTAAAACATTTTATTTTAGAGTCACAGGTTATATATTTTCTCAAAAACAGTTTTTTAATGGACTAACACAAGAGATCTGTGTTACCGTTCACATTTTCCACCGTAACTAGGCACTAAACCAATATACATGAAAGTTAAAACAATAAGGAGGGAAGTTTATTTTATTTAGCTCCAGTATATCTAAAAGCTTTTTGGAGCAACCAGAGTGGATATTAAAGAAAAGGGGAAACCAGTATAAACAGATTTAAGGACATCTTAGAGCTTTTCTAAGTCAAAAGAAAACATACTGTCAGACACCAGGTGGAAATTATGTAATGCAAAATTAAGTCCAGGAGCTATAAAGCAAATACTAAGACTATCCCCCAAAACAGTGTGAGTGCTTGCAAGGTATTGACTTTAACTTCATGGTTTAGTAAGATACAATTGTTGACAGAAATTGCAGAAATCAATGCTAAAAGAAGAACAGTAGAGAAAGGCTAGTTTTGCTTTTGGTGATAATTGACCATCAAGGTAGAAAAGATCAATGGAGCGTAGCTAGAAACATACAACTAGAGCTCATGGATGGAGATAAAGACCTAGGAATAACCAGAACATGGAGCATTAATATGAGAGATTGCTACTGAATTAAATGATAGCCAGAATCCTGAAATTTAGCCTTGGCAAAATTTGAACTCAAGTCTTTTCAATTCAAAGTCCAACACTCATGCTGGACTTCTCTGCCTCTTCTGCTCTAATTATTGACCTCCCTTAAGTCTTAACTAGAATTCCACAATGTGGATCATTCAGGCCTAAAGTCAGAAGTTAAAAAAACTTCCTGAGTTCAAACCTGCCTTAGACAATTATTAGCTTTGTGACCTGGGGTTAGTCACTTAACCCTGTTTGACTCAGTTTCCTTATTGGTAAAATGAGCTGGAGAAGAAAATGGCATAACACTCCAGTATCTTTTTTAAAAAACACAAATGAAGTCATGAAGAGTTGAACACAGGTGAAAAATGACTCAACAACAACAAAATGACACATAGTAGGGGTTTAACAAATGTTTGTTGAATGAGATTTGGAGGGTTAAATAAATATGTCTCTATTTGGTACAATATTTTCATGAGGATAAATACAAATTCTGCACTTGGGCTACAAAAATCAACTGTGCAATTAGAAAATGGCAAAAGACATTACTTCCTAATTGTGAGTGAAAACTTAAAGGTATTAGTTTTTTGGACAATGATATTTGTTGAATGAATCAGTAGGAGGAAGGTGATAGTCAGTGAAAATCAGACAACATATAGGACTATACCTACTCATGAGGAACATATTTTAGAAAGGATATTTACAAACTGGGGAGCATCCAAGGGAAGTGACTCAAAACAGAGGCCATCTAAGTAATGAGAAGTAATTGTAGAATACTATTGGATTTGGAATAAGACCTGGGTTCAAATATCAGCTAGCCTACTGATGTATGTGTGATACTGGGCAAGCCATTTAATCTCTCTGAGTCCCAGTTTCCTTATCTATTAAATGAGAGGATTGGATGAGATGACCTCTAAGATCATCTCTCATTCTTCATCTATAATAAAATGATGAGATACCCTCATGAGGCACATGGTAGCTATCTTCAAGTGTATGAAGTTGAGGTTATAGTAATCCCATTTAGCTCTAGAGCAGTGGTTGTGAGGATTATTTAGGTATTAGTTTATATATAGTTAATTTGGATCTAGCAGGAAGGGCTGGAGAATTCCACATGGAATGGGGAAGCAGGAAGTGGCTTGGACTCTCTGAGAAGGATACCATGGTGGTTGGGACAGGCAGTAACTGATTCCCTGGGAGACCTCAGAGCTAGTGGAGTTGCACCCTGATTCCCTGAGATCCTGGAGTGTGGTGAAGGTTGGAAGCAGAGGACATCTATCCAGCACGATAGCACTGAGTAGGGAGTGATTTGCTATCTGGTGGACAGCTTGCAGATTTCCTCTCACTACTGGGCTACTTTGGACCATCAGTTCTGGAGGAGTTGGTTCCTGGCATTCTGAAAACATCTCAAAACATCTCTGGACTATACTGTGAGGATTCCCATTCCAGTACCATTATTCTCTGGGCCCTGCCTGGCTTAGGTCTTAGATTAGTGTAGATAAGTCCCTCCCTTGACCCTGTGGTTTGCCCTTAGCTTGTAAGTGTAGAATCCCTCATTCCCATCCTTTATTATTGTTTCCCACAATTAAACTGTTATAAACTTTTACCTTTTGCCTACTGGTTCCATAGCCCCTTGCCTAGGTGGGCTGAGTGATTCTTGGAGCCTAACTGCCATTTTCAGTAACTGATACCTCCTAGTAGTTAAACTTGGTCTCCCTACCTTATTTGGTCCTGTTCATCTGTCATTCCTGTCTCTCTCAAACCAGTGTGAACCCACAGATAATTTAGTTAACTTCCCTGGTAACCCTCCTTTACAAGTAATCCCATTTAGCTCTAGAGCAGTGGTTCCCAAACTTTTTTGGTCTACCGCCCCCTTTCCAGAAAAAAATATTACTTAGCCCCCTGAAAATTAATTGTTTTTAAATTTTAATAGCAATTAATAGGAAAGATAAATGCACCTTGTGGCCATCACCGCTATCCTGGATCGCTGCAGCACCCACCAGGGGGTGGTAGAGACCACTTTGGGAATCACTGCTCTAGAGGATAAAACCAAAGACCAATAGCTAAAAGTTATGTGATGGAGTTAATTTAAGAAAGAACTTTTTAATCGTGAGAGTTACCCAATGAAATGAGCTATTTCATGGAGTAATGAAGTCTGTGTAGCTGGTATTAACACTGGTGATATAGAATAATAAACCCCATGGTTCACAGGAGTAAGAGATTGCATTGGTAAGCACTAACACTAGGAAAGCAGGGAATCTTGGCATTCAGACTAGGCTGTTGCTGATCTCACTGTTGTAACAAGTACAAGAGCAATGCTACTATAGATATGTGAGGAAGGGGAATGGTCATATTCTATTGTGTGATCTTTTTAGTACCTTTAGGTCCTTCATGTTACCCATGAATGAATGAACAAGACATTTATTAGGTGCCTACTATATACAAGCACTGTGCTAAGCACTGAGGGTAGAATAGAAAAGTAAAACAGTCTTTGCTCTCAAGGAGTTCATGTGCTGAGTATATAAGCAAATATATAAGACCCAGATAAACCTCTGAGGAATGGAAAAGGTACTGCTATGTTTCCCAAGTCTCCCTAAGTCTTATGTTCTCAGTCTCTTTTATGTTGTGGACCCAGAATGTTTTAAAAAGTGCATAAAATCAAATGCAGAGGAAGATGGAGGAAACCAATTATACTGAAATGTAGGGATCAAAATGTTTTTTTAAAATAAGGTCATATATCCATGGATAAGAATCTCTGCCCTCAGAAAATTTAGAAAGTCAATGGGGAACATGTATATCTATGTTCCCTCCCTGGGTAACTGGAATTGCAGTTATAGAGGATTCATATCTAAGCAACATGCTTGATATTTAGCTCTTTATATAAATGTAAAGAAAAAAATAAATCATGGTCCATACTTTCCAAAACTTTATGATCTAAACCTATAAGATATTCTTCCCTAGGCTTGCTCTAGTGTGAGCTATACTTTCTCAAATTCCATCATCTCTTTCCCTCCTCATAAAGTTTTTCCTCTACCTCTCATTGGAATTTTATCTATTTACACAAGTACCTACTTCTAAAGTAATCCTTAAAAATTCATTGGAATCAGATTAGAGAGCACTGAACCAAGGAGCACTTCACATCAATCAATCAGCAAAAAAAATGTTGAATACTTATTATTAAGGAATACAGTGTAGTGGAAAGTGTGCCCCCCCCAGCAAATTCCTTCATCTTTCTGAGTTTGCTAATTTACTAACTGAAAATAAGAAAGCCTGTCCTGCTTACCTTTTAGGACTGCTTTGAGTATCAAATGAGATAATGGATAGAAAGTCATCTTTTCTTCTAGGATCTCAGCTTGAAATCACCTCAGATGTCACCGAGTCTAGGCTGGTGAACCCAAATAGCCCCTTCTCAGAATAATGTTTTTAAAAGCATAAAATAAGATAGGAAGGATTACAAAGAAACCAATTTATTAAAATATAGTTATTCCACAGCCAAAGAAGGAACTGTTGAAATCTATAAGATCAATTCACACCATCTTTCACTTTATTTACTTCATGAGCTTTTCATTGTATATGTGATATGTATCTTGTCACAACATGATGAATATAGAAATATGTATTGCATGAAAGAACTGATATAACCTATTTCAGACTATTTACCATCTTGGGGACTGTGGGAGTGGGGAGGGAGGGAGAGAATCGGAATTGCAAATTGTTAGAAAACAATTGTCAAAATTTTTTCTACATGTAATTGAAAAAATAAAATTTGACAATAATATACATATATACACATACACACACATATATATATACACACACACACATAGTTACCAACATGTTAAGAACACTTAATCTAAGTCAAATCCCTCATTTTACAGATGACGAAATAAACCTAGATAGAGGAAGTTATTTGACCAAGGTCACGCAGGTACTAAGGAGGAAAGCTGAGATTTAAATAAAGGTCCTATGACACCAAATCCAATGTCCCACTGGACACCTCCTGCTTACCCACATATTGCTCCTTATTTTGTTTCATGGGTCATTGGACTCTATTCCTCCCAATCCCTAAATCATCAGCAGAAGCCAATTTGGTAATCAGGCTCTCTTTACCTTGCTAAGCTGATTCTCAAAGAATGAACATAATCTGCTAATGTAATAGTACTAAAAGCTTTTCCAATATAGCAGAACTCAGCAGAGCTGATACTCTGAGATCTTTTGGGAACTCAGGATCATCTCTCTGACCCAATGAGGGACTGGAAGATCTGTGGAGTGTCAGAGCATCATGCACATACACATAAACAAATTATACTTAAAAAGGTTCCTAAAACAACTTTGAAAAAATCCTTTTCATTTCTAAATTCCCTTTGGGTTTCATTTAAATTTGCCTATTTTTTACTCCTGAAACCCAAAACTACTGTCATATTTTTGCATAGTCTAAGGTAAAAATGCCAAATACATATCCCAAACATTCCTGAATGACAGCCCACAACGGATTAAAATGTAATTGGGAAATATTTAAGAAAAATAAATAAAAATACAGTAGAATATAGATAATATTAAAACATAGTTTTCTCAGTCAACATGTGACTAAAGGGTATGTTTATGCACTTCTATTTCAGATTGATATCATGTCCCTAAGGCCTCTAAAGGGATATTCCTTTCTATAAGTTGGTTACATTTTTTCTCCTAGTTGCTATAGTCATTAAAGGGAACAAGTGGATAGAATGAGGAACTCTGAGTCAGGCAGATGAGTTTAAATCCTGCCTTAAACATTTGCTTGTTGTGTGACCCTGGGCAAGTTGCTTAACCTCTGCTTCCATTTCTTCTTCAATAAAATAGAAAATGATAATAGCACCGGCCAAACAGTTATTATGAGATAAAATGAAATATTTTTGTAAAGTTCTTTGCAGATGTTAAAATATGAAATATCATCACCATTATTATCATCATTATTTTTAATACTGTTCTCTATTTTCTTAATTACCAAGGAAAAGACTTCCCTCACTTCGGTGGATTGGGAGGAAGAGCTACAGATCTTTAATGTTGGAAGGAATCTGAAAAACCATTTACTCTAACTCTGTCAGGTCACAGATTGGTGAAGAAAGGAGCAGAGAGGGTATGTGACTTGCCAAAGGCCACACAACTAACCTGGTACAATCTATGCTGCTTCCCCTATACCATGATGCTCTCTTCCTCTTGATATTTCTGCTTTGAATCTGTTTATCTCTCTTGCTTATTTCCCCAATCTTTTGTGCCCTTTAGTTGTTTCTTTAGCTATGAATATTGATTCTAGTGTTTAAAACTTTCTTCCAGTCCTTTCCTTCCCTTTAGAGTTTGTTTCAAGTTGCTTCTTAAAATGTCCCATCATACACTTGGGGAAACCTAGCTTTTTATCCCCTTGACCCTCCCTTTTTGTGTCTTCTGTCTAAACATGATTTGTTTTAAATTCAAAATTTTTTGGCCAAATTTACATGGTCAGAGAAATCCATTTTGACTGAAGATTACATGTTTGGAAAAGTCATAGGCTCTCATTTTTACCTCTGTTCTGTCAAACATCAATCCAGGCAATTTTAACAAATCATTTTTCTTTGTTTCTTAAAATGTGCTTCAGCATAATAGAGTTCCTGTCCAATTCAGAATCTTTTTAACCCTTGTTTTTACAAGCAGACTTGAATGATTTCTACTGTTTTGTCACTTTCTTGTTGCTTTTGAATCTGTTTTGTTTTTGTTCAGTTATTCTTCTTTTTAAATATTCTTATACATCACCCTTGCTCTATTTGTTCACAGACAAAATTCTACTCAACCTTAATTATTTTATATATGAAATCCTAAGAAAGATTGTATAGCCTCATACTTCTGTTTGATCTTCCTTTATACTTATATCATTATGCTATTGCTCAGTCATTTCAGTTATGCCCAACTCTTCAAGACCCTATTTGGGGTTTTCTTGGCAAAGATACTGGAGTGATTTGCTATTTCCTTCTTTAACTTATAATACAGATGAGGAAAATGAGGCAAACAGGATTAAGTGACTTGCCCAGACTTATACGGCTAGGAAACATCTGAGGCCTTCTGCCTAATGGGGAACTGAATTCTCCAGGTAAAAAAATTACATCCCCTTTTAAAAATAAACATAATAGAATCTAAGACTTTGAATTTTCCTCAGTGACTTTCAAGGTCAATCTGTGCCTGCTCAAGAGTTCTCTCTATTCTATTCCCACTGTTCTACACAATTCCACATATTTTTTCAACAACCTCATTATCTTCCTGAGGCAAGTTTGCTCTCCCCAATGGCTCTTATCCAACTGGCAGAGCCCCAAGCTCTGTTTATGCATCAACTGCCATCCTTTTCATATAGAGTCTGATTTCTTATATCAAAATTGAACCTACTTATTTTTTCAGAGTCCAGTTAGATGCACCTGTTGCCTTCAATTAATTAGCATGTGTTTATTTACTTAGCATCTGGTACTTGGTAACTATGAGGGTCTTGGGGAATTCAATTACTCTTAAGGGTCTCAATTTATACATTTGTAAGAATGAGAAGGTTGGGATTAGATCATGTAAAAAAGTGTCTTCCAGCAAAACATTTTTATTATTCTATATCCTATGTGCCCAACCTGAGGAAATCATGCTACAAGAGAGATAGGTGGGGGACAACTAAATGTCACAGTGGATGGAGTGCCAGGCTGGGAATCAGGAGGACTTGGGTTCAAATCTGACCTCAGATATTTTTAGCTGTATGACAGAGGGCAAATAACCTAACCACAATTACCTAGCCCTTGCCACTGTTCTGTCTTAGAATTGATGCTAAGATGGAAGGTAAAGGATGTTTAAGGGGAGATAAAGAATGGGAGGAAGAGATAGAGAGAGAGAAAGAGATAGAGATAGAGATAGAGAGATAGATAGAGAGAGACAGAGATAGATAGATAGATAGATAGATAGATAGATAGATAGATAGAGAGAGAGAGAGAGAGAGAGAGAGAGAGAGAGAGATACTCAGAGAGAGTGGATTTAATCCTGCCTCTGACAGTTACTGCAATGTATTTCAGTTTCCTCATATTTAAAGTGAAGGGGTTAAATTTGATGATCTCTGAAGTCAAGCTCTACATCTATGATCCAGTGATCACTCTTTAATTTATAAGAATTGAGAGGGATAAAACATTATCACTTATCCTACAGGACCTGTAATTTCTGTGTTTTCATACAAATCACATTAAACATTTCTGCTTTCAGTTGTGTTTGATCCATGCATATGTAATTAACAAGTCCTTCAATTTTTTTCTCGAATTTGTTCATTTTCTACTTTGGCTTCCATATTTTTAATTTATTTTGCCATTTCTGCTCATGACATTTTCTATACTCCACTCCAGAAATGTATTTTTAGGATGTAGTTGCATCTTTAATATGTCTATTGCCCTGGTTTGTTTAGTTCTTTCTCTTTCCTTTCTCCTATGTACATAGAAGGAAACTTTTTTCTTCGTGACAAAGATGCAGCCTGCATCTTTTCCAAGCCTGGAGCTTCTTGTTTACCTTTTGTGTCACCTGTTTGTCTCCTACTGTATGAATATGCTCTTCTCTCTCTCCCCAGATAAAGCACTATCCCTTTCCTGCTTGCTGTCCTATATAGGATAGCATTCTTTACACCTTTTTTCCATGGTTACATAATTCATGTTCTTACTCTCCCCTCTATCACCACCCCTGGCCCCCATCCCCTGTAGCTGACATGCATTTCCACTGGTTTCTTCATGTGTCATCAATCAAGACCTATTTCCATATTTTTGATAGTTGTACTGGGGTGGTCATTTAGAGTCTACTTCCCAAATCGTGTCCTCATCAACCCATGTGTTCAAGCAGTTGCTTTTCTTCTGTGTTTCCACTCCTGTTGTTCTTCCTCTGAATGTGGATAGCATTCTTTTCCACAAATCCCTCAGAATTGTCCTGGATCACAGCATTGCTGCTAGTAGAGAAGTCCATTACATTCTATTTTACCACAGTATATCAGTCTCTGTGTATAATGTTCTTCTGGCTCTGCTCCTTTCACTCTGCATCAATTCCTGGAGGTCATTTCAGTTCACATGGAATTCCTCCAGTTTATTATTCCTTTGAGCACAATAGTATTCCATCACCAACATATATCAAAATTTGTTAAGCCATTCCCCAATTGAAGGGCATACCCTCATTTTCCAGTTTTTTGCCACCACAAAGAGTGCGGCTATAAATATGTTTGTACATATCTTTTTCCCTATGATCTCTTTAATGGTACAAACCCAGCAATGGTATGGCTGCATCAAAGGGCAGGCATTCTTTTAGCACTCTTTGGGCATAGTTCCAAATTGCCATCCAGAATGGTTGGATCAGTTCACAATTATTTTATTGTGAATTATTGGCTATTATTTTAGCCAATCTGCTAGGTGTAAGGTGGTACCTCAGAGTGGTTTTGATTTGCATTTCTCTAATTATTAGAGATTTAGCACACTTTCTCATGTGCTTATTGATAGTTTTGATTTCCTTATCTGAAAGTTGCCTATTCATGTCCCTTGCCCATTTATTAATTGGGGAATGGATTGATTTTTTTATATAATTGATTTACTAACAAGTTTCTACAGTCACTTTAAGTTATTATGTGTAATGATTCTCTGTTCTCAGCACTTAGCATAGGAGTTGGTATATGGTAAGTGTTTAGTAAAAACTGTTTCATTTCAGACTGTTAGATGGTTTAAGTAAGCAACCAACCACCCACCTCATTACGGTTTATCACCTCAGCAAGGTTTCTAGAAACCATACCATGTAATAGTCTAGAGATGTTTAGTCTGGAGAAGAAACAAATGGGAGTACATGTTCATGTAAGAGGAATGAGACTCATTTCACTTAATGTCAACATGCAGAACTAGGACCAAAGAGGGAAAATTATGGGAAGTATATTTTGATTTAATATTGGGAAAAGCTTGTTCACAAAGTTGGTAGTACACCCTAGAGCCCCATTCCCAAGTGTTGATTTTATATATTTTAAGTTTATTTTTCTCTATATATGTTTTCTTGTCCAACCTTCCCACTATTCATCCAGTGTGATATATGCTTCTTATTTTTAATTCAAAGATATTTTATTTTCTGCAAATAAAAACAATTCTGAGGTACCACCCCACACCTAGCAGACTGACCAATACAGCATTAAAGGAAAGTGATAAATGTTGGAGGGGATGTGACAAAATTGGGATACTAATACACTGTTGGTGGAGTTGTGAATTGGTCCAATCATTTTGGAGGGCAATTTGGAATTTTGTGCAAAGGGTTTTAAAAGAATGATCCAGCCATACCACTGTTCGGTTTGTAACCCAAAGAGAAGAAAGGGGAAAACAATTATGCAAAAATATTTATAGCTGTTCTTTGTGGGGGCAAAAATTGGAAAATGAAGGGGTGTCCATCAATTGGGGAATGACTGAAGAAATTAGGTTATCTGATGGTGATGGAATAATATTGTGCTGAAAGGAATAATGAACAGGAGGAATTCCATGTAAACTGGATAGACCTTCAGGAATTGATGTAGAACAAAAGGAGCAGAACCAGGAGAACATTGTACACAGAGATGGATACACTGTGGCACAACTGAATATAACAGATTTTTCTACTAGCAGCAATGAAATATTCAGAACAATACAGAGGAATTTATGAGAAAAAAGCTATCCACATCCAAAGAAAGAACTGTGGGAGTAGAAATGCAAAAGAAAAACATATAATTGATCACATAGTTTGATGTGGATATGATTGGGGTTTTGATGTTAAAAGACCACTCTATTCCAGATATGAATAACATGGAAATAGGTTTTGAACAAAGATACATATATATCCCAATGGAATTGATTGTCAGCTCTGGGAGTGGGGAAGGAAGAGGTGGGGGAAAAATCATGAATCATGGAAAATATTCCAGATTTTTAAAAAAGAAAAGAAATAAAAGATATTTTATTTTCCCAATTACTTGTAATAACAATTTTCAACATACTTTTTCCAAAATTGTCTTCAAATTATCTCCTTCCCTTCTCTCTCCTCCCCAACCAGGGAGGGTAAGTAATTTAATCTGGGTTATACATGTATTATCATGGAAAACATACTTCCATATTCATCATGTAATATAAGCTTCTTAAGGGCAGGGCAGGAACTGTTTTGGTTTTGTTTTTTATTTTTATCTCTAGTGCCCTACATATTTTAACGTTTATCCTTCATTTTCAAAGAGGACAAGCAAAATCATAAGACAACATCTTGACTTGTGTACAAATTGGATTTAAATGAGGCAGAGTTGGGCAAAGTTGTCATCTTTACTATCTCTACCAGAGTCATCAAAGTCTAGTGGCAAAACAAAAGTCTGAATGATTGGTAATGGCCCAGAATGCAACAGATAACCTTGGCATCTGTAAAGTCTAACCAAGCTCTAAGCACTTCACAGGTGCCTGTTATAGCCACTTTCTTGGACATTGGAACAAATTGTTCCCTTTTCCCCATTATATTGGGGAAATCTTTACATACTTGGAGTAGATAAATCTCTCTAACTCATGGATGTGTTTGTGCCTCATGAGTTACTTTCATATTGATTTAGCACATCTGCTAAGATGTTTTACTGGGGTGTGGCCACTGCGCATGCTATAATTTCTTGGAGCTACGAGGAAAGTTGAGTGCTGTCTAGATACCCAAAGCTAGATAAGCAGCTCTGAAAAGCTACTTCATAAAACAGGTGCTAGTCTTTGAACACTCATATACTGCCTACCTGAAGTAGACACAAAATAAAGGCTTGTTTAACTAAATTAAACAATTATAGCTGTCTTTTAAAGAAATGCAGAATAACCTGACTCTGGGGGTAGCAAGTTTCATAACCATGGAGGTCTTCAAACAAAGGCTAGAAGACTGACCAATCCCTTGGGACCATTGTAGTCAATGAAATAGATGACCTTTAAAGTCCTTTGTAACTCTTATAGCTAGCATTTATATAGTTATTTTAGGTACTCAAAAATCTTCCTATATATTATCACATGATCCCCATAAAATTATAAGGAAATGCAGTATAATTCTAAATTTCAGTATTGTCATTTGTGGGCCACAGCACAAATGTTTCCTGCAATGTCTCTTTCCCCTTCAATATAAATGTGCCTAATAGGATGACAGTTATAATAAAAAATACTAAAGGAATACCAGAAACCATGAAGACTGCAACCTTGAAAAAGATTACAATCTTCCCAAAAGAAGAAAATAAGAAGAACATTAATGTAAAAGGCTTACAAATTACAATCTTTGTTATTTGACCTTTTAAATGCTGATCATTATCATTCTCCTTCTTAAAAACACTTAAGGATAATGCATGCCAAAGAGAAGAGTTATTACTACCTTATAGTTTATCTCTGAGCTCCTAGATTCTGTGAAGTGAAATATTGGCTAATGGTGGCAAATATGAATAATCAATGCTAAGTATACTTTTATGTCTGCTTTTCTTGACTGTTATACTGTAAAGTTAAGCAATTGAATTGACAAAATTAAATCAAAGTTCAATATTTAATCTGGAATAATTATTCTAACTACTCAGGCTTCTGTTATTATAACTTAAGTTGAACTCATAAATTTCTTTCAGATAGAAACATTTAAAAATATATGCATACATGCACATGTGCATATACACTTACTCATGCTCCCATGAAGGAAGCTCCCATGTAGTAGGTAGAAGGCTTGACTTGAAGTCAAGAAAACTTGAAATTGAATTCCATATCAGACACATAGAGCCATGGGAAGGCTATTTAACCCCTTTCAGTCTCTCTTTCTTCATGTATGAAATAGAGATAAAAATATTACCTGTCTAATAAGATTGTTGTGCAGAAAACAAATGAAATAACAATATATAAAATACCTTGCAAACTTTAATAGTTTATAATTATAATAATAGCAAATATTTATATAGCACCCCACCCACTATGTTCCAGGCACTCTGCTAAACATTTTTAACTTATTATATCACTTGATCATCATAATAATCCTTTGAGAGAGAAACTATTATTATTCCAATTTAACAGACAAGGAAATAGACAAATAGAAATTAAGTGACTTGCAAAGGGTCATATAGATTGTGTCTGAGATCATATTTGAACTCATGTCTTCTTGACTTCAGTCCATATGCTCTATCTACTGTACTACCTAGCTATTTCTAAAATGAAAATTTTAGAAATTTAGAAAGCATTCTTGTGGTGGTTGTTATCAGCATTATTCTTTCACTGAAGTCATACTCTGAAGTCTCATTATAATGTAGAGGTGACTTGGAATTCTTTCTGGTGGAACAAAAGCTGGCAAGTTCTACTAATTTGAAAAACCTTCAAGTATGGGCCCATCGACAGTTGTCTGAGGATAAGCTTAGATAAATTGAGACAGGATCATAAACAGAAGTTTGGCCTTGGTTACTTAAGAAGCTCACCCTGCTAAGAAGTAGAGGGGTGACAGTCTGTGTCAATGGAAGGAATATCCATACTGAGGAAGTCATTAATAGGAAGAAGAACAGATCCTGATGCAATGCTAAAATAACCAAGGCACACTCAAACCCACCATTGATTCCATTACAAAAGACCCTTTAAAGGATTAAAGAAGGACTTAATTAACTGGAGAAATATTCAAGTACTTTGGACTAGACTGGACCAAAATTATAAAAATAATGCTATTACCTGAATTAATTTATAGATTTAGTTCATAACAATCAAGTCACTGAGGAATACTGTACAGAGAAAGGCAAAATAACAACAAAATTTATTTGGAGAGACTAGAATTTCATGAGAAACAATGAATAAAAGTAGGAATGAAGATGCAATATATTTCTTGTTTTTAAATAATACTCTAAAGCAGCAATCATGAAAACTTATTAAACAACAGAAAAAATAGAACAGATGAACCAACTAGAAAAGTCAGAATCCTAGAAATAATTGTATCCAATTGTCCAGTGTTTTATAAACCTAAAAACATACATTATCAGAGGAAGAAATTCTTATTTGAAAAGAAATTCTGAAGGAAAGTAGGAGGCAGAAATTAGTTTGGCAGAAATTAAATTTACACTAACATTCCACACCATTTTGAACAACATTTACAGCAAAATAAAAATGGGGACATAATATCTAAACTTTAATGTTCAAACTATTAAAAAAATTAGAATAGAATCTTAACAGATACCTTCAATAGCTGTGGTTAGGGTGTGAATGCTTATTAAAAAAAAAGAAGAGCAATCTGGATCTTAAGTTTCCAAAGGATAAAATAGGTAATTTAGATTACATAAAACTGAAAGGTTTTTGTATGAACAAAGTAATACAACTAGAATGAGAAGGGAAATTATGGGGAAATAATCTATATCAAATAGCTCTCAGAATCTGATATTTTAAATATTATGGCAATTACCAAAAATATGTGACTAAATTTTCTAATAGTTAAAGATATGATAAAGGAGTTATCAAAAGAATTCAAAACTCTTAAGAACTACCACACTATTCCAAATCATTAATAAGAGAAATGCAAATCAAACTAACTCTGAGGTTTCAGCTTACATAAAGAATATTGGCAAAGATTGAAATATATATATTGGAAAGGTTGTAGTCAAGATTTTAATTGGTCAGATAATTCTAGAAAATATTTTAAAGAATAGATATAGGATTAAAGCATCCATGTCCTTTAACCTAAAGATTCTACTGCTAGGTATATAACCAAAGAGTTCAGGGATAAAAACAAAGGCATCTCATATGACAAAGTATGCAAAGGAACCTTTTATTCTTTTGGAGGAGCAATGAAATAGAAACAGCTGAAATTCATCAAATGGGGAAATATTAAACAAAATACATTAAATAAATGTCATAGAACATTGCTGTGCTATAGGAAACAATGGATATAATGATTACAGAGAGAAGCAGGGGAAGAATTATGAGATCTGTTATAATGTGAAGCAAGCAGAACCAGGAAAACAATATATGAAATGGCTAATGGAAATGGAAATAGAAATAATAAAACCAAAATAATTGAAACTGAATGTTGTGTTTCATGACCAAGCTTGTTTGGATCATGGTGGCAAATGCCAGTCTTGAAACTTCCTAAACTAATGAAAATCAACAGTTTACTTAGATTACTGGAGAATTACCTGAGATCACTGTAAAGTTAAATGACTTTATAATGGTCCCAAGCTTATGTGTCAGAGGTAGGACCTGAACATAGATCTTCCTGATTTAATGATGACTCTCTAATTCTATGCCATTCTTCGTCTCATTTGCAACTTGGTTACCCACAATCTTTCAATTGAAACACTTCACTGAAAATGCACTTCCTAAGGTAAACAATCATGTCCTTAACCTTAACCTTAATTCCCTTGCCTCTTACAAATAAGCGTTTCTTTTGACATCTCTGCTGATGTCAACACCAATCTTTATTTGTAATAGAAATTCTCATCTTTCTTGACTTTTAAAGCACTATATTATGCTGGGTTCTTTTATGTCTCCAATTATTCTTTCTATTTTACTTTTGCCAAGTTCTCTTCTTTCTCCTTTCTACATTTGTAAGTATTCCAGTTCTCATTAATTTGATCTATTGTTCTATCTCTCCATTCTCTCAATTCTTATGGATTCACCACTTGTTACTCTGCTGATGATCCTTAAATCTCTAGTCTAGTGTTTCCTCCATATTTCACAGTGATTGCTTCAGCTGTCTACTAGACATGAGAACAAAAAAATAGAGGAACACAAAAGAGTGAAACAAGAGGCAGGAGAGGATCAAGGAGTTCATAGGCCACAGAGGAAAATACAGGTATTTAAGCTGACATCAGTTGAGTGGCAAAGAAAGAGTGACAGGAGTTCCTAGATAGGCAGAGGAATTCTTAAATCATGATTATTAGAAAAATAGAACAATTTCCTGGACAATACCAAGTTCACATTTTTATACTAATCATCCCAACTATGGAATCTAAAATTCAATCTGTCTCAAAAGAATTCATTAGCTTACCTTCTGAATCAAGTTAACCCTCTCAATTTCCTTGTCTTGGTCAATGGAATTACCATGCTTCCAGGTTGGAAGACTTGAAATCATCTTTGATTCATTCCTCTCTTCTATGTCCTATGAAATATCCTATATCCAATTCTGTTGAAATACTCTTAACACATCTCCCTTACTCTATTTGTCCACAGCTAAAATTATACTCCATCATAATTAATTTATATATGAAATCCAGCCTAGAAATGATTGTGTAACCTCATATTTCTGTTTGTTCTTTCTTTGTATTTATATCATTATTCCATTGTTCAGTCATTTCAGTCATGTCCAATTCTTCATGATGCCATTTGGGGTTTTCTTAGGAAAGATTCTGGAGTGGTTTGCCATTTTCTTCTCCAACTTATTTTATAGATGAGAAAACTAAGGCAAACAGGGTTAAGTGACATGCCTAGGGTCACACAGCTAGTAAGTGTCTAAAGCTGAATTTGAGGTCATATCTTTCTGACTCCAGACCCAGCACTCTATCCATTGAGCCAGCTAGGATCACTCATATCATTATACCTTACATTATGTTTATTTGCTAATATCTTATCTTTCCTAATAGACTATGATTTCCTTGAAAGCAAAGATTGTGACATTGTGCCCTGTTCAGTTTATAGTAATTCTTAGTAAATATTTGTTACATTAAATTGCTGAATTACAACTAATTCCTACTTTCTTTCCTTGATTCAAGTCTTCCTCCACTTCATACTGCTATCAAACAAATCTTCCATAATCAGTATTTTCTTCTAGCTACTCTTTTCTCAAATATCTTCAATGACTCACTTTTCAATTATCCCATCAAATCAATATTCCCTTGCCTGGCTCTCAAGGCATTCTATTGTCTAGATCCATTATATACCCAGTACTATTTTCTATTGCTCTCCAGTGTTCCAACCTTGCTCTAGTCAGGGAAGCCTTCTCGCATTTCTGTGAGCAAATCAAGCTTGTTCCACTTTTGTGCCTTTACCCACATTCTTCCTCCCATATAATGCACACTTCCATTACCCCTTTGCTTGTCCAAATCCTACCCTATCTTTAAGACTCAGCTCATGTTCCACTTTTCCCTGGAGCTCTCTCTGACCATTTGAATCTATATTGAAATATCCTCCCTCTAGACTACTACTGTTTTTTTTCAGCATTTATATACTGTTTTATGGTATATATCATTGTTTCATGCAAACTAATCCCATATCCTTAATAGTATTTTAATTTCCATGAAAACAGGGACCATATTTTATACAACTGTGTCCCCCATAACCTCTGAGTACACAGCTACTTGCTAATTTCTGGTGATTAATTGATAGATTCTCCCAGACAGAACACAAGAAGATTGCAAATTCCATGAGAAATTATAGCAGTTTTAAAAATATAGTTTGATTAGAAGCCTCAGAAGCTAGATGTGGTTCTTAAATTGGAAACTACCTATTAAAGCAATCCTGGTTTTAATTAAAACTTCAATTGCTTCTGCATTTTTTAAATGAGCAGAATAAACCAAGATGAAACTCAGATCAAAATTGAAAGAAACTACAATTTCTATAAGTTGAAAGCACAAGGTTAGACATCAGAAACATTCATTACTTATTGGGAAATTGAGGAAACTACTGAGGCAAGTTTTTTAATGTGAGATCTTTATAAAATTTCATTTGAATTAAGTCTTTATTTGTCTATCCTTGTTCTTTGGATAACTGGGAAGGGGATAAAGCCTTTAAATCATATGCAGTATAATTGAAAGACTGAGAGGATCAATTACTTAAGAGTTGAAAGAAGGATTTGATGTTCCCTCATTAATTCAGTTCCCTCATTTTACAAATTAAGAAATTGTAGCATAGAAAGATTTTTTGATTTGCCAAGGTCACATAGGAACTAAGTCATATGATCACAGGTTTAGAGTTTGATGGGACCTTAGAAGCCAATGAATCCAACCCCTTCACCTTAGAGATCAGAAAATTGAATATGGGAGAATAGTAGTGACTTGTCCATTGTCACCTACTATGTGTCTGATACAGGATTTAAAACCAGTTCTTTCAAGAAGAAAAACACATTACTAAGAGGGTCAAATCCATGTTAACTTTGTGAAAAATGAGTTAACTTAGTCAGAAGACTGGAGAGGGATCCAATATCTTATACATTCCTAACAAGACAGTAAACTTCTATCTCTACAGATAAGAATACTTCATTACCTTAGAGCTAAGTACCCATGCTTAAAATAAGAGGATTTCTTGTCTTGTGATGATTCTTTAACTAAGACTGGCAGGAAATAACTAAGATTATAGGCCCTGAATGTTGGAAAGAAATCCATAGCTGGAATGATATAATATGGTTTTTATTAAACATTTGTAAGTGTGCTCCCCTGTCCCTATTCTAGGAAGCATGTCTTCCCTTCACCTCTTGGATTGAAGAAATGGTATCTCTAGAGTACAATGAAATTTCTGGGTACCTGGGTTTGTATTTTCAATTACAATCTTAATTAAACTTAGAACGTCCAGATTATCAATAGTTTTTCCATAGTAAGAACTCTTATGACCAAGAGCATCATCTAACAAGTCAATATCTGCACCATTTTATATCAAAACACTGCATTCTTATAACCATACTCATAGCCTAACATAAGTGAAAGCATAAAGAAATAATGAGAGAAGAGACGACTACAATAAGAACTAGCTGTTAGAAAATAATTCACAAAATTTAAGGAAAATGGCAGAGAGCAAACTCTCTATAACTTTAGTAGATGCCTTCTGGACTCTTCCCTTTGATCTGATGAGATTTCTTTAGTTTCCTAGGGTCTCAAAATCAGGTGATAAAAGAAGATAATGCAATATACTATTATTTATTTATGTATAAAAGAAGATAAGATAAAATATTATTTATAATATAATATGTATGCATATACAGCCTTTTATACATACATACATACATAAACACATATATATATATATAGCCCTTACCTTTCATCTTAGAATAAATACTGTGTATTTCTTTCAAGGCAGAATGGTAAGAATTAAGCGATGTGACTTGCTGAAGGTCACATAGTCAGGAAGTGTCTGAGGTTACATATGAACCCTGGACGTTTTGACTCTAGGCCTGGATCTCAATCTATTAGCCAGCTGACCACTGTATATTATAACATATTTTTGATGAGAATTCAGCTTAACAATATTTTAAATATACATTCTGGAAGGAAAATAAAAGAAATAATACTGTGTTAAGGTAATTCTGGCAGAAACCAGGTTCTGAAACTACTGGAAGCTAGATAAAGGAATAAAAGGTCATTTTAATAAAGTGTATGCAAATTAACTTTACTATAAACACTGGCTTCAATGGGCAAAGAATTAGGAAGAAGTAAGTAGAATAAAAAATCTGATGGCTAGAAAAAGACTGTCACAGAGGAGAGAGGTGCTACCCTTGCACATTGTATGCATATACCTCTGTAACCTTTCTCTTTTAGCTGAAATGGAACTATATGAAAAACTGCCAGACTCACAACAACAATTCTTTCTGTGCAAAGAAAATGAGAAAGAAGCAATGATGAAGAAGGTCAAGACTAAATGGGAAGTGTTCAAAGGGAAAATTAATGGCTTCTCAGTGAAATTTTAAAAGCAGGTAGTTAAGTGTTTTTGATGCCAAAAATGATCTGGAGTCTACCAAAATTACAGAGCTGGAGTCATATATAATATTAAAAAGGCTTCCAAAACTCAGAAAAGACTTAGGACAAATTGAAGATTTTTAAAAATAAAATTGAAAGGCAAAGATAGGTTAGAATTAAGCAGTGATTTCTAAAAGTTGAAGTTAAATATGAAAGGTACCTCATAGTGCTTGGGGTTTTTTAATTTCCTTAAATCACACTCTAAATTGTGCATCCCTTTGTCAAAGAATTAATGAATATTTCTGCTTGTCATATTTTATTGAGAATATTTTTATGGAAAAAGCAAAAATGACATATGACTATGTCAATTTGAATATTCTCTTATCGTGTCTGATATCAGAATCTAAGTTAGGTTGGACCTGGTAACTACTTAAATTGCAGAAGCAGAAATGAGTACAGAAATGGATAGGCTACTTGATCTTTGATTCACTCACTTATCTACATCTGGGTCACATGTAGATGGCCCACGAGACCATATACAGGCACTGTCCTCTTAATTGCAGGTATAGTGCCTATAAGGAAAGAAGGTGGAATACTTTCCTTATAAGCACATCTCTAAAGCAGTGACATGTATCAAAGGCATGACAGGTTAATGGGTTAACATGAATAGGTTAAATTTAATTGAGTAACTCAACCTGAGCCCCTTAGACAAAGATTCTATTGTACCCATTGTAAGTTTCCCTGGTTCAGTGGGTTCCTTGCCCCTACTCTTTGGCCACTGATGACTGTAATTATCATATTTTGGGCAAAAATAACTTTTAAGCCTTTGTCTTTGCCTGAAGTTCTGAAGTAGGCAGCCTATGAATATTTTTCTAGTCTTCTTATTATAGTTCCTCCTTAGCTTCAGTCTGCAACTTGTTAGTTGATAGCAATGCTGGTTATTGGATTATTGGGGTCACTGGAACTGATAAATGTGCTAATTTATTTTGATGAAGTAAGTATATCTTTGAGAAAACAGGTAAGCATGCATGTATGCAAATCAAGAGTGGCAAAGTTACACTACCCTCCAATGTATCTTTCTTAATTTTAATTTTTAACAATTTAAATGTATTTAATTTGTTTGTTTCTTATATTAAAATACTCAGTGAACTCCCCCTCTCCCTCCCTTCCCTCATTTGAGAAGGCATGAAGATATTTGTGTATATAAATCTATGGCTTACATCTTTCTTTTTTAAAGATTTAAATATTCTATTTTTTTAGAAAAATTTTCCATGGTTACATGATTCACGTTTTTAGTTTCCCTTTCACCCCCTTCACCCCCCCCCATATCCAACACACATTTTCACTGGTTTTAACATGTGCCATCAATCAAGACTTATTTACATATTATTGGTAGTTGCATTGGTGTGGTCGTTTCAAGTCTACATCCCCAATCATGTCCGCATCAACCCGTGTTTAAGCGGTTGTTTTTCTTTGTGTTTCCACTCCTGTAGTTCTTCCTCTGAATGTGGGTAGTGTTCTTTTCCATAAATCCCTCAGAATTGTCCTGGGGCATTGCATTGCTGCTGGTACAGAAGTCCATTACTTTTGATTTTACCACAGTGTATCAGTCTTTGTGTACAATGTTCTTCTGGCTCTCCTCCTTTCACTCTGCATCAATTCCTGGAGGTCTTTCTAGTTGGCTTACTTATTTCTAATAATCAGTTCTTTCTCTAGAAGTGGACATACACAAGTCATTCTTCAAACAATATTTCTGTTGCTGTATATCATATTCTCTTGGTTCTGCTTGTTTCACTCTTCATAATTCCATGTAGGTGTTTCCATGATTTTCCTAATTCAACCTGCTCAGGTTTGTACCCCAAAGAGATACTAAAAAATGGGAGTAAAAATATTCATAGCCACACTCTTTGTGGCGGCAAAAAAATTGGAAAATGAGGGGGGGTCACTTGATTGGGGAATGGCTAAACTAATTGTGGTATGTGATGGTGATGAAATACTATTGTGCTATAAGGAAAGATGAACTGCTTGATTTCTATATGAACTGGAAAGACCTCCATGAGCTGATGCAAAGTAAAATGAGCAGAAAAAGGAGCACATTGTACACAGTAATTGAAACATTGTGGGACGATCAAATGTAATTGACTTTGCTACTAGTAGCAATTCAATGATCCAGGACATTTCTGAGGGACTTATGAGAAAGAATGCTATCCACATCCAGAGAAAGAAGTGTGGGAGTAGAAACACAGAAGAAAAATATGTGATTTATCACTTGTTTTTGTGGTTATATGATTTGGGGTTCTGGTTTTAAAAGATTACTTTATTACAAAAATGAATAATATGGAAATAGGTATCAAGTGATAATACATATATAACCCAGTAGAACTGCTTGTCAGCTTTGGGAGAGGGGAGGGAAGAGGAGATGGAGAGAACATGAATCATGTAACCATGGAAAAATACTTAAAAATAAATAAATAAATAGCAAAATAAAAAAAATTAACCTGCTCATTATTTCTTATGGTATTCTATCACAATCATATATTACAACTTATTTAGCTATTCCACAAAAGACAGATATCCCTTCAATTTCCAGTTCTTTGCTATCACAAAGAGAGATGCTACATTTTAGAACATGTAGATTCTTTTTAACTTTAAAAATGATTGTCTTCTTTGACTTCATAAGTACCTGGTTCATTTTTTCTTTTGTTCCTACTGATTTGAGGAATAGGTTATTGGTGTTTGATGGGGGCGGGGCAAGGAATAAGGGGGAATTCCAAACCTGTAAGTTTCTTGAAGGTAGAGGCTGTTTCATTTTTTCATTTTTGATTCTCTAGAATATAACCCACACTTAGCACTTAGAATGAACTTAATAAAAGTTTGTCAAATTGAACTGAATTGGAGTAGAGAACACCTGGTGTGAAAATAACTTCTTTCAGAGGAAGCTAGATAACACAGTGGCTAGAGTAACAAGCCTACAGTGGGGATGATCTAGTTCTAATCTGACTTTGGATATTTCCCAATTGTGTAACTCTGGACAAGTCAACATAACCTCAAATGCCTAGTCCTTGTCCCTCTGTTTTGGTGTTGATTAACTCTATATGTATACTATACTCAATGTATCAACTCTAAGACATAAGGTAAGGGTTTAAAAAATAAAGAAAAAATAATGCCTATCTTATAATTTAGTTTTAGAATGTTTCCTGAAGACATTGAGAACTTACATGCCTCGTCCACTAAAGTCAGGATGAGGCAGTTATGTGACTCGGACTCACATTGTTCTAATTGAGAGTCCAGTATTCTAACCACTTTAACAGTGTTTCTCAAAGCATATGCTGGGGTACACTAGCCAATGTGTTTTATGATCTGTATGGAATTCTTGACTTAAATTAGATCTACAATCACCTCTGCACATGTGAATCACCTGGCTCACTCATGATTTCCCAAATGCTAGCACAGATTTGCTCTGAGCAAAAAGAATATTTTGTCTATTATTTCATTTTACTATGTTGAATCTCCAAGGTTAATCTGACTTCATTAGCACTGATAACTAAAATAAGCACATTTTAGTTTAGCTTTCAAAAATCTCCCCTCACTCTGATCAAAGTAAATTAGTGTTCTAAAAGAGATTATGTCTATACCTCACAAAAATAAAATGTACCTTGACCTGAGGTATGAAGAAAGACCAATAGCTACATCAAGGAGCAAGTATAAACATTTTATAGGGGACAGAAATGATTAAACCAAGCTCTCCTGACTACTGGTTTAAATTGTGTTTGATTTAAATCCAATCCACGCTGTCAAATACAATTGCTGTAATGTTACTAAACCTGCCTAAGAGAAAAGACAGCCAGCAATGCTATTGGAAGATCATTGTGATTTGATTCAACTTCATTTCTGAGGAGGTACAATCTAATGGGAAGAAAAATGTGCTAATATTACCATTGCATTTCAGATAAATTTTCATTATAGCAAGGGCTATTTTACCTATGGATGTAAACAGCTAACCAATTTTCTAGCAAAATTACTGTGAAAATATTGCATTTTCCTCAATATTTCTAGCTGGCTCAAACCAGGCTGCCAGTCCCAAGACCATAGATTTAGAAGTAGAAGGGACCTTAAAGGTCATCCAATCTACTATACCTTATTTTACATATGTGGAAATAGATGTGTTTTTTGTGGAGGGGGAGTAAGATTTTTCATTTTTTGTTTGTTTTTTAATTTTTTAAATTAAATTAAATAAATTCAGAATATTTTTCAATGGTTACATGATTCATGTTTTCCTGCTCCTCTTCCCTACTTCCTCCCATAGGCAATACAAAATTTAACTTAGGTTTGACTAGTATCAAGACCTAATAGATCAAGACCTATTTTCATATTGTTAATATTTGCAATAGAGTGATCATTGAGAGTCTAAATCCCAATCATATTCCCATTGAACCATGTGATCAAGGAAATGTCTTCCTTCTTTGTTTCCACTCCCACAGTTCTTTCTCTGGATGTGGATAGCATTCTTTCTCATAAGTTCCTCAGAATTGTCCTAGATCATTGCATTGCTGCTAGTAGAGAAGTCCATTACATTCGATTGTGCCACAGTGTATCAGTCTCTATGTACAACTTTCTCCTAGTTCTGCTCCTTTTGCTCTGCATCAGTTTCTGGAGGTCTTTCCAGTTCACATGGAATTCCTCCAGTTCATTTTTACTTTTAGCACAATAGTATTCCATCACCAACATATAACACAGTTTGTTCAGCCATTCCTCAATCAAAGGGCATCCCCTCATTTTCCAATTTTTTTGTCACCACAAAAAAGTGGGTATGAATATTTTTGTACAAGTCTTTTCCCTTATGATCTCTTTGGGGGTAGAAACCCAGTAATGGTATGGCTGGATTAAAAGGCAGGCAGTCATTTAAAGCCCTTTGGTCATAATTCCAAATTGCCTTCCAGAATGGTTAGATCAATTCACAACTCCACCAGCAATGCCTTAGTGTCCCAATTTTGCCACATCCCTATCCAACATTTATTATTTTCTTTGGCTGCCATATTATCCAATTTGCTAGGTCTGAGGTGGTACCTCAGAGTTGTTTTAATTTGCATTTCTCTAATTAGAAGAGATTTAGAACACTTTTTTCATGAATGTTTATTGATAGTTTTGATTTCTTTATCTGAAAACTGCCTACTCTTGCCCATTTATCAATTGGGGAATGGCTTGATTTTTTGTACAATTGATTTAGTTTCTTATAAATTTGAGAAATTAGACCTTTGTTAGAGGTTTTTCTTATAACGATTTTGCCCAATTTGTTGCTTCCCTTTTAATTTTGGTTTTGCTTGTACAAAAACTTTTTATTTAATGTATTTAAAATTATTCATTTTACATTTTGTAATATTTTCTATTTCTTGCTTGGTCTTAAATTCTTTCCTTTCCCATAGATCTGATAGGTATACAATTCTATGTTCACCTAATTTACTTAGTTTCCTTGTTTATATTTAAGTTGTTTACCCATTCTGAATTTATCTTGGTATAGGGTATGAGATGTTGATCTAGTCCCAATCTCTCCCATACTGTTTTCCAATTTTCCCAGCAGTTTTGGTCAAACAGTGGGTTCTTGTCCTAAAAGCCAGGATCTTTGGGTTTATCATATACTATCTTTCTGAGGGCATTTACCCCAAGTCTATTCCATTGATCCTCCCTTCTGACTTTTAGTCAGTACCATATGGTTTAAATTACCATTGCTTTATAGTACAGTTTAAGATCTGTTATTGCTAGGTACACCTTTCACATTTTTTTTCATTATTTTCCTTGATATTCTTGATCTTTTGTTCTTCCAATGAACTTTGTTATAATTTGTTCTAATTCAATAAAAAATGTTTCTTGGTGGTTTGATAGGTATGGCACTGAATAAGTAAATCAATTTGGGTAAGATTGCCATTTTTATTATGTTAGTTCATCCAACACATGAGCAATTAATGTTTTTCCAATTATTTAGATCTAGTCTTAATTGTGTGGAAAATGTTTTTTAGTTGTGTTCATATAATTCCTATGTTTGTCATTGCAAATAGATTCCTAAATATTTTATATTGTCTAGGGTGGTTTTAAATGGAGTTTCTCTTTCTAACTCTTGATGCTGTTATGCTGGAAATATATAGAAATGGTGATGATTAATGTGGGTTAATTTTGTAACCTGCAACTTTGCTAAAGTTGTTGATTATTTCCACTACCTTTTTAGTTGATTCTCTAGGATTCTTTAAGTAGACCATCATATCATCTACAAAGAGTGATAGTTTAGTCTCCTCGTTGCCTATCTTAATCCCTTAAATTTCTTTTTTTTCTCTAATTGCTATTGCTAGTGTTTCTAGTACAATGTTAAATAATGGCAGAGATAATAGGCAACCTTGTTTCATTCCTGATCTTTTTGGGAATGCTTCCAATTTATTCTCATTGCAGATGATAGTTGCTGATGGTTTTAGATATATACTGTTTATTATTTTAAGGAACGGCCCAACTATTCCTATTCTTTCTAGTGTTTTCAATAGAAATGAGTATTTTATTTTGTCAAAAGCTTTTTCTGCATCTATCAAGATAATCATGTGATTCCTATTGGTTTGGTTGTTGATATGGTTAATTATGTGGATGGTTTTCCTAATATTAAACCATCCTTGCATTCTTGGTATAAATCCCACCTGATCATGATGGATAACCCCCATGATCACTTGCTGGAGTCTTTTTGCAGTATTCTATTTAAGATTTTTGCATCTATGTTCATTAAGGAGATTGGTCTGTGGTTTTCTTTCTCTGTTTTTGGTCTGCCTGGCTTTGGCAGTACCATATTTGTGTCATAAAACGAATTTGGTAAAACTCCTTTGCTTATTTTGTCAAATAGTTTGTATAGTATTGGGATTAGTTGTTCTTTGAATATTTGATAGAATTCACTTGTGAATCTGTCTGGCCTTGGGGGTTTTTCTTTAGGGAGTTCTTTGATAGATTGTTCAATTTCTCTTTATGATATGGGATTATTTAAGTATTCTATTTCCTTTTCTGTTAATCTTGGCAATTTATATATTTTTAAATATTCATCCATTTCACCTAGATTGCCATATTTATTGTCATGTAATTGGGCAAAATAGTTCTAAATAATTACCTTTATTTCCTCTTCATTATAGGAGAGGTTGCCCTTTTCATCTTCAATACTGTTAATTTGATTTTCTTCTTTCCTTTTTTAAATTAGAATAACTAGTACTTTGTCTATTTTATTTGTTTTTCCCCAGAGTAACAGTTTCTAGTTTTATTTATTAACCCAAATATTAAATTTATCTATTAACTTTCAATTTTATTAATTTCTCCTTTGATTTTTAGGATATCCAATTTTTTATCTGTGTATTTTTCACTTTTTATCATACTTGCTTTTTAATTTGCATGCCCAGTTCATTGACCTCTTCCCTCTCTGATTTGTTGATATATGCATTCAGGGATATAAATTTCCTCCTGAGTACCGCTTAGGATGCATGCATAAGTTTTGATATGATGTCTCCTCATTGTCATTCTCTTCCATGAAATTATTAATTTTTTCTCTGATTTGTTCTTTAACCAATCAATTTTGGAAAATCATTTTTCATCAAATTTTCATCAAATTCATCACATTTTCAATTAATCTTTGATTTGCCTCTCCATGTACCTTTAATAATTATTATTCTTATTGTATTATGATATGAAAAGGTTGCATTTATTTTTTCTGCTTTTTTGCATTTGTTTGCCATGTTTTTATGCCATAGTACATGGTCAGTCTTTGTGAATGCACCATGTGCTGATGAGAAGAGGTATATTCCTTTTTGTCCCCATTTATTTTTCTCCATATATCTATTAACTCTAATTTTTCTAGGATTTCATTCATATCTCTTATTTCATTTTTATTTATATTTTGTTTTGATTTATCTAGATATGATAAAAGGAGATTCAGGTCCCCCTCTAGTATAGTTTTACTCTCTATTTCCTCCTTAAGCTCCAATATTTTCTCCTTTAAAAATCTGGATGCTATACCATTTGGTGCTTACATGTTGAGTACTGCTGTTTCTTCATTGTCTATATTGCCTTTTATCAGAATGTAATTACCTTCCCTATCTCTTTTAATCAGATTTATATTTACTTTGGCTTTGTCAGATATCATGATTGTGACTTCTGCCTTCATTTTCTCAGTTGTTTCCTAATAAATTTTGCTCCAGCCTCTTACCTTTACCCTATGTGTGTCTACCTGCCTCATGTGTGTTTCTTGTAGACAACACATGGTAGGATTTTGGTTTCTAATTCATTCTGCTATCAACTTGTTATATGGGCGGATTTATCCCATTCACATTCAGAGTTATGATTGTCACCTGTGAATTCCCCATGATTTTGGTTTCCTACCCTAGGCTTGTCCTTTCTTCTTTCACTATTTCCTTCTACACCTTCTACACCAATGTTATGCTTTAATCAGTCCCCCTGTTCCCCACCATTATTTAACTATCTTTCCCAACCCTTCCTTCTTATTCCTTGCATTCCTGGTATAAATCCCACCTGATCATGATGGATAACCCCTATGATCACTTGCTGGAGTCTTTTTGCAGTATTCTATTTAAGATTTTTGCATCTATGTTCATTAAGGAGATTGGTCTGTGGTTTTCTTTCTCTGTTTTTGGTCTGCCTGGCTTTGGGATCAATTCTGAGAGGGAAGAGCAGCAAAATCCACTGGGTTATAGAACTCTAACCCTACAGGGTACTTGAGAAGGAAAAACCAAGGGGGAGAGAGGTGAAGTGTACCAAAAGGGAGGGGAAGGGGAATTTAATAGACCTTAAAGAAAAATCAATACTGTATGATCACCAATAGTTAATGACTTAATTACCATCAGCAATACAAGGATCAAAAACAATTTCAGGGGGACTCATGATGAAAAATGCTATCCACTGTCATAGAATAAATTGATGGAATCTGGATACAGACCAAAGCATGATATTTTTCACTTTATTTCCTTCATGAGTATTTTTTATATGTGTAGTATGTCTTATATGTTTGGTATATATTGCATGATAGCACATGCACAACCTTTATTATATTGCTTGTTTCCTCAAGGAGGGGTAAGAGAGAGAGGGAAAGAATTAAAATCTTTGGAGAAAAAAAAAGATTCTGTTCATTGTGCTGGAAGAAGCAATTATGACCTGTTAAAAAATTCTGGATTCCCCCCCAGTCATCAGAAAATAATCTAGAATCAAGAGTATGGACTTGTATGACCAACGCACATCATTTTGGCTTGTTAAATAAAACAGGTCTGTAAAGAGGAAAATAATATTAAGGACCGGATCAGAAGAGTCCCCAGTTTAGGTGATGAGAAACAAGTAACTTCTCCTGATTGAGAAGCAGCTGTCTTCATGGCCCAGAAAAGCAGCCAAGACAGGTAAACTCTAGGATTATCATCTCTGTTTTGACTTTCTTTGTTTTTCCAGGATTTAAGACTATGACATAGTAGGTTGTCAGTAGATATTAATTGATGTTATTAGGCACAAGTGTTCTACTAATTGTGGGAATACAAAATTATTCATTATGACTCAGCACACCCCCAAACTGCAATACCTTTGAGGAGATCAAAGAAAGAGGGAAATGAACCATATCTACAAAAATAGTTAAACCTTTTGTTGTAACAAAGACCAGGAAACAAAGTGGATGTTCACTAATTATGGAATGGTTGAAAAAATTATGTGCCATGAGACTCAAGAATAATCATCAAACAATTGCTGATTGCTTATGTATTGATACTTCTCACCTCTTGGTAGAGGATGAAGTATAAGACATATGTTCAAACAAGGTTGACACAAGGATTTGTTTTTGATAATAACGCTTATTTGTAGGAGAAGATTTTTAACCTTAGAGAGGAGGAGGAAGGTAACAGCAAAAGGTGTTATGACAGAGAAATGTGAAACCAGACATTAGAACATTTGCTTACACTGGAGGTTGATGAACCTTCTTCTAAGTGGGGAGCGAGGTCTCTACATTTGATTTCTTCACACTCATCCAGAAACAACTTTACAAAACCTCCATGTTTTAGGACTCGGCTTTAATTGGTCAGTTCTCTCTCCCTTTACAAGAGTAATACTAAGTAATTTCTGTGAAAGAGAGCATCACTGAATAGAGCAGAAGGAATTTCAGAAGAGGCCAGAGGAGAGTTGCCATGCTAATATACTTTGAAAATAACCCAGCTGTTCCTAATGAAGAATCTCAGTTTTAGGTACAGTCCTATTTTTATGTTCTTCTTTGTGGAGGAAAATGTTCATATTTTGTTGGTAATAATAAAAATACATTTTTAAAAGGCCTATGAGAGATTTAATTGCTCGTCAGCTCTGGGAAGTGGGAGGGAAGAAGGGAAGGAGATAATATGGATCATGTGACTTTGGAAAACTTATAAGGCAAATTGTTATTCAGATAAATTTTTTTAAAGAAATAAAAGACCTGTTAAAATTTTATTAAGCATTTTCTATGTGCCTAGCACAGTAATAAGAGCTGGAAATAAAAATTAGAAAAAAGAAAAAAGTCCTTGCCCTCAAGGAGCATATAATCTAATGGGTAAAGATAATACACAAAAGGAAGCTAAAATTTTTGGGTAGGGGAAGAAGACATCATGGGATATCTGGTCATGAGTTCATAAAACTAAAAACCAAACAGAGTTGCTGTTGGAAAATGAAGAGTTACCTGGGAAATTCTTAGCCTTCTTTAATGGAAGACCATGGGAAAGTTTATTACTCCTTCCTCCCATCAGAGGAGAGAAGTAACTAAGGGTTCTAAGTATTAAAAGCTGAGTGAATCTGCATGATGATAAACATTTTCTAGGGTATGCATGATGTTTGTGGAGTTTGAACCAAGTAGAACCGTTAATAGAAAGTGAAGAATATTCTGCAACTTCCTTCTTCTTCCTATCTCAGGTTCATATCTTGCTCTAACAATCATAAACACAAAACTACCATTGTTTTTTTTAAAGCATATGCCAATTTACTGCTCTACTGTTCTATTCATCATTCCTTTGGTTTCACAGAATAAAACCTATTCCGTGGCCCCTATTCCTCTATATATTTTGTTTTCTCCCATTAGGATTTGTTTCTTGAGACAGGGGCCGTCTTTCTTTTACATTTTTATACCCCAGCACTTTGCATAAAGTTTGGCACATAAATGCTTTTGCATTCAGTCACTCTTTCCTTCATTTATTTGTTCAGTCAATTCTTCTTATTACTAGCCAATGCTCTTTCTATTATGTCTTGCCTCAGGTACATACTTTGAAATATTATAGAATACACTGGGATAGGAATACAAAGCTAACTGATTAATTAGAGAGATATTACAATTTTTTAAACCCTTACCTTCTGTTTTAGACTTGATACTAAGTATCACTTTGAAGGCAGAGGAATACTAAGAGTAGGCATTTGGGGTCAAGTGACTTATCCAAGGTCACATAGCTAGGAAGTATCTGAGCCCAAATTTGAACCTAGGACCTCCTGTTTCCAGGTTTGCTTTCTATCCACTAAGTCCCCTAGCTGTTCCTAAATCTCACAGTTTTATTAATGAAAATTAGTACATATCCCTGGATTGTCTTATACCCTAGGACAGTGATGGCAAACCTATGGCACAAGCGCCAAAGATGGCATGCAGAATAATCTCTATGGACATGTGCACCACCCCCAACCACACACCCAGAGTTCATTACTAGAAAGGCAGAGGGACTCAGGTGGAGCTGCTCTCCTCCCCCTTTCCACTATACTTGATGACATTTTTTAACATCCTCACCCCTCTACCCAGCAGCCCCATGGGAGCTCACAGGGAGTAGTGGGCAGCTCACAGGTGGCAGAGTAGGAGGGGAGTGGAGTACTTGGGCCACTCCTCTCCCCCTCTCTATATTTGAGGAAGACATTCCTAACTTCACCTGCCCCTCTGCCCAGCAGCCCAGTGGGAGCACTTCCCCCCTCACCTATGTAGGGTAAGGGGATGGTGGGGCATGCTGAGCACTCTGCTGGGGGGAGGGAAACAGCATTACTTTGTTGGGGGTGGGGCCCAGTGCTCCATCTCTAAAAGGTTCACCATCACTGCCCTAGGATGAGAGGATGAATAAGTAAATGAGCCAGGAACAGTTACAGAGAAGGGTGAAAACAATAATGAGTTTATTGTAAGGATCATCATTAGTTTTAGGACATTGCTTGAGAGTTGTTGCCTTTCATAATTTATGTTTATAATTATGTATAAATCCCCATACATAATTAATCAGCATAAATGCTTTCCATTATGGCATTGGTTTGCTTTGTTTGCATTCAAATTCTTTAGTACTTGTGCCCTGAAGTATTAGGCAAGGACCTCATCTGTAGGTAATTTTGTGAGCACAGCCTCTCAGCATCTGAGGTATTTCCCAAACCTGCTGTACAGCGGTTTGGTTGACTTCTGCCCAAAGACTTGATGTCACAGGCAGCCAAAGCAGAAATAGAAAGGAGGAAAAAAAATCAATCCATCTTTCAGATCCCAAGGAAATGAAGGAAAAGATCATTAACTGTTCTCCCCCAAACCCCAAACCATCAGAATAGAAGGTTTCTTAGTTATTCAGCCTCCCATACTTACTCAGAGTGAGGAAAGGATTTATGCAGATATTCATTTCCTTAACTATGTCTCTCAAAACAAAGGAAGGTGGGCTTAAATTGTAGATATTTTAAAATATGCTTGCTACATGAGGTGTTTTGTTTTTTTTTCACATCATGCATCCACATGTATAATTCTAAGGGGAGGATTTCACATGGAGATGGCTAAGTGGCAGCTCCTGAGTTACTGCTTGATGCCCAGAGAGACAAAAGTATCCATCTGAATTTAAGACAGATGAGTGTGTTCTGATGTCTCCTTTGACTGCTAACATATATTTCTAATGCTTCTGAGATAGATACACCATCAGACAATAGATCAAGCCTCCTGGGGGAAAAAAGGAATAAACTTACCCAAATAATTGTTGCTTTTGTACATCTCAGTGATGTTAATTTTTGTGGCCCCTTGTGGGATTTCAACAACGCGATGATAGCCCAGGCTGGTGAGGGTGTGCTTAAACACTCCTGACACAATTTGGCAGCCAGTGTTATCTCCTCCACAGATACCGCATTTATCTATAACCTTGTCAGAGCCTAAGTAGTCATCACAGCCAATAGTCTGTAAAGAGGAAGGGAAAGAAAGATGCTTATAATCTTCATATAAACTTTCCCATAATATTAAGATCATTCATTGAGGGAGAGAGAAGGGCAGGAGTAGCGATTGTGTGGCTTGAAGGACCAGTAGCAGTCAGCCTTTCTCACACTTCTTTTTATTCCCCCTAATCATTATTGTATGGTCAGTTGTTCTGACTCTCCATGACACCCAGTTGGGGTTTTCTTGGCAGAGATATTGGGGTGGTTTGCCATTTCCTTCTCCAGTTCATTTTACAGATGAGAAAAACCAAGGCAATCAGGGTTAAGTAACTTGCTGAGGGTCATACAGGTAGTGTCTGAGGCTGGATTTGAACTCAGATCTTCCTAACTCCAGGACCCACCATTCTATTCTTTCCATAGGTCCCTCTTGGACTGATATGAAGCATGGAAAGAGTAGGGATTTGGATAACTTTGGAATTCCCATAAAATCAATCCCCTTGGAACTAACATTTAACATTTGAACATGATTTGTTTTTTATTCAAGTAGTTTGTATTAAAGAGAGCACAATGACAAGGCATTCACAGAGGTCAGATCTGCTGGTCCAGGAATTAAGGCCAATAAGGTAGTGAGGCTTCAATTACTATGGCTCTGCAGAGTGGGTCTGCAGAGTTGATCTTTATATGTCCTCACTGGCCCACACCAAAGACTTCAGGTCACTTTTCTAGATTTAAGAAAGTAAAGAAAAACAGAGAAACAGAGATATAGAACTCAAAGAGACCAAAGAGGTCACCTAGACCAACTTGCATTTTACAAATGAGGATGGAGAGGAAATGACTTGCCCATGGTCATACATATAGTAAATGGAAAAGTGAGGATAAGAATCAAAACTAGCAATTTGTGTATCCCGGGTAAATGCTGAGGAGAAGAAAAAGTTTGGGCCAAGAGGAAGTCTTTTAAAGTTTGTGAGTGGTCATTTGAGAGTCAGCTTCTAAAGCTTTCTATTTGAACTACTTACAATTGATAAGTAGGTGATAAGCTCTAGTTCCTAGGTTTCAGAGGGATCTGTGGTACTGTCAGCACCTTCAAAATTTTTATGCCCTACAGCAGTGATGGGCAAACTATGGCCTGCAGGCCAGATGCTAGGGGGATTGGGGAGGAGCCCTGAAATGTTCTATCTAGCCACTGGCATTATTCCTAATCTGACGAATACAATGAAATACAATATAATGAAACTTCGAAAGAGTTGCCTTAGAAACAGACTGACAGATGAGCATTTCCTTTCCTTTGGCCCCCTCTTTAAAAAGTTAGCCCATCACTGACCTAGAGGAAAGTCCTAATCATTTCACTACAGTTATTGCCCAGATCAGGATTAGAACCCAAGTATTCTGATTCCAAATCTAGTGGTGTTTCTACTATATCAAGATGCCTTGAGGTTCTTGAATAATCTATAGACTAAAGTCAGTTTCTGAATAACAAAGAGTTGTTTGCCCTAAATAATTGAGTCTGTACTGACATATAATTAGCACTTAAGAAGAATCATGAAACTTCCTGAATCTCCTTCCTAATGAAATTTTGAACTACTCTTTCTGGCAGAGATAATTTTTTCTTTTCTCTATTCTTCACATATTCCTCACTTTGTATATAATTTTGAGGCCAAAAATAGCCCCACGCCAAAAGAATGGAACTCTGGAATTAGAACCCAGTAACCTTTGTTCAAATCAATCATTTCTCAGTGCCTGCCCTATATCATATAAAGTACTTTCTTCATGTACTTTTCAAATGAGTCTGAGAACATTTTGAAACCAAATCTCAGTAGCAACACAGTCAGCAAACTAACCTGAGTTTTCTAATTCCATTAAATAATACAGTCTCTCCATTAGAGTTTCAGGAGTTAGAGGCCATAATTAAAGTTGCATCATACAGAAAGGCATTTGGTATTTATTCCATGTTTAATGTTTAATTTACCTTATTTTTTACACACATCACACAGCTATCTTATTACTACCACATTTGTGAACATATGTTTATCTGCTAGTGATAATCAAGATGGCTTTCCTAACGATCTCTTTGTAAAACATTATTTTTGACAGAAATAGAAACATCGCCATTCCATACCAATACTTTAATCCTACATCCTATTTTTTCTTAAGTAACACAATTACATGTGTATTTTCCCTTCTCTCAAATATTTCTTTTCTACTACATGCATATTTTGAGAAGATAAGCAATGACATTTTCAACTTCATCCTTTTCTCTCTCTCTTTTTAAAGACTGGTTGCACTGTAAGTTTTGTTCAGCACTTTTTATAGATTATTTCATTTCAAACTCACAGCAGTCTACAAAGTAAGTGCTATAATCATTATTGAACCCATTTTATAGTAGAGGAAATTAAGGCTGGAAGAGATTCAATCACTTATCCAAGTTCTTGACGGACACAAGTTTGGAAACCAGGTCTTCCTGACCCCAAATTCAATGCTATCCACTTTTCTATGCTATCTTAGAATCTTAAAAAAGAAGAAATCTAACAATGATGGAACAAGGTAGAAATAGAACCAAGGTGATTCCTGCTTGATGCTGAATGAGGCATGCTCAGTACATGTATAATTCTTTGTAATGCTACATGAGAACTGAAAAAACTCAGAAGAAATTTAAAAATTCAGGTTATTCCATCTTATCTAGAAGGAGCTACATTAAAAAAGATAATCACTGATAATTTATGAGCTGAAGATATGAAACAAAAAAGCCTGGATCTCAATGTATAAAGGCCAAGTTCATGTATGTGCTAAATAATTCTTCACAATATCAATGAGAGGTCATGTTCTACCATCACTGTTTTGTAATGGGATGGGAGGTGTAATGAATTGGAAATCAGTGACTGCGGTTTGAATGCCAGCTCTATTGTTTCCTAATACTGTGCCCCAAGGAAGGTCACTAACTGCTCATGGCTTCACCTTCTGTATCTCTAAAAGGAGATTCAAAGATCTTTAAGGTGTCTTCCACCTTCAAATTTACGGTTCTTTGTTTTCTTGAGAAGAATAATAAATCATATTTAAGACCTACTTAACAGTATACAAAACACTTTCTTCTCAACAACCCTGTAGGTAGATTACCAATTCATTTTCTAGAACAGGACATTTATAGGCTCAGAGAGCCAACCTTATGGTCAACCCAGCCAGTAGGTAGCAAGCCTAGGATTTAAAAGAATATGAAGGTTGGGAAGGAGGCTAGAAATCACCTAGACTGGTACCCTTAAATTATCCTTATTTTAAAGGCATGAACATAGGAATTCACAGGGTAAAAGCATCACATTTAAATTCCTATACCTTTACTAATTGCTAGACCAAGGATTTCAACCAAGATCTTTGGACTCTAAAGAAACATTCTTCCCAAATTACCATGTTGATTTTCTATGCACATATAATCAGAGGATCATATAGCTAGAGTTGGAAGTGACCTGAGAGATCATAAACAGCCCTTCATTTTCTAGATGAGAAAGGGAGACTCAGAGATGCAAAATGATATGTCCATAGCCACAGAAGGTATCATCAAAGGTAAGATTTGAAATAGAACCTCTGACTGCAGTCAGTGTATTTATTATACTGACTTTTACATAGTCTTTCTGATGGGATATTTCATATTTTCTCCCATTTTTCCATTCTTTTGACTTCACTTTATTATTTTTTGATGCTTGTGGAGTGTTGAGCTTCTACTTGCCTAATTCTAATTTTCAGGTATAATTTTCTTCAATATTCTTTTGTACCTCTTTTACCAGGCTGCTAAATGTCTTTTTTATAATCTTCTTCCTCACATTTCATTTCTTTGCCTAGTTTTTTCTTTTCTACTTTTATTTGATTTAGAAAATAGTTTTTTTTAGCTCTTCCAAGAATCATCATTGGGCTTGTGTAAAATGAAATTTTTCTTTGAGGCTTTGTTTGTCGTGTTTTTATTTCATTGTCTTCTGAGTTTGTGTCTCAGTTTTCTCTGTCTCTATAGCAGCTTTTTATGGTCAAGTTCTTTTTTGTTGTTTGTACATTTTCCACATTATTTCATGATTTTGAATTCCATGTTCATGTTGGACTCTATTCCTGACATTGGGGGTAGGTTGGAGCTCAAAACTGCTCTGCTGATGTTAAAGTGTTGTCTTCTAACTTAATCAAACTTAGTGACACAATGGATAGAGAGCTAGACTTAGAATCAAGAAAACCGGAGTTCAAAGCTGCCTAATATGTACCAAGTACTTATTAGATGTTTGACACTGAGAAGGTCCTTTAATCTCTGTTTGTTTTAGTTTTTTCAACTACAAAATAATAGCATCTACTACCCAGGATTGTTGTGAGGATGAAATGAGAAAATATTTGTAAAAAACTTAGCATAATGCCTGGCACATAATAGGGAGTTGATAAATGTTTTCTTCCTTTCTCCCTTCTTTTCCAACATCATGATCAGTTAGAAAAAAAAGTCACATATGTCTATCTCCCATATTATTTGTAAATAGTCTATTGCTGTCAAATAGTACCTATTTATCCTATACCTGAGAAGCAGCATGGTCTATTAGATAGAGTGATATAGCCTTGATACATTCAGTGAAACTAATATTTGATAAAAGAAGCAGTGAGGGGTAGTATTAAGAGCATTGGACTGGGAAACAGAGACCTCAATTCTTATCTCAATTCTGTGACTGAATAGCTATAGAAAAACAGCTGAGAAAAAACAACTTCATGGGGCTGTGATGGCAAATGGCAACTGAGCCTGTATTCCATGGTTCTGTTCACAGTTTCAAAGTGGGAAAAAAGGCTGTATCTGAAAGTAAACTGAAGTCATGTCTGACCAAATGATGAAGGGCCAAGTTGGGAATAGACTCTAGATTACCTGGCTTGTATTGTTAGGTTCCAGCAGCTAGACAATGAAACATTTGACTACACTAGCCTTTTCTTAGCACTACCTCGAGATGCACTATCTTAATTTAACTTGGAATTGAGAAATATGTATAGTACCTCAAAACACAGCCCACTCTCCTATTGTCCCCCAAATTCCCTCCTAAGTAATGAATCTTCCATCTCAGAGAAATTCTCAAAGTATATAGAATTAAAGAAAGCTAAGAATTACAATAGAAGAAAGCAACCTTGCCTATGCACCATGGAGTAATGGAAAGAATATTGGGTTTTATAGGCTCTAATCTTGGCTCTGCAATTGACCATGACACTTTGAGTAAGTTATTTCAATTTTCCAGGATAGATAGAATACTTTCCCTTCCTACCTCAGTGGATGGTTCTTAGAACCATATTGAGATAATGTATGTGAAAGTCCTTCAGATACTGCAAAGTCTTCAACAC
>NC_058131.1:564171879-564227454 GCF_016433145.1 Gracilinanus agilis
TCAAGACTTAGTCATATATATATATATATATATAGATATAGATATAGATATATAGATATAGATATAGATATAGATACAGATATAGATATAGATATAGATATAGATAGATAGATAGGTATAGATATAGATATAGATGGATAGATAGATAGATGGACATAGAGGTAGACAGACAGAGAGACAGACAGATAGATAGATAGATAGATAGATAGATAGATAGATAGATAGATAGATAGATGGATAGATAGATCTTTTCCTCAAATGATGCCTCTAGTTCAGGGAAGGAAGGAGGATACCTGTGAATTTTGAAGTAAGAAACAAATTAATTTTAAAGATTGATATATCTTCCCATATTTCATTGAATACAAATTATTTGAAATACTTTAATAGCTAACTGGTTGAAATTTACAGATGCAGAAAATTTTATTTGTGATAGCCTGAAGCAGCATTGCCTGGTGGGAAGAATACTGGGTTAGAGTCAGATGACTTGGGTTTGAACCTCAGCTCTGACACTGGGGCAAATCATTTCCCTTTTTCTGGGACTTAGTTTCCTCAACCACATAAAAGGAAGATAAATATATTACTTTTTTCAAAAAATTTCCAAGGAGATCACATGAGAAAAATATATAGTATTTTATCATTATAAGGCACAGTAGAAATATTATTATTACTACTACTATTACTACACTACTACAACTAATAATATCACTACTATTACTAATACTACCACGACTACTACTACCACTATTGCTAATACTATTACTATCACTTATTACTATTATCACTACTACCACTACTACTGGTACTGGTATCCCACATAGTAATTAGAAGAGAGGCAATATGGTATAGTGATAGAGAGTCAATTTTGGGAATAAAAGAATTGAGTTCAAATCCTACCTCTGACATATACTAGCTGTATGATCCTCGATAAATCATTTGTTTTCTTAGGCAACCCAATGGGTGACTTCCTCATATTCTCAACTAATAATAGATGGTCAAAAGCATTGAACAAACGATTGAGTAAAGCCAATAGTTACAGATACTGAGGACCTCAAGAGAACAGAATGGGATCTTTTAATGGCTATTGGAAAATATAGAAAGTTCATTCTTTTGGAACCTTGACTTAATTATAGATGAAGATTTTGAAAAGGAAGAAATCATGTGACATGTCACTGCAGGTTACAATATACTATATATTATCTACTATATATATACTATAAATATATATATATATATATAAATGTAATCAAATGGCCAGAATTATACACTAGAACCTGATTATTTTTCATTAACTAATAGACAAATCCTCATACTATAAATATGAACTTCAAAATACCCTTACAGATTCAGCAGATAAGTTGTACAGGAACCATGGAGTAAAAGGACTAAGAAGGGAACCTAGAGGCCATCTGTTCCTAAATTTTCATTTTAAGAAGAGGAGACAGAGGACAGAGAGGTTACATAATTTTTCTGAAGTCACTAAGTCTACAACTATATCAAAGCCAGGACTTGAACCTAGGTCCTCTGACTCCAGAGTCAGAGCTAAAACTCTGGGTCCATAATTGCTGAGAGATAATATTGACCTGCATGAATTTAAGAACAGCATTTTTAAAAGATGTCAAAGCAAATACTCATGACCTCCACACCATGTGGAATGGAAAACTCCTTAACTGCAGAGACTGAGCAGAAGAAATCAAAACCATGTGTGAACAGGAAGATGTACATACCATCCCTGCATTCCTGTCTACTAATGGGGTTGTCCTGAAGACAATTACAAACCCACTTTACCCAACTGCAATAGTTCACCAAACTCTAAACATAAAAGCAGAGAGCTATTCCAGAAATATTTCTATTCATGCTTCATTGAAAACAAAAATGAGAATCATTGTTTTCATAATGATGATAATGATGATAATGCTATCAAAAGGAGTAATAACTAATATGATTTTATCATCTGTTTTCTTTGTGATTCAGTAACAGTTTTTAGAGATCCTATATCCTCTGGAAAAGAGTTCCAAAGGAAGCTGGAGGTAAGTGCAAAAAACTTGTTGCTACCTCTACCCAAGCCCATATTTTATGAATAACTGTTCCAAAAACTTAGCAGGCATGCAGCTCTTTGGTTCTCTCTCAAAGTCTTAAGGAGATTGGTCCCAGACCAGAGAAGATTAGAAGCAACAAAAATTAAGGGAATTGGGAGAGGTGAGGTATAGGTAGCCCCGAAGCTTCCTTTCTGGTAGTCGATCCATGACAATTTCCCAACGAAGTTCTCTTTCTTGGGATATTATTCATTAGAGATAGACACAGGGACAGCAAAAGTTTTCATTGACACCCGAAAGTAAAGGAAACAAAAATAATTCTAAAACTTCCCTAGAACAATGATTTGTGTTACAGTAAAGGGAATGGATGTTCATGAGGACTTTGAGTAATCAAATAAATCCTAAATGATTTTTCCTATCAATTTTGAAAAGAATATGAAGTACACAATACATTTTGGGTAGATTGCCACCAAAAGTGGATGTAGAGTTTGATACTTTGGAAAGAGAAGCTTTAGTTATCTTAAAAAAAAAAAACCCTTCACGAATACGAATAAGACCTGAGGAAAATGGGGCAATAAATTTTACTGAGATAACTAGTTAACTGAATATTATTTTATATGTACTATGAAATTTCTCTGAGTCATAAAGATTATATGCTCATAAACCCAATTCTTGCAGGATGGGACTTTAGAGATGTTCTAGTCTAACTCCATGTTTTATAGATGAGGTAATTAAGACTCATGTTACCTAGATAGTAAAAGTGATCTGCTTCACCTAGAACATAAGTGGTGGCAGAGTTAGAGTCTGAAATCCAGTCCTTTCTTGGCAAATCCAGCATTCTTCCTTCTGGGCCATGCCGGTACAGGCGTCTATCAAATGTGGAAAGTGGACTAGATGTCTTCTAAGGCCCCTCCTGGATCTGAATCCCCAATTCTTTGATTTCTCAACCAGATATGTTAAGAATTACAGCACTTTTCCAAACTCGAATCTTTTATATAGTAACTAGATCTGCCCCTTGGGCTAACTCATAAAAAAACACAAATGTTATGTGGTTTCTGATGATGCTGTTGAGGAAAATAAGTCAAGAATAAAAAATAAAGGCTAGAATTATCTCTCTATAAAACTATTTCTTCTGTCTTTTTATACCCCAAAGAAATAAATTGTTTTAAAAAAAAAAACTGCTTTCCTGTGAGACTATAGAGCTTCTACCTTTAGGTTTGAGATTTTTAATTAAAGCTATTCTGTGATATTAAAATAAACTTTACATTTTGTTAGGAAAAAAAGAATAAAAAATAAAATAATTTCTCCCAAAATTTCCTTCAGTGACAAAGCAAAATGCTTAAAAATATCCATGAGAATCCAACTAGGTGATCCTGCAGATAGAGCATTCTCCTGGAGTCAGGAAGATCTGAGTTCTAATCTAATCACTAGCTCTACTTGGACTCCTATTTGTTTCAGTTTGTAAAATATTTGTAAAATAGGGATAATAATAGTGTCAACCTCCCTTATGGTGGAAATCAGATAAGATTACATTTATAAAGTGCTTACTATATAGTAAGTGCTATATAAATGGTTTATACATACACATATATAATATTTTATAACAATAATTTGTATATAATAGTTATTGATTATTGATAATTTTGTATAAGTATTCATAAAATTAATGTATAATATAGATATAAGTAGCTAATAGATATAAATGTTGAATATAACATATATAATAGCTATATATGTGTGTTTATATGCATAAACACACAAAAACTAAGCACTATCCATGTGTAAAGCCAGGATGAAGCCAGACCTAACACTTTCCCTCAAAGAGCTTACAATCGAATTGTGTTAGACATTTGAACACATAACTAAACAACAAGGCAGAATGGGAGAAAGTTGAATGAAATATCCAGATGAAATGCAGCGAGAAATATAAGGAAGGAGAGATCACACTAGACTAGGGAAATCAGGAAAAGCTGCTATAGAAGAGGAAACCCTAAATTGGTCCACAAAGAAGGGAGGTATTTTAATCTCTTCTAAATGACAGCCTCAGAAGAGAAATATGGGACAACAGAAAGAACACGGGTCCTGGTGTTATAAGACATGAGTTCAAATTTCACCTCTAAAATTTACTAATTGTATGACTGCAAATTTTAACTTAACTGCTGACAATTACCCACTCAATGCTTCCATCTCTTCATTCATAAAGTGAGAAAGTTGGACCAGATGGTTTCTGTGAGTTCCTTTCTAACTAAATCTATGATCTTATAGCTCACTCCAACATCTTCTCCAAAGTAAACATCACAGGAAATGACATGGTATAGACTCCATTCATTTCCCCATTCTGATAAATGCCATCTACAATATGGTACCCAAAAGAGAATAGCATTCTGGATATCATCTGAATAATGCAAAGGGTCAGGAAAATTATAATCTCATTCTAAACACTCTGCTTTTTTAACATAGTTTGAGGTGACACTTTTTTATATTACTGTTTTGGTTGCCAAATTATATCTTAGAATCATAATAAGTTTGTAGTTACTCCAAATCCCCATATTTTTTCCCATAACAACTATTATCTAGCCATGCCTACCCTATTTTCTACTAAATGGGCTAGAATATAATGGTAACCAGTACTACTGGCAAAGAATAAATGAGGAAAAAAATACTCTTTGTGGCCAGTCATTGTAAGTCCTGGGATACAAATTAAAAAGACATGATAGCCTCTGCCCTTAAAGAGCTTACATTCTAATGGGGGAGGAGGAGGGACAGAAAGAAAAGTTGTGGCTAGGGAAGGGAATTAGGCAGCTAGGTAGTACAGTGGATAGACCGCTGGGCTTGGAGTCCGGAAGACTCTTCTTCCTGAATTCAAATTTAGCCTTAGAAACTTAGTGGGCAAGTCACTTAACTCCATTTGCTTCAGTTTCCTAATCTCTAAAATGAGCTGGAGAAGGAAATGACAAACTCCTCTAGTGTCTTTGCCCAAAAAAAGCTCAAAAGGGCTCATGAAGAGTCAAACTTGACCAAAAAATGACTAAACAAGAAAATTATGTTCTAAGTATTCATGAGGAGGTTGACTTGATCTATATAGAGCAGTAAATCGTTATGCCCATTCTAAAAAACTTCTTGTTGGTTTGATGGCTGTGCTCAGAACAAGAAGTCAATAAAGGAAGGCAGGGAAGGGTATGTGCATGGTGGTAGGGAAGATAGTAAATATGGCATTGCTGCTAAGTGGTTATGTGAGTTTAGACAAATCACTTTTCCACTCTGTGCTCTAGAATCTTCCACCTGTAAAACAATCTTTAAGCACTCTCTAAACTCCATCATCTCTTACGTGCCATGAATGTCCTAGAACAAAAAATCTTGTGGTAGACAAATCTTATGCTAATCATCAAGATTTATTTTTTTTAAAACAAATGGAATTGAAAACAGGATTCCAAGAGCACGAAAGTGACAAAGTTATTGATCTAAGGCAGAAAATTGATTTATATGATGAAGGGAATTTTGGTTTCCTTAATGAAGGCAATTGTAAAAATGAGCAGCCTGGTTTTAATCAAGTTTAAGGCAATGAGTTCTCAATATCTCATTCTGCTTCATGAGAGAAAATCACTTTGCTGTGTAATTTAGTTGTTAGAAAAATGTTGTCCTTTCTGTGTGGATACAGTCGGGTGAGACCTAACTATGAGACTATTACAGCAATGCTGATAAAATTGATTGAGAAGGCTTTAGGGAGAAACACTCTTGACTCATAGTTTTTAGTGAGAATGTAGCTTCACCTTCTGAAGCAGGATCAAGGGTACTTCTTCCAAGCTGGGAGGGTGAGGGACAAAGTTTCTAATTTTACTGAAGAAAGTTTTTAATTTTATTTAGAAGTAGAAATCTTAAGCATTAGGAATTTCCCAAAAATCAAGCAGAAAGGAACTAAAGAGGGTTACTTTTAGATATATGTGTCTATTATAAACCCCTGAATGGAGATATGATAAGGGAATATAATGATCAAGACAGTCCAAAAGGCCTTCAACTCAGCTAGCTATAAACGTAGGACATAGTTATATACAAAACTCTTTTCACCTCCTCCTTCCACTTCCCTACTGAAATCTTATTCATCCTGTAAAACCCAAGGTAAACATCTGCTTATCCAGGAAGTTTTCCCTAATTCCTTCAACTTCCCACTAAATGAAGACATTTTCCTGACTTCAATCCCATGTAGCATATTGCTTATGATACATGATGTACATATGCTGAATTATTTTGCATAAGTTATTTTTACTCTCCTCTCACCCCTAGATTTAGGGACTAGCAAACCCTTGTATCTTTCTCTATACTTCACATTTTTCTCTTCAAACACATACAGCCTTATGTCAGTACTCTCTCCTTTCTCCACTTGGAAGATAAGTCAAATGCCAAATAAGTGATCTACTCAGCTTAAACCATAATTACTATCTACCAATGATACTCCTAAAAGTGGTATAATGGAAAGAAGACTACATTTTAGGTCAACAAAATGCATTTTTATGTTCTAATTCTGCTACTTGCTCCATGTAGAACTTCTGGCAAGTCATTTGATCTCTCTAGGGCTTACTTTCCTCATCTGTAAAATGAAAGAGATGTAGTAGATAACCTAAGACCCCTTCTAGCTATACGATACAGTGATCCTTTTTTCTATCAATGATACTTTCATAATTAACTATCATATACACAATAGAATTATATTTGGAACATTTATAAATGGGATCCAATGTTCCTTCAAACTCTATAATATGTTCCTAGGCCATGGGAAATTTTAAAATCCATTATAAATCAATATAAATAAATAAACAAATGAAATAAATAAATAAACAAGCAAATGAATGAATGAATGAATGAATTCAAATAAATAAATAAATGAAACAGAAGGCCATGTCTGCAATCCATGTTACTGAGAGAAACTGAGACTGGGGGGCATCACATGAATTTGTGATTTCTAAACCCTATTTGGGTTAAAGATAATCAGGGGTCTACACAAAGACTGGCACCAATGTGGAGCTCCCAAAAGTGGAGCCACCATGCTGTCTAATGATGGGTTAACCAGTTTAGGTCTGCAAAACAGAATAGGTTAAAACTTTTATGCTCATCATTTGGAGTCTCGCCTGAAAGTGTTAACTACTTGTAACCTTCCTGAGAGAGACAGCCCCAGTAAATGAATGAATGAAAACAATTTATAACCATTTCTTAAAGATACTGAGAGTAATTTTATAGTAGCTGAAACTATAAAGAAGAGTAAGTTTTCTTGCTAAGAAAAAAGAGAAGGGTTAGAGAAACCTTATCTAGGATACTCTGGTCCAGAGAAATGAGGAAAAAAACATATTTTGTAGAAAGGAATAAGGGAGGACATAAGCATTCACTAAAGCAGCTAGTACTCATCTTCCTGAGTTCAAATCTGACCTCAGATCCTTACTAGCTATATAATCCTGAGCAAGCCACTTTACCTTGCCAGTTTTCTCATTTATAAAATGACCTGGGAAAGGAAATGGCAAACCGCTCAAGTATCTGCCAAGAAAAGCCCAAATGGGGTCATGAAGAATCAGACAGGACTGAAACAACTTAACAACAATAACAACCACACACACTCACTGTGTACCAGGAACTATACTATATCATAGGCAAGAGTGATGGAATGAACAGCAGGCAAGTATCTTATTCCCACTCAAGAGGAAGGTGAAAACCCAGAGACCTGACCTGTCCTTAGAAGAATTTCTAAATCTATTCACTCTCTGGTTGGTGTTACTGACTGACCCTGGGCTATTTTCTCATCTCTATAAAATCTTTAAGAGGATTATGTGTCAAGAAAAAAATGAAGAAAATATGAGAATGGAACAGGAAAGCCTTCAAAGATGATTTTTCTCCAGTAAACAATTTTTAGGATCATAGAACCATAGATTTGAGTCAGATGGGATCTTGTAGATCATATAACCTCATTTCACAAGTGAGGGTGATGAGGCCCAGAATAGTGGGAGACATGAACCCAAGGTCACAAAGGCAGAACTAAGATCTGAAAAAAAAGTCCTCTTTCTTCCAATTCAGGGCTTTTTCTACCTATAAAGGACACATAGATGACAGAAAGGTCATACAAGGGGAATAAAAGATTTGTTATGTTTGTTTGCTTATTTAAAAAGGAAGAATGACATTTGACTTGATAAGAGCAAGAATATAGCTTCTCCTTCGGAAGTGTCTCCCATTAAAATGATAATATCATATAAGGTTCTCCTTGGTGTGTGTATGTATATATACATGTATATGTACATATGTATACACATATACATATATGCATATATAAACACACACATATATACATACATTTCAGTAGGGAATGACATTTATACTCTCCCTCTTAGGATAGCTGAAAATATCAAATGAGAAAATATGTGAAAACGATATACAGAACAGAATGCTACAAGGCTGTGTATAAACATACATGTTTTGTGTATATACAGACATTTATTATACCTATTATATGTGTATATATACATACACATGTTTAACATTTGCAAAGTGCCTCACGTATATTAACCACCTTTAATATTCATAATGATTCCAAGAGATAAGTAGCTGCAAATATTGCTGATACGACCTCCGTTCTAAAGATGAGTAAATCAAGGTTCGGACAAGTGAAATGACAAATCCCAGAAGCAGGATCAGTACACGGTCCTTTTACTTATACGGTACACTGGCAATTGTGAGCAATTTTCTCATTTTATACTTTAGGTTTAGGTTATTAAGGGGTGAAGTCTTTGCAGAGAATCTCAAGAGTAAGAAACATACATGTACTATATAGTTCTGATAGGGGTATGTACTTGGGAAGGACCTGAAGGCAGCATAATCTGGGGGGTGGGGGGGAGTCTGAGTGAACAAGGAAGAATGAGTCTTAAAGCAGATTTGAATTCTTCTCCTAGGGCAAAAGTGGTTTGCTCTCTGCTCTGTTTAATCCAGCCTTTTGGATGCTGAACAGCCCAGGGCTGAACAGCTGCAATCACATCCAGGAGGAAGTGACAGGATTAGAAGTGAATCCTAGCCCCTGGCTGAGGCCTGGGAAGGGATGCCAGAATTCCTCACACCCTACCCCCCTGGCTTTTATATGTTTCTCCACAAGATGGCACTTACAAACTCTATATCTATGGGGTAATCAGACCAACTAAGCAACTGCTTTGGGAAAGAGCAGTAAAGAGGCTTAGTTACAATGAGAAACAAATGCTCATGATTTGATTCACAGAATTGTAGACTCTCTGAGTAAAAGTTCCTTTACATTTAAGAACCTTGGTTTAAGACCTAGACTAAGGGACTTAAAATGAATCCCTTAATCACATTATCATTTCTTTAGATTATGCACTTCTTGGTGAATGCATTTCCCCCTTATTCTGAGGAGCATCTGAAATACTTTATTGTAATAATTTTATCAGGTATTTAAAAACTGTATTGATGACTTAAAATCCTGGGATTGTAATGCTCTTAAAAGGCTATTGAATCCATCTTACAGGGGAAGAAGAAATGGTCTGGTCAGAGTACAGTTTACATTTTGGAAGGAAATGAGAGAAACTATAGGACCAGATGAAAGAAAGCCCTGAATGCCAAGCACAGTTCTTTAGAAAATGTGATAAGCAATGGGTAACCGTTATAAGTTCACAAGGTAAGCTATTGAAGTGCTATTTAAAAATCATCTGACATATGTTGAGCTTGGGAAGGTAGAACTAGAAAATCTGGGTAGAAGGTGTAGCAAGACAGAGATAGACTTGATGTAAAGAATAACTTCCTAATGATTGCCTTATTTCATAAGTAGAATGAGATTTCTGCCTAGTTGATAGCAAGTTCCATCTAATAAATGTCTGAGTTCTCAAACCCATCAGTGAGTTAGGAGGATGTCCATTCCAAGCATGTGAAGACATCCCCTGGCAAGCCACATAGATGAAAATATTTTGTTCCAAAAGCCATGAAGGCACTTGAAGCAGGCACTCTGCAATACTTAGAGCTTGGTCAGTCATCAATGATGCCAAGGTCATCTACTTCTTCCCTGGCCATTGCCAGTCATTGTGACTTTTGTCTTGCCACTGGGCTTTGATGACTCTGGAAGAGTGAGTGAGGCTGACCACTTTGTGAAACTCTGCCTCATTTAAATCTAATTCAAGAACAAGTTCAGACATTACCTGTTATTGTCATTGGTTCTCTTTGAAAACAAAGGACCTACAAAAACAACAGCTTTCCTGTGAGGGTTACGATGACCACAGAAGCTGTCTAGGGGATCCTAGTCAGCTAGTGTACACCCTCTGAAGTCCTTTCTAATTCAAATTCAAAGATTTGGTGATCTCTTTACTCCTTCAATTTGCAACCTGCTAGGTTGCCAGAAGAAGTACAAAATAACCTTTCCCTGACTTTTCTTCAAATGTCTCTTGCAGTGTCTTTTTATCTTATCTATTTTAATATTTTATTTATTATCCATTTTTATTCAGGAAGGAATGTGGTCCAGTGGGGGGGGGGGGAAGAGAAACACTTTTGGATTCTAGGTCTCTGGGTTCAAGTTTCATCTCTATTATAACTTGTTGCCTTAGTTAAACCATTTAACCTCTTAGAGACTTGGTTTCCTCATATGCAAAATAAGAAAGTTGCACTAGTCTCTTCAGATAACTTAGAACATTTCTGCGATCTTATTCCTTATTCTCTCCCATCTTTTTATCCTTTTACAAGCAACTGGCCAATGAACTCAGTCCCTAGGAGCTTTATAGGGTAACCTTAATGCAATTCCTTATGTGGAAAAGTTTGAGGAACCTGCTTCTGAGAGAGTCATGACAATGTGTAATGAAAATGCTTTGGAGAAACCTGGGGGCATGTGTAGATATTTTATAATTAGTTATGGTTGACTAACCACATGGTAAAGAGGAACCCCTTTGGTTGTAGAGGCATTCAAAAGGCATTAGATGGCTTCAGACTCAGTCCCTTGGCTTTTTTCTTTAGCTGACCTGTTCTTAGTACAAGATACCATGAGACAAGGTACTATCAGGGGAGAGAACTTAGGCTTTTGCCTCATCTGGGAGTAATATAGGACTCTGTGAATATGGCTGTTAGTTCTTGGTCTGATTAAGTGTTTATCCTTTCAGTTTAGTTTCTAGGATGGAAAGATACAACCTTGTAAGTTCTGAAAGGCAAGGATAGCAAGCTACCTGAAGTCTGTGAATCCAGTTTATGCCAGGATTTTTAGCTCCAGTAATGATGCTCCAAGGAGTGTGGAGTGGCTGTTGGGATTTTGTCTAGCAGTAGCTAAGATGAAGAATCCTTCTTCATCAGTGCCACATATGGATGTGAACTTGGTTTGATGAAGGCTATGTAAATACTTAACTAAGTTTGAGCCTGCTATCCCTAGAGACCAAATATTATAGAGGAATGTGAACTAAGGGGGTAGGGTGTTAGGAGATGTCTTGGTTTTATTATTGCTTTATCTTCAATGTTGATATCACTTTGCAAAAGCTCATTGATGTTAATTGATGAAATGAAACTGGGGCACTAATTGTTTGTGGCTATTAATGGGGTAGGGACCCACAAAGAGGGCTTCCGTCAAAAGCATTAGAAAGGAGATACCCCAACCATTAAAGGACATCCCTAGAACTCTTGAGGGAGATATTGCCAGTCCGATTTTAGGGTGGTGAGCTTACTACATATATATTCATTATCTACTCATTACATAAGTATACTCATGTCTCTGAAGAACTTTTACTTTTCTCCTTGTCACTTTGGTTATTTTACACAAACTTCATTTGCTCATTGAATTTCTCTATTTCTCTTTCAGTTTAATTATTATTTTTCAGTCTATATTTTCTACCAACCACTGTATTCATTGGGATTATATTTTTTGGGTATTAAAAATCTTCCTAAATCATTATTTGTGTCCTTCTATTCCTAGACATCTTGAGAGGGAACTAAATTTCCCTGCCCTTGTCTTTATGTATACTCTTACTATATTAAACTTCCCCCCACCTTCAATCATGAATTTGCTTAGCCTTAGTATTTCTTGTCCAAATTTCCCAACTTTAGAGAAATTCATTTCAGTTCTTACCACGCCATGAGTTGAAAAGATAATACAGGCAGTTCCCATCTTACTAATGGGTTGTGTTCCAGAAGGTCATTTATAAGTTGGTTGCTTGGAATTCACAGTGCATTTTTTCCTATAGAAACAAGGTCATAAATTGTGCTTGGATTTTCAGGTCAGACCACAAAAGCCTGTTAACCCATATAGTAGCTGAACTATAGTACTTCAAATGGTATAGAACCAAAGAACTATGTGCAACAGTGTTTTCATGGGAAAATGCCATTTGAGTCCCAATTCAGCATGCCAAGAACACATCTGTTCCAATTCCTGAAGCAACAATGAGAAGTTATGGGTCAGGGTCTCTAGAAGCCTTAGTGACAGCCTTCACAGCAGGGGTAGAGAGAGCTCCAACCACACTGGATTAGAGAAGGGATAGACTAGATCAGTCTTTCCTCAATGCTAGTTAGGAGCAAATTTTAACCATCTGCAAGTCGTTTACTACCAAAGGCCCTTAGTGAAGAAAAATCTATAAACTTTAAAAATCAACTATTTTGTATTCATCCTATGTTCTGCTTCTCCCACCTCTGACACCTGTACTCCCCTAGTCTCTGCCCAGTGAGCATTTGGGTTGGTGATGGCAGAGTGGTCTATATTATGGAATTTATGTGTTTTATCATTTTGGGACACAGTGGATTGGGAAACAATGGATGAGATGATCTCAAAGGTCCCTTTCAGCAATAACATTTTTTAAATCAATAGCAGCTTTTTTCATGTAGATGCCAACCTTTTTTAAGATTGTATTAATTAAATGTTTTTAATAACATTACTAATATATATGTGTGTGTATATATATATATACACACACACAGAGATAAAACCATCCTTCAAGGCATAAAACACTTCTATACTATTGTATAGCCCTCTGTTCTTTTATAACTTTTATAGCACTGTTTCTGTGGAACAAATTGTTCCCTGTAATGTAATTTTGCCTAACATCATGTTTTCCCAGAAACAGTTCATTATATTAGGTGAAATATGTCTATATGGGTCATTTATAAGTTGAGAGTCCCTAGGTTGGGCACTACTTAGAGCTTTCTGTGTTATAAGCTATGTTCTTTCTTATTTAGCATTATATCTGGGCTTCTTCCCAATTTACTCATAATCATAGGTTAGATCCCATAGGGCTACTGCTACTCCTTGGATCTAGGGCCACCATTTGGGTACCCAACCTTAACATTATAACTCATGAGCTCCCACTGGTATATTTCCCTGTAATAGTCAGTCAGTAGATGCAATTAGCTCTTAGCAAAGTCATTTACCAAGATGCTACAGTAAAAACAGTAGTTACATTTCCTCCATAAACCTGCAATACATTCTCACTAACACAAATAGCATACATAGGAAGGATGGGATTGAATTCAGCCTAAAATAGTAGTGTGGAACATAAGAAATGAATCTGCGTAGCCAAGGCTACTCATACTTTCAGCATACTTTTTCAGTTTTTAAGCCTTTTTTTCTCCATTGAATTATTCACAATCTCCACATCTCAGTATAGCATCTCTGCTGGGCAGGTTGCTCAACTAGGCTTCCAAGGTCTATTCCTCAGAAAGAAAACAATAACACCTGTCCCACTTCAAATAATTTTTAAAAATGCTGTTCTTGGATGCCTTTTTAGGTGAAAACATCTCTGTTGAATCAAAGTGATTAATCTAGGAGTTAAAAGTTCTTAATCAATTTTAAACGAATAAACCATTGGATGAAAGGAAAGGATACTCTATAGAATATTTATTGGAATTGGTTGAGGAGACTCCATTATGCCCTGAGGTTTATATAAAATATCAAACCAATTTGTAAGCAAGAATTTGAGAGACTGACCAGATTAGGAGATTAGAAGTGGTTCTAGCAAAACAACTATAATGGAATTATTTGGGGGAATATCGAAAGAAGAGTCCACACTCCTCAAAAAGTTAAAGGAATTTGGACTTCTCATCAGTATCTTGGCAGCATCCATAATATGAATATCTTCATTGAGATATGAAGATATAAATTCACCACTCAAAGGAAGCCTTAATACTCCATGGGAACAGGAGAATCTGTACCATGCCTAATGGGATTGTTATTAAAAAGCCCCCCAGAACAGGAAATAGAGCAATTTGGGACTGTTACCTCATTTTTCACATGTACTCAAAGCTTGAGTACAATTTTCTTTGAACTCTGGATGGACTTATAAGAATAGCTGTAGTTTGGTAGGATGCTTCACCAATTATTCTCATCTCAGGAAATACCAATTTCTAAAATCAAAAAATTCTAACTTCTTAACTCATATCAATTAGTACTTAATGGAAGATTCCTATCAAGGGGCCTTGTGAGCTATAGTATTAGGAAAACATCCCCAATTGCTCATAGTTCAGTAAAATCCTGAAGGGAGAAATACATAGAAATATATGTAATGCATAGTGAAAATGAGGTTTTGGGAGAATGAACCCAGAGCATATGCTACATAAGCTTATTAAATTTGTGGACAATGTAAAAGTGGAAAAGATAGTTAAGATGCAGAGTGGGTTAAAGGGCATAATGAGAATCTAAAAGAAATAAGTGTAAAGACATATGTGTAGGATAAAAAGTCAACTGCATATATGCCAGATAGAAATGAGTATAGAGTTCATGAAAAAAAAGATCTTGTTCAATGAAAGTGGCATGGCAAAAACCAAAAACAAAACAGGCTCTCTTAATGGAGACATAGTGTTTAAGATAAAGAAAGTGGTAGCCTCATAACAATCTGCCCTTTCAGGCCAAATCTGATTTATGATGTTCTTTTCTCAATGCCACATTTTAGGAAGGAACTGTAACAAAATGGAGTGGAGCCAGAGTGGGGCAGTTAAGATGATGGAAATACTGCATACCATGAAATAAAATGATGAGTTGGGGGAAATCAGGATATTTAGCCTTGTGAAAACATGATTTTGGGGACATGTGATAACAAAAGGGTTTAGATTTGCTCTGCTTGGACACAGAGAGTAGGATCATAAGGAAAAAGCACAAGTAGCAGAGAGGTAGATTTAGGCTCCATGCAAGGAGAAATTTCCTAATACTTAAAATTGTTGCAAAATAACAAGTTGGCTCAGGAGACATTTTGAGGAGTTTCTCCGTTGGAGGCTATATGACCCTGCTATTGACAATGTCAGAAACTGGTAGTCTAAATGACCTGGAAATGCCCTTCGATTCTTCTTTACCGATGCTGCTAGAAACATTCAGCTATTCAGCCACATCTCATTCAAGCTCTAAATTTCCGTTTTTCACTGGGTGGTTGTTGTTTTATCATATATGTAGCATTCTAAACTCTTGATATTCATTTTTGGGCAGAGGTTTTCAGTCTGCTCAGAGTTATCTATCAAAAAGCATTGGTTTTACAAGTCTCCATGGATTTCTTAATAACATGAGAATCAGTGACATGAACTTGATTTGTTGTTGAGTGGTTTCAGTTGTGGCTGACCATTCATGAACCCATTTCTTTGCAAAGAAACTAGAGTTGTTTACCATTTCCTTCTTCAGCTCATTTTTAAAGTTGAGGAACTGAACTAGGAAATGTCTGCACCCAGATTTGAGTCCAGGAAGATGATTCTAGGATGATCCCTGATTTAAAACCCAGTATTCTATTCATTGTGCTACCCAACTGCCCATACTTAGTTAACATTAACTTAAATACAATTCATTTTCCACAGACTGGGACCTCAGATAACTATTAGCCCTTATATGCTTTCTTATAGTTATATTTGCTCATAGTTGAGGGCTAGAATCAAGAGTCATTTACTCTTTCCTGAATCACCTGTAAGTGTTCATGTGTAAAAGATCTTGATAGGTGGTTGGCCTCAGTGGCTCCCCACATCTTAGATCTGTGTATATTAAGTTTTTATCTTCTAAGGATCTCATAGAACATGAAGCTTACCTGCCTCCTCTCTTCATTTTACACATGAGGAAACTGAGATATCAAGAGGTGCGGTGATTTGCCCATCACTCCACACAGGGAGTAAATAGCAGATCTAGGTTTTCAATCCAGCTTCTCTGAGAGCAAACTCAGAATTATTTCTATTATATAACATTGCCTCTCTTCACATTTACACTTGGCATTCCATATTTCCAACTCATCTTCTACTTTCTCTGGAACTATTTAAAATATCAAAACTTTTTTTAGCTCCTCCAGATATTCACTATTTACAGATACTCTATAGGATCTTTAATCTTCCTTCAACTCTCACAAAGTTCTCTCACTTGTCACCACTTTATTCACTACTTATAAATATTTCTCTAACATAAACCCAATTTATTGCTTGATTTAGACATGAAGAACTAAAAGAGGAAATTGGTCTCTTGACTTATGAGCACTGATCACCAAAATGTAAAATTTTCCAAGTTGGAAGAGACCTCAAAGGCTATCTAGTCTAACCCATACCTCATACCCTACAGCAGTGATGGGCAAAGTATGGCCAGCAGGTCAGATGCGGCCCCCTGAAATGTTCTATCTGGTCATGTGACATTATTCCTAATCTGACGAATACAATGAAATACAATATAATTAAACTTCAAAAGAGTTGCCTTAGAAACAGACCAACAGATTAGCATTTCCTTTCCTTTGGCCCCCTCTTTAAAAAGTTTGCCCATCACTGCCCTAGAGGAATCCCCACCAAAACGTACCTGACACTCATATGTTATTAGTCTAAGAGAAACTTTTATTTTGGTTTAAGCTATACTCTGGATTACTATTCCATAATAAGGAAGAAGGGGTGGCATGATAGTGCAGTAGATCAGGAAGAACCAAGTTCAAACCTGGCCTCAGACTTTGACTATCCATGTCACCCTAGGCAAGATTCTTAACTCTGTTTTCCTATTTTCTCTTCTGAAAAATGAGCTGGAGGATGAAATGGTAAACCATTGCAGTATCTTTGCCAAGAAAATCCAAGTGTAATGAAGAGTTGGGCATGACTAAAAGGACAGAATGACAAATAGTGATGGAATGCCCAAAGTGACATATAGAATACTTGACTCCCTTTCCACCAAATGCCTATTGCAAAGAGACTACATTTAGAAAATAACTAAGAAATCCACTTATTTATCCAAGTCAAGAACAAATACAAGTTAGAGAAGGCAAACAGATGAGAACATATGACAGTACACAGTATGAATAGGTTCTCCCATTGGAAGGGAGATATCTCAATTCAACCAAGAGAGAAAGACTCAAATCTCACCCAATGGGAAATTCCCAAAAGCCTCTAGTGCATAAACTGCAGGTATGGTCAAGATTGAGGTAGTATATGCTCAGCAGCATATGAAGCCTTCTAGGATCCACTTTGCTTTGGAAACTTTTGAAGAGCTATAAAGGCACTAAGTCTACAGAAGAAAGCAGTAGTTTATTAGGCCATCCCTAACTGATTTTTTTGTCATACTTCCTAATTTTAGACACCCAGTTCTGCCTACTTCAAGAACCTGGTTTCCTGAAAGGGCTAATTTCCATATTTCTATTCTTAGTCAAGTCCATTTTTGGAATCTGCCAATTTATACTTCCTGATTTTTATATATAGTCTTCTTTCATTTCCACATTTGTCATCTAACTTTCTCTTAGTAAGAAGGGGTAAAGGAGTCAATATTAAAAAAGATAATCATGGGCAGCTGGGTAGCTCAGTGGAGTGAGAGTCAGGCCTAGAGACAGGAGGTCCTAGGTTCAAACCCGGCCTCAGCCACTTCCCAGCTGTGTGACCCTGGGCAAGTCACTTGACTCCCATTGCCCACCCTTACCACTCTTCCACCTATGAGACAATACACCGAAGTACAAGGGTTTAAAAAAAAAAAGATAATCAGGAGTCCTCTATTTCCTATCACTGAAAATTTCCTCTGTTCTTTTGTAGCTATAAATAATATATGAAATGACCAAACATCTCTTTGTAACTCATGTTTTCTATTGTTTTAGAAACAAACTTCCTGTTCTATTCATTTGCCTCATTTCTTTAGTCTAAGAATTGAAAGGATACTCCAGTTATCCCTACAGGAAGATTTGATTTCTCCCTAACATTTCTTCTAACAATATACCCCCTCCTCTTATTCCTCCAACTTTAGTTGACCTCTTCTTATCTAGATTCTCTTTTCCAAACACATCCTAATTAACAAACTACTGGTATCTGTATCATGAAGTATTTTTTTAAAAGTTAATAGAAAAATATTTTTCAATTCCTATATGGAAAACAAAACAAAAAACCCATACTATTTATAACATAGGGGATTTTAGTGAGCCATAATTTGACAAAAAGGAGAATTTGTAAATGGGATTTAGATTTTAAAAGAATTTTTAGGGACTAATTCCTCCAAAATAGTAAGGAATTTGTTTATAGAAAGATGGGTTTAGAGTCAGACAGAATTGCATTAAAGTTCAGCCTCTGATGCCTACTAGCTTCATGAACCTTGACAAATAATTTAATTTCCATGTACCTCAGGCAATTATCTTTAAAGTCCTATGGGTTTGGAGTCTATAGGAAATTCTCCAGGTTGACCTATAATACTGTATAGTAATGCTCAAAGGCAAAAAACAAAAAGATACTAGAAACTGACTTATGGAAATGGAAATCCTGCATCCAAACATATCCCTGGCTTGATCATATAAGCCTACAGACAGATGTTACATATCTTAGTGGCTTTCTTGTGATCTATTGGGCTCGTCTGGAAGATTCTTGCTATATTGTTTACTGAAGGCCTGCATAGACCCAAAGTGGCATTTTTTGTCTGGAAGACAGGGAGATGAAAGTTTCCACATGAATGACTTTCAATTCTCCTGGCAAATTACATTGATCCCTTCCTGAAGGGTAAATAAAGACTAATGTATGCTCTTGATGTTAAAAGATCCAATTTTCCTATTACGCACAGTCACTGGAAATTGCGATTGTTGGAATGAAGAAGACTTGGCCAAAGGACAACAATTCTTCAGATTTACAAGTATGTTGTCTTCTCTGTGGAATTTCATCCCACAAAAGATAGGTTTGGTTTGTGTTTGTTATAAGTAAATTATATAATAAACGGAATGCTTTCCATAATAAAATTATGTTGGCTCCCATGTCTTTCCACTAGACATAGCAGCATAGAATTATATAATGTTAGTGCTAAAAGGGAATCTAGAAAACTCATGTAGCTAAACCTCCTCACCAGTATAGTAACCTCCCTATAATACCAACAACAACAATAACATAGAAGACATTAAAACCAGATGGAGACAGGACAAGAGACACATCATTCTCATTGTCCTGTCCCATCCCCTCCTATGCTTTCAGAAGATGAGTTTCCATCTCAGTATCCTTTTTCATTGACAGAAATAGCAGTTTTTTTTCTACCTGTGCAATAGTATGGAGAACATTAAATATACAAGAGTATTAGTGAGATAGCATTTCTTCAGTCCATCTGAATTTTATCATAAAAAGTTTAAATAAATGATATAACAGTTATTTATTGATTGCAGCCATTACAGATTGCCAAAATCTAGCACTTACCAATTCCTAGAAAGACACTACCTGATGGCCAGAATTAAACTTTTTTTGAAGGTTGCTATTTTCATAAACCAACAGACCATACATTTCTATACTAAAGATATAGACCTAAAAATATTTTTTTAAGAATTAGACAAATAAATAGTATTGGAATTGGAGTACTCTCATAGATAAAACTGTGGTCACAATCACCTGGACATAACATTGATCCACACAAAAATGTAAAAACAAAGTTTTTAATAAATGCATTCCTTCCACGATCATCTCTCTTTCATTCCATAAAGAGATCTTATTTACCCATTGTAGTCTGCATGCTGCCTCTATTAGATTGTAAGTTTCTTGAGAGCAGCAGTTGTCTTTTGTTTTTCTTTGGATCCTTGTCCCTTGACCTAGTAGCTGGAACAAAGTAAGGACTTAAAGAATGTTTTTTGACTAACTCCTGCCTGAATGTTCATTATTTTCAACCCATGTGAAATGAAACCCTTCAAAATGTCATTCTAGGACAGACTCTTTGAGTGAAGTGAATTTTGGGAATAGGAATTCCAGTTACACCCAAGAGGAACTTTTAGGAGGAATGACTCCTTTTGAATAATAGTGCTTTTTCTCAATATAAAATGAGAGGGCAAGAAGCAGCAACATGCTAAAGTGGATGAAAGACCTGAGTTTGAATTCTGGCTCTAACTGTGTAAAATTAGAATCATAGTTGGAAGAGGTCATCTAAGTCAACTCATTTCTGTAGAAGAATTCTTTCTTGAACATTTCCAGAAGACTATCTACTCCAAGAAACCCTGAAGTCCTTACCATGTATATACTCCTAACCTTGATGTCCTCATAACACTAAAATCCAGTGAGAAATGATAAGTCAGTGAGTGACTTTTTGCTCCTCAAAACTGCACAAAAGTCTGCCAGGCAACAGAAGAGGCGGGGGAGGGACTGGCAATAAAACCCAATATCTATATCTCCTAGTCTAATCAAAGAGTAAGGAGTATAAGTAGACTGTAGCCTGCAAAAAGAAAGCATCAAAAGAGACTTTTTTCCTTTATAAAAGCTAGGAAGAGAGCGAGGAAGTTCTATAGTGCTGAGAATAGTAGCTGTCCACACTTATCAAAACAGTATAGCCCAGTACCAGGAGCTCTTGAGGTTCCTGAAACTAGATCCTGTAGATCCAGTTCTGAACTTTTAAAAATCCAAAAAGACCTAATCTTAAGATGTCAGTGCCAAAACACATGGGATCCAAGATAAGACCCTACAGAAAGAGTCAAGAGCTTCTGGGACATAGCTCCTGGGACACATTTACAGGAAAAAATCCAATTTCAGGAACTAAATCTGGAGAGATAAATAAATTAAAGATGAAAATAACAACCAGTATCAAATCCAGTGATCCTGAAGATGAAGGAATCAGCAAGTCTCTAATAACTCTACCTAGAAACTTAAAGGAAAAAATAGATTTTCCAGAAGAATTTCATCAGTTCTTATAACAAATGAATAAAGAGATAAAAAGTGAAATAGGAGTACTGAGGAAAGAATTTGAAGTAGAATAAATAGGTTAGAAGAGAATGTGGAAGACCTTGCCCAAAAAGTAGAGTTCTTGCAAGCAAGAATAGATCAAACAGAAGTCAATGACTCCTCAAGACAGCAAGAAATATTGGAACAAAATCAAAAGATTGAAAAACTGGAAGAAGAAAATGTACGGTATCTGGTAACAAAAACAACTGATTTGGAAAACTGATCAAGAAGAGATAATACTAAAATTATCGGGCTCCCTGAAAACACCAATATAGTAAAAAGCTTGGATACTGTATTTCAAGAAATCATGAATGAAAACTACCCAGATTTATTAGGACCAGAAGGCAGAGTGAAAATTGAGAGAATTCATAGATCACCTCCTATAAGAAATCTCTAAATGAAAACTCCTAGGAATGTAGTAGTTAAGATTCAGAATTCACATATCAAGAAGAAAATATTACAAAAATAAAGAATAAAACAGTTCAAATACCAAGGATTTACAATTAGGATCACACAAGACTTTGCAGCTTCAACAGTAAATGAGAGGATATCTTGGAATATAATATTTAGAAAGGCAAAAGATATGGGTTTACAACCTAGAATAATTTATCCTTCAAAACTGAGCATAATCTTGTATGGGAAAAATGGTCATTTGATACAGTAGAAGATTTTTGGGTATTTTTGATGGAAAGACCAGAACTGAGTATGAAGTTTGGAATAGAAACACATGAGTCCAGAGAAATCTAGTAAGAATCCTGGTATTGTGAACTGATGCTTAGTGAAATGGGCAGAATCAAGAATTTAAATTGATACAACAATAAAGAGAAACAATGCTGAAAATAATGAAAAAAATGAACAACCAAGTTTTGAGACAGAAGAGATGGACTCAGGATGGATAAACAGACCTATATTTTTTGACATATCACACTTAAAGGCATTAATTTTGTTTTTAAGCTTTGGAGGAGAAATGAGGTTCATTAAAGTGTTGGTTTAGCAATAATATCTTAATGGCCATTGCAATATTTATAAATTCAAACAAGGGAAGAGAGAAGTTCAAATAGCATGGCGAATGTTTTGAAATGAAAGTATAGAATTTTATGCTTAAAGCAAATGGTTTATAAAGCTAGCCCAATTTTTGTTTGCATATTTTGTTTTTGTTTGGAAATGCTGTTTAATGCTAATAAAATTTTTTTAAAAATCCAAAAAAAAGTCATTCCATATCCTACTAGAGTTATTCTAAAGATATTTCCAGCAAGTTTACTTATATCTCAATGCCTTTGGATTGTAAGCTTCTTGAGGGACTGGTTTTTTTTGTCTTTTTTTGTATCCTCAGAGCTTAGTACAGTGCCTAACACAAGTAGGTACTTAATAAATGTGTTTACTGATTGACTGACTGATTCAATGCTTTTGTTCAATTACAAAAAATAAAGTCACTTCATTCACAAAGAAAATGAGCAGTAATCCAGATAACACTAAATACGAATGAATAATAGTAACACTGTAAAATAGTAAAAAAAAATCATCCTCTACCAGGACAATTCCTATCTTATTCCACTGAACACAGATTAGAAGGATGAGACAATTATAATAATAGCAAAGACAACAATTCACATTTATATAACCTTAATATTTATGAACTGTTTTCTCATAGCAATTCAACAAGGTAAATATCACTAATATTATCATCCCTTTTCTATAGATTAAGATGGAAACTCAGAGAGAGTAAATGATTTCTCGGTCATACAATGAAATAAGTGTTAGAGTCAGTATTTGAGTCAAAAGGTTTTCTGACCTGATGACTAGTATGTTTGCCATCTAGTACACCATACTTCTACATCTTTACACCTTCTCAGTTAAATGGTCATTATGACTCTATTTGAATTGTTCAAATGATAATTGATCTCACTACCTTATTAAGCAGTTCTGTCTTATCCACATCCTAGTTCCTATTAAGTAACAATCTGGTGCTCTGTGATGTAAAGCCATAGATTCTCATCCTGCTCTTAAGCATCTTGGATTGATCTGCATCGCTTCCTTCTCAATACTTTCCATCTGGTTTGAGATATTTGCCAGAAACAGCCCCTTCCCATCTTTCTTCTTAGTCCCATCATTCATACTTTTATCCCTCCTCTGTCAGGTTTATGAGGTGAAATCATTTTGGAGGAGGCACATCCCCAGGATTCTGGTTGAACACTAAGGTATCTGGATTCACTTCACTGCTGAGCAGGGGAACTTAAACCAAAACAAATGTTTCTCAGTTGAATTGGTCCACTGCTTCAGTCGAGTTTTTCCATGACAATCATGGATTAAAAAAAAAAAGAAAGAAAAAGATCTTTTAAAGTCTCTATCACACTCATTTTATTTAAAGAGATTGAATTACTTTAATTTAACAAAAAATACTGCAAGGTTAAAAAAAGATTAAATTACAATAATGTAGAAAGGTTAACATGTGAAGTATTAAGAGACTACATGAGTGGTAAAAAGTGGCCTTTCTTCAGGGGAATTTTTATTCAGTCCTTTTAGGAAAAGTTTGCCCCTTCAATCATTCCCAATATCTCTGTAATTTTCACTATCAGTTAATGGCACTTTCTCTGCTACTGACAAACATGCCTAGGTCTTTGCTATCCCCCAACTGGAAATTAGTGGGAAGGGACATTGGGGAATGGCTAAGCAAATTATGAATTATGGATATAATGAAATATTATTGTGCCACAAGAAATAATGAAGTGAATAGCTTCAGAGAAAACTGAGATCTCTGTGAACTGAAACAGAGTAAAGGGGACAGAACTAGAAGAAAAATTTATTCAATGACAACATTCTAAACACAACAACTTTTTAAGATTTTAGAACCTTCGACAATGAAGTTACACAAACAAGTTCAGAAAACTGAAAAGCACATAAAAGAGTGGTAGTGTCAACAGTGTTAAATGCAGAACAGAGATAAAGAAGTAAGCAGAATGAGAATAAACCTTAGGATTTGGCAATCAAGAGATGATTAGTGACCTTCAAAAGACCAGTTTTAGCTGGTGATAAGAAGTAAAAGGAATGATCCTAATTTTTAAAGAACTTATAAACCAATTATTATTATGTGTGTATATGAAACATAAGATACTAGGAGGTTAAGGTCAGAAACATGTACAAACTTGTGGGGGATAAACTAGAATTGTGATAGGCAAAAATTTCATGAAAGATGGGAATTATATGTAATAAATTTTTTTGGTAGATGCAAGTAAAGAATTAGAGGTGGCATAGAGATGCCTCTAGATATCCTCAAGTCTGCAACAAGCTCCAGCAGGTCCTGCTAAGAAGAAAAGTCTTGATTTTGTGTCCATCAATCAATATCTTTCATTTAATGTAACTAGTCTTGGAAAGACTAATCAACTCAAAGATGCCCAACACGATAAACTTTTTCAGTTATTATCACTTATAAGTTTGTTGTTGTTGTTAAGTCGTGGTCAAATCTTTGAGACCCCTGGACTATATTGTCCAGGGGGTCATTCTTAGAAAAGATCCTGGAGTGGTTTGCCATTTTCTTCTCCAGTGGATTAAGGTAAACAGAGGGTAAGCAATTTACCCAAGGTCATATAGCTAGTACATGTCAGAGGCTGGATTTGAACTCAGGTCTTCCTGAATATAGGTTCAGTGCTCATAAAGATAGAGTTTGTTATGCTTCAAATAGCCTCTGAACAGCAGTACTGGAAGATATATATATATATATATCCACTGATCAAATAATTTGTTCTGGAAATGTCCAAGTTAAGGCAATCTCACATAAGTGAAATTTCAAAGCAAAAATCAAGATTTTATTTTATGCCAATGCTAAATCATTATTCTTTCTCCCTGTTCTGCAAATACTTTCTAAAACTGGTACTTATTTCGCATCAACAAAACCTTAGTCTCCTAAGGTACACATACAAATTTATGTCACTGAATCCACAGATCACTTGTGAATACTTATGAATTTATGACAAAGATAATATAGTGACTCAGTGAAAAGACAGCTGTGTTTGGAAGTAGACTTTAAGTTCTTTAACTCCACTCTACTTGCTTCTTACATGAACTTTGGCATGTTACTTGACCTCTGGGGCCTCAGTTTTCTCATCTTAACAGGAAGTCATTGGGCAACTGACCCTTCATGTCTAAAGTTAAGATCCAATAAAATCTCCCTAATCACAATGGAACAAAAACTTTGAGATGATATGATCATAAATTTAGAGCTAGTGAACATCTTTGAGCTCAACAAGTTAACTCCTTATTTTACAGATTTAAAAAATGAGGCAGGGAAAAGCTAAGTGATTTTCCCATGGTTACATAACCTTCCTTTACAGACATATTTATTATCATATATTATTATTATTATGTATTCCTCTTTATATACTTTGTAGTCAAACTGGCCTCCTTGTTGTTTCTCACATACAATGCCACATTTCTCTTCTCCATGCTCTTGCCTAAGCAGTCCCCCTGTACCTGGGATGCAAAATACCTTTGCCACCATTTAAAATTCCTTATTTACTTCAAAGTTCAGTTTAAATATACTTTGTACATGAAGCCTTTTTGATTCCCTAGGTGCCACACTTACCCCTGAAATTACCACATAATGTTTTTGTATATATTTAATAGCATGTAGGATATTTCTCTTATGTAAGCTCTTTAAGGGCAGGGATTATTTCATTTTTGCCTTTTTAGACCATCTTGCAAAGTTGTGTGGGCTCTAATAAGCACTTCATAAATCCTTGTTAAATAACTGATTGACCAATGCCTTTTGCTGATTTTTCCTTCTGCTAAGTCATTCTACAGCACCTCAAAAGAATGTGCAAAGATTCGCGTATTTGGATTAAGAAATCTTAAAAGAAGTTCTCAATCAATCAGATAATTATCTAATGATCTCTGTAAGCTGACTTCAGTTTCAGCCCACTTCAGATCCAGCTGGTCCAAAGTAGATTGGATCCACTTTAGATCTAGTCAGCAATGGGAACCAGAAATAGAAAAGGTATGATAGTGGCCCAAGGTATGCATAACATTTAGGGGAAAAGCTACAAGGGTCACACTTTATATTATTTTTATAAATATATGCATTTTAATGCATGTGCATAAATGCATTTAATGACAGAAAATAACTATCTCCATGGGAAATCTATACACCCAGCCAACATATATTTAGCTTGGAATAAATCATATATGTGACACAAGTTTCTAAGGTCCCAAAGGTCAGTAACAAACATGGGCGGGATATTTAAGGGGACGCTGGAAATGGAGGTTATATTTTTAAGCCTTGTCTCATCCTACTCTGTAAGATCCCTGACATCTTCTGAGGTCAGATAAGATAGTCTAATTTACAATGATTCTTCCTAATATGCAAGTACAAAGACTACACTATTCCTTAGCACTTCTGTTCTCTCACTGTGCTAGAGTTCCAAGTGTGTAGGGAAGAAATAAGTTAAAAGCAAGAAAGATCAGCTTGGGCCCCTGAAAAGAGCCATACACCCAAATTGAAGTCCTAATTTGGATTTACCTTTCCAAAGGACCAAAAAGAAGAGAAAAGAGATGAGGAAGCAATTCAGGAACATATAACCCAAAACTGGAAGGACCTCAGAAGCCATCTAATCCAACCTCTCATTAAACAGACGAGGAAATAGAAGCTGAGAAAGGTTAAATAATTCCAGGTTACCCAGTTAGAAAGTGACAGAGCTGACATTCTAACCCAAGATCTCTCTCTTCTATTCCTGCCCATTGTTCACTACACTGAGGGAGAAAAGCTGAGGAGTAGAAGGAAAAAAGAGAGAGGAAGCCAAAAGCACCAAAAAAATGTAAAATCCTTAAAAGCATTGGTAAGTGAATTTTACTGTGCTCTGATTTATCACTGTCAATCCAAATTAGCTAGATTTGGTACCTCTTTCTTAACCAGAATCTTTAAAACAACAGAATATTCTCTCTCTATAGCAAACAGATTACCTCCACTCATCCACAGTGTTCTTTCTTCGAGAATAAATGGATACTGGAGAAATTATGCTAGACTTATTTTCAATCTCCTTTTTGGAGTTACAATTGCAAAGTGGTTCATTTTTCTTATACAGAAAAACAAGCTGGTATCTTTAAGGCAATCTTTTCACATGATTACTTTTCCCAGCTAGGTTTTCATTTTCCAGCGTGCCTCAAATATATAGCCTGTGTGTGTGTGTGTATGTGTGTGTGTGTGTGTGTTCATGTGTGCATATGTGTGTCTCCACCCAATAAATCTCTTGTCTGGGAGAAAAGTGTTGATAGCTTCTGTGAAAGGGTCTTTTTGTCCCTTTTTGTCTAAGTTTCATTTTCATTAGACTGCTGGAAGTCTAGGTAAATGCCAGAGGGACTCCAGCACCACTTGGTTTTTCTCTGATGTCCAAATTATCTCTTGGAAAAATACAGTCTTATATTTACTGTAGCTAATGGTAGTGACAGCTGAGAGAACTTCAAATCTGTAATTAATTCATGGCACTGCACACATGTGACCAAGACATATTTGCTGAGAAGGACTTTAAATAACATCAAATGTTTGTAAGCATGAAGTCCATAGGCAGCAGGAAATATCTGAAGGCCTTAATAGGATCAGGCTTTTGTGTAAAAACAATGACTAGTTAACCATGATCCAGCTGAGAGTCATTAAAATGCAGTTTATTAGTTTCTGGTAGTGTTGAAATTCTCTCTTGAATAGTCTGTAATCAAAATGGGGGAAGGGGGAAATGAGTGAAGAGTGTGAAGCGACTACAATTAAGGTTAAGTACAAAAAGTAGGTGATGATCTATCAGTTACAAAAGACAATGTTGGATAGATAACTTTAGAATTAAGAATTTCCAGTGATCTGTCAGCACCTTTAGGACTTGGGAAAATGGAAAATACTGTGGAACTTTATGCCCCCACAATTCTACTGAAAGTCAGTCTCTTCAAGCTCACTAGTATCGTAGTTATTAAATTCTTGAATGCTGTTGCTCCTGGTCAGTTAGTTAAGAAGTTGGGTCTTTCTTCCCTGATGGGTGAATTCTTCCATTTGGAAATTCTGGTCAGCTTTTAGGATATATGAGATATTCCAATATACCATAAACACAGTATTTTCTGGCATACAAGCAACTGGAACTCAAACCTTTTATCAGGATCTTTCTGCTATCTGTGGTATTGTTGATCACTACCTCCTTTAGAAATTTCTCCCGGAGCCTATGGGTACATTAATATTTTGATTATCTCTTTGTCTTTCTAAGAAATTCTTTTTGGTCTCCTTCACTGGCTCCTCTTTCTCTTTCTATTCATCTAAATGCAGGCATTCCCCAAAATAGAATCCTTGAAGCACTGTTCCTGCCTTTCCTTTAAAGACTTCAAACTTTCTCCTGGTTTCAATGAGATTAAAAGCTCAAGATATATTAATTTTCTTATTGCCTAACATAGAACTTTGTACATAGTAAGTATCCAATAGGTATTTGCTGAACCAAATTATCATTCCTTTGAAATTGTCTCCCTTCCCTCAAATCATGCAAGGACTGGCTCAATTCTAGACATAAATTAGACGTTTATGCTTATTCCTGCACTAAGAAGACAATAAGACCTGGAAATATGGTGGGTGACTCACTTGTGACGTTAGAAGACCCTATTTTAAGAGAATAAGCAAGGAAAGGGAAAGGAAGCCAATTGTTAAAGAAGGAAAGTACTTCACATTTATAATCAACTTGAAGGATTGGGAAATACTTTCCTCACCAAAAACAAATGAAGAAAAAAGACCCCATTATGAAATAGGTAGTAAAATATTATTATTCCCATTTCTCAAGCAAAGAGAGTTTTAGTGACTTATACACAGTCACAAAGGTAGTAAGTAATGGAGTTGGACTTTCTTTTCATTACATTTCCATTCTTGTAAGCAAACATAAAAAGGAAGCTTTTGGAGAAATGAACAATAACAAAACATAAGTGTATCAGATGGATTGGATTTTAAGCTAAGTAAAAAAAGCTAAGGATTTTAAGCTTTTGGAGAAATGGACAAAAACAAAACAAGAGTGTATCAGATGGATTGGATTTTAAGCTATGTCAACATCTTTGAAATGGAACTGAGAACAAGCCCAGAAATATCTTCAGGATCTGACCATTAGGGAAGGGCCAGAGCAGGAGGAGAATTCTGTGAAGGTTTCCAACTGCCACTCTCTGGACATCTCTCTGAACCTTTGAGGGTGGTGGGTGGTTTGGTTGATTTTGTGAGAAACTTGCCCTGCTGAACCCCAAATTTAGAGATTTTCTGGAGATCACTACTGCTACAATCACTCTACAAACTTTATTTATCAACTAAGAAGAAACTGATACAACAGTTCTCCATTTTGGCCATGGAGCCCGGACTCTGGGGGGAGTGGGCTCTTAGGAACTTTTCCTGAACCACCTTAATCCATTTTACCTTGCTATTCCCTTCTATTTTAGTTAATTGATTAGTGATTAGGAGTTTATAGGGGGTAAGGGACAGTTACTGAGATCAAAGCTTCAGAAGAAATCTCAGTACTGCCTACTCTAGGGAGAAGTTCATAGTTGATAATAAAGCCCTTTTACCCTCTATCCTGATTCCCCATATCCCCTATTCCTTGAACCCCAAAATACTTTTATCTTCAAAAAATCCCTACTCAGTAATTATTAGCTATTTTGATTAGAGTGTGGAATAGTGTCCTTGAGGGGGAAGGTGTCGTTGAGTGGCTGAAGGGAGGACTAGAACACTATAATCCATCTTGAGGGAAAAACCTTTTAGGAAGTGGATGGGGAAAGATTGACTAGATTTCAGCGACTCTGAACACTGGACAGAGGTCATTTACGTCTCAAACTATTTCTAACATCTTGCTCTATTATCTCCTCTGTTGCCCTTCCAGATTGGGGAGCCCCTACTGGAATTATACCCTCAAAAATCTTCCCAGTAAGGGTGGGGAGTGAGCAACTTTGACCCATGTATTCTAGTTAGGTGAGGGTGATCAAAGCACACCCAAAATAACATCAATATCCCTCTCTTACATGAGGATACCATGAAAGTTTCATACACTAGCTCCTGGTTCCACAACGAATATCCTTGAAACGTCAGATGTTTCCACATAAAGTATGTAGGTAAAGAAGACATAGTTATTGTAAGAAAACTGTATTTATAATAACTCCTCAATATTTCAGATCCTTGGCCACAATCCCTTTAAGGAGATAGAATAGTAGGTTACCTATAAAATGACTTCAGTTTTCCTGCCAAGATATTACTGTTTTGTATCTGACCAGAGATTTCACTGCTGTAGCCAGCTCCTTGTGTGAAAATTTTCTCTACCAATTCAAAGAGCTTCTACTCTTCAACTTACATTCTTTTTTAAATTATAATTTATTTATTTGTGTGTTACATTAAAATGCCCAGTTAACTCTCTCCAACCCTTCTACCCCCATTAGAGAAAGTATAATATGACAGTTATGTGTATATATAAAACTATGTTGTAATTATTTTTTATCAGTTCTTTCTCTGGAGGTGGACACACACAAGCCATTCTTCAAACAATATTTCTATTGCTGTATATATTTTCTTAGTTCTACTCATTTTACTTTTCCTAATTTCATGTAGATGTTTTTATATTTTTCCCAAAATTAACCTGCTCATCATGTCTTATACCACAGTAGTAATCCCATCACAATCATATGCCATGACTTGCTTAATCATTCCCAAGTTGATGGACAAACCTTTAATTTTCAATTCTTTGTCACCACAAAGAGAGCTGCTATAAACATAAGTTCTTTTCCTTCATTACTGATCACCTTAGGAAATAAAACTAATAGGTGGTAATGGTGGATCAAAAGGTACACAGTTTTATAACTCTGAGCACAATTCCAGATTGCTTTCCAAAATTATTGGTTTAGTTCACAGTTCCACCAATAATGTATTACTGTCCTTGTTTTTCCACATCCCCTCTAACATTTGTCATTTTGTCCATTTATCATTTTAGTGCATTAATAGTGGATTGATTTGGGCACTGGGAAGTTAAGGACCTTTTCCAAGCACTAGTGTTCTGTCACCACCGAGAAAGTATTTTTCAGAGGCAAGAATCCTATGAGACTCCTTTAAAAGGCAACTTCAAACTAGCCTTCTTCCCTCTCAGCTTTGCACTTCGATAACCTCACCTCCATTTTGTCTCAGTTGCTTAATCTTTCTCTTCCATCTTTAACACTACTTTCTTCTTTACATTATCAATATTTACTTGACTATAATTTTTTTTTGCTTATCTATAAAAAGAAAGGAATCAGATGATCTCTAAAGGTTATGAAACTATGAAGAATTTATAATAGCCTTACCAACTCTCCTATTGGAGTAAAAATGCTATCATCAAATACTTTTTGTCCTTTATCTTCTCTTAGTTTCCTCATAGCTTTGCCTTTGTCACAATCCTTCCTATTCTTTAAATGATGCCCAGTATATTGCCATTTGCCAAGTAAACATTACCCTAATTTTTCTTGGATATAGGATTAGCAGGTTGCCAGAAAGGTATAAAAATTCCTTTATGTCTTAATGGCTAAGAAAGGATATATTTATCCATTTTATACATGGGTTTGGTGCTGAATATCAGATGTATAACTCTGGATATGTCAGGATTATGATATGTTGTGTCACTTGCAGTACAATTCTATGGATTTCCCTACTTCCCACTATTGCTGCTGGACAGCTCCCTTGGGCATCCTAGTAGGTTGGATATGTTCCCAGATGAATCCTCTACATGGGTAACTAGAACAAGATTTCAATGCTTCAAAATCCATGCTGCAATAGACACTAAATACCCTTTAATATGGTATAGTAGAAAATCGAATATCAGAATCAGAAGGTCTAGAGTCAAGTGTCAATGCTGTCAGTCAAAAGCTATGTGATTGAGCAAGTCACATAAATTTCCTAAGTTTCAGTTTCTTTAGCTCTAAATTATGAGAACCAAATGAGATACTGGAGAAGTTAGTCCAGGTTATGAAGGTAGGAGAAGGAGGTCCAATACTCAACTATCATTAAAGGACCCAGTTTTCTTGATTGCCTCCCCTTTAAAAAAAAGACTATGGGAACATTCTAACCATAGAATCATAGAATTTTAAAGATGGAAAGAACCTTAGAGATCATATATCCTAATTCATTATTTTAACAACTAAAGTCTTAGGGAGAATTCTAGAGAGCTAAAGTGACTTGCTCAAGTTTGAATTAAATCTCTGAGGAATCCATAATTGAATCTTAGTAATCTCCAAAACTTACCAAATGGATGTTTCTCAGTAATGATGAATATATGATTAGAATAATAATTGTAAAGAATAAAACAGTATGAGATCAAATTTAAAAGCATAAAATCATTATATGTGAATATCAAAGTGTCCCTCATATGTACAACTTTCTGACATTTATGAATGTCATTAAAGCGGTTAACATAGTTTTTTGGGAGATACAAAGGATATCTCCCAATTAACTTTATACAAGGTCAAGATTTAGTCATAACAAAAGTCTGAAGGAACAAATGGTACCAGCTGAAGTAATGGAAGAAAACAATTCTAAAATCCATTTTCCAGTAGCATGCCAATCAACAATAGAAGGCCCTAACTGATACCTTCTCTAGGATAGTTGGTTACTTTAATTATTTTCTATTCTATCTATACTTCCCTGTCTCCCCTGTCTGAGACTTGGAATACAATATTCCAGAAGCCAAAGGATATAGACAAAAGCCCAAAATAACTTAGGGAAAAATCTATTATAATTCTATGGGGTATGGGGTAGGGGGGTAGAGGGAAATGAAATAGATTAACTTCCAAACACTCCTGATAAAAATGCCAGAAAGAAACTCTGAAGTTCAAATTCAGGAGAAAAATAGAAACAAAAATGTGATAATAATGAGTACTATGTAAAGATAAATAGTTTAAATTCAAATATGGGTAATGGTAAATGTGTCCTCCCTGAACTCCCATCATCATCAGAGGTCATAGAGGGAGTCTAATTAGAAAAAGCAAAGGAGTGATTTTGTTCTGTCTTAATTATCTTGAGAGAAATATGGAAATAGTGGGAAAGAGGAACACCAGTGTTGGGATGAAGAAAGAGAGGAGGGAATTATCCTATATAATCAAGCAATATAGGTAGATAGCTAAACAAACAAGAGAGGACAGAGGAAGCCACTGACACCTGAACCTCACTGTCATCTGTGCTGGTCAAAAGAAAAAAGAAAAAAAAAACAACCACAGAGTTAGGTATAAAAATACTTTCAACAGGGAAATCAGTAAAAAGGAGAAGAAAGGGAGAATTAGAAGGAGAATAAGTCAAAGGAGGTATTAATCCTCAAGAAAATGAACTCTAAGCATTTACAAAAATATTTATGACTCTTTTTGAAGGGTAAAGAATGGGAATATGGATAAGTGGCCATATTTTCCATATTGGGGAATGAATAAACAAGTTATAGTATATAAGTATGATTGGTAGAATGCTTCTGTGCTAGAAAATATGATTAAAGGGATAATTTCAGAGAAAGCAGAGAAGACTTGCATAAATTGATGAATAGTGAAGTGAACCAGAAGAACAATTTATACAATAACAATAGACTAACAATGAATAACTGAAAGAAATAGGAACTCTGATCAGAGAAATAACTAGTCACAGTCTAGAGGACTAATTATGAATCATGCTACCCATCTCCTGAGAGAGAGGTAAAGGATTCAGAATGCAGAATGAGTCAAAATTTTTTGGACATGGCCAATTGAAAATTTGTTTTCCTTAACTATAGATATTTGTATAGGGGTTTTGCCTCTCTCATTCTCAATTTTTTAAGGAGGGTGGAAGTGGGAGAGTGAAAAGGTGAATTTTTGAAATTAATTTTAAAATTAACTAGGACTTCTGTGAGGCAGAATCAAGATGGTAGAGGAAGCATCCAGTATACCTCTACCAAAATTTTCCTCCAAACAACTTTATAATAATGCTTTAAATCAAATTCTGGAGTGGCAGAGACAACAACAGGCCTGGTGAGATATTCTTCCAGGCTAAGACAACTAGGATGTTAGAAGGAAAAAATTGTGACACAGGGATGGAGATTGTCCTGGACTAAAAGCAATACCATTATTGGGATGAGATTGTGGTGACAGAAGCAGTAGCAGCTCTGGGAGTTCTCAAGCCAAAGACAGGAAAGGAACCTGGCAAATAGTCAGAAAGATATTATAGAGGATACTTGTGCTAGTATGGGATGTAGGACAAGAAACTCTTTGTCATATTTATTGCTTATACACACTACTGGATTCAGAACTGTGTTTCAAGGTCAGAGAGGAACAATTTTACTCAAGAGGGAGCAAAAGAGGTTCTGGGGGTGGAGCTAATATGGCAAAGTAAAGCAGAGAAGCTCAGTCACCACAAGAATCCTCTCCAACCCATATTAAAATAACACCAGGAAATGAATACAGGAGAGAAAGAACCAACAAAGAGACAGAGTAAAACAATTTTCAAGAAAAAAAATTCAAAATGTAGGCTGAGAATATCTGGGTCACTAGGGTGAGAGGGGAGCACCATCAGCAAGAGAATATGTCAAGGAGTGAAGAGCAAGCCAAGAGCAAGCCACATAGGCCACCTCACATCTGCTGTTCCAGGTTGGAACCTAAACCCAAGCCAACATCCAGATCTTGAGACCCAGTGTGGGCAAACAGAGGTCTAGTCAACCCACACACCCTTGAAATTCTACATCTGTTGGGAAGTCCAGAATCCCAGTGCTGAAGTGGGCTGGTCTGCATTGGCCCAGAGAGAAGCCAGGAGTCCCCAGTCTGGGCTTGGGGTGAGGATGAAGATCCAATTTTGGGGTAGTTGGTGGACTAGAAAGAGGTCTGGATCTCTTTGAGGAAAACTCAGGGCAAATCTCCAGGATAGGGCAATTCAGCCGTGTACCTGATTAGATCAAGTACACAGTGAGACCAAAAAAACCTACACCTAAGCCTAAGAATTTGAGCAGTGGCTCTCACAAGATTTCTGGGTTAAAATGGCAGCAGAGTAGAAGCAGCTGCTTAACCTCTCCAAACCCACACATATAGGACTCCTCAAGAGGACATAAAAATAAATCCAGATGAACAAAGGGACTCTACAACAGGGCGCATCATTGAAAGTATGTGGGATGGGGGCATTTCCATGTTATAAGGGGTTGAAATAGCTCTCACTAAAATATGAGCTGAGCAACCCCCTTCCCTCCACACCACCCACAGTGCCAAAGCCAGTGCACAAGAGATAGAGCAAGTTTGGGGCATTTATTAAGTTCTTGGCAGCTACCTGGGATCACCAGGGCCTGCTCCTGAAAACAGCAAGACTTAAAACCCCAAGAGGCTAAAGAACATGTGGACATTGAACACAGACCTTGAGCACAGGCACGGACCTTGAACGCAGGTGCAGACCTTGGGTGAGGACCCAGTGCAGAGAGGTGCATGACTGTGGAAGCAGCGCTCTGAGACTGTTAAAGGAGCCATGGGCAGAGGAGGAAGGAAGGGGACCACCAGGTAGCTTGACCCTGAGAACAACTAGACTTGAGACCTCAGGGGCTTAAAGAGCTCAGACTGACTGTGGCCATGAGGATAAAGCTGAGGGGGAGCATGGAGCTGTGACTCAGACAAAAGCTGCTCCACAGCTTGATAGGATAGGCAGAGAGCTTGTCTGCCTCACCCAGACTTCTGACTGAGAAAGAAATAATAATAATAATAGCAAGCCAGACACAAGAACCTCAAAAGAGAAAGATCAAGAAGAAATCTTTAACACTCAACAACTTTTACACAGAAAAAATCCAGACAACTGTGATAATTAAATTAAGTCTACAAAAGGTGAGAGCACCTTCCAATTCTGGGAGGTCCTAACCCACGTGTGCTACAGTGAGCAACCAGTCAGAATCAATGCACTGCCCCCTCATGCTTTCTATGAGAAAGCATCTATTGTGATTGGACACGCAGCCTAAGGGAAGGCACTGGAAGTGATATATATGTGACCCCTTCAAAAGAGGAGAGGGAGTGAGGCTGGGACTGGTGTGGTGAAGGAGACCTGAGGGAACTTCACTAGTTTCGTGACCGAGACTTTTCCACATGGTGAGTTGCTGGTTTGTTGCCGAGACTGTTCCAGTGGTGAGTTTAAAGATAGAATATTCCTGAACTTCTATTGGGAAACTTCCTTTTATAGACTCTGTGAGTGGAGTTTGCTCCATTCACCTCTGGGCCTCAGGCCCTTTAACCCTCGGCTGAGGGTTAAGATATACCTGGACTAATCGGTGAGATAGATTCTTAATGTTTTTCTCTCTTCTCACATGTAAATACATTTACATAAAAGTCAATTGATTTGAGATTATTCTCAATTGAGGATTGATAATAGTTCAGTCTTCTGGTGACCACCTTTGATATATTGAACCCATAAAACCTCTTTTTCTCCCTTATAGAACAGAATGAACAGCAGAGGAGAACATACAAATAATCACATCCAAACCTTCCCAAAAAAATGAAAATTGGCCACAAGCTCTTGAAGAATTCAAATCTGAGATCATGAGAAAGATGGAAGAGATTTGGTGAGGGAAGTGGGAAATAACTCAAAAGAAAATAAACAGGTTAAAAGACAGAAACTCCCAAATGGAGAAAGATGCCCCCAAATCAAACAAAATGATAAGCAAATTGGAGGAAACTGTGAAAAACAGAATAGACCAAACTGAAAAGGAAAATCAAAAGATTATAGTAGAAAACCAGTCTCTAAAGACCATAATTGGCCAAGTAGAAGCCAATGATCTCTTAAGATAGCAAGAACAAATAAAGCAAAGACAAAATTCTGATAAAATAGAAGGAAACATGAAATATCTCACTGAAAAACTGACAGATCAAGAAAAAAGTCTAAAAGAGGCAATTTGAGAATCATTGGTCTTCCTGAAAAAGCAGAAATTAATAGAAATTTGGACTCCATACTACAAGAAATTATTCAACAAAACTGCCCTGAAGTTCTTCAACAAGAGGGCAATATAGACATTGAAAGGATCCATAGATCATCCTCTACACTAAACCCTGAAAAGATAACCCCCAGGAATATAATAGCCAAATTCAAGAGACTCCAAGTAAAAGAAAAAATTCACAAGAAGCCAGAAAGAGACAATTCATATACCAAGGAGCATCAATCAGGATCACACAGGATCTGGCAGTCTCTACACTAAAGGACAGCAAGGCTTGGAATATGCTATTCATAAAGGCAAGGAAACTGGGTCTATATCCAAGGATCACTTACCCATCAAAACTGACTATATACTTCCAGGGGAAAGTATGGGCATTGAACAAGATAGAAGATTTCCAAGTATTTGCACAAAAAAGATGAGGACTAAATGGAAAGTTCAATATCCAACCACAAAAACCAAGAGAAACATGAAAAAGTAAATACAAAACATAGGGGAAAGAAAGAAAAATCATATTTTTAAATTTGCCTCTTTAAGGGCTTCAATAAAATCAAATTATTTGTATTCCTATGTGGAGAAATGTGTAATTTTCATAAACTTCATTCACTATTATAGTAATTAGAATAATTATTCATAGAGAGAGGTTGGAGTACTAAATGGTCTAAGATGATATGGGAGGGGAGGGAAGTGGGGTTGAAAAGTAGATGGCACCAAGAGAAACTTGAATGAATAAGAAAAATGGGATATTCTATATCACACAAAGAAGGCACGGGAAGGGGAGGAGATGAATATTATTATAAGAAGGAAAGGAAGAGAGCATTAAGAGGTAATATTGAAACCTTACTCTCAGCAGAGTTAACCCTGAGAGGGAAGAGTAGCTATATCCATTGGGATATAGGATTCTATCTACTAAAAAAGTCAGAAGGGATAACCAAAGGGAGCAGGGGATTGGGGAGGTCAAAAAAAAGGGAGGGGAGGAGAGGAGGAGGGAATTGATTAGGCCTTAAAAAATAAAAAGAGAAGACTAATAAGGGAGGGGTTGGAAAGAGAAGTAAATCAAGGGAAGGGACAAGGGGGACTGGTTTAAAACAAACAGCTGGTTTAAAAGGAAATAGCGTAAGAAGAAGGGGTAGAACTAGAACAACAAAATGTTGGGGAATATTCAACTGATAATTATAACTCTGGATGTGAATGGGATGAACTTGCCCATAATACGGAAGCAAATAGCAGAGTGGATTAGAAATCAAAATTCTACCATATGCTGTCTACAAGAAACACATATAAGGTGGGTGGACATATGCAGGTTTAAGGTCAATGGCTGGAGCAAAATCTTTTGGGCTTCAACTGAGAAAAAGAAGGCAGGAGTGGCAATCATGATTTCTGACAAAGCTAAAGTAAAAATAGATCTGATTAAAAGAGACAGGGAAGGTAATTACATCCTGATAAAAGGCAGTATAGACAATGAGGAAATAAGAGTACTCAACATATATGCACCAAATGATATAGCATCCAAATTCCTAAAGGAGAAACTGGCAGAGCTCAAGAAATAGATAGTGAAACCATACTAGTGGGAGATCTAAATACTCCTCTTTCAGAGCTAGATAAATCAAACCAAAAAAATAAATAAGAAAGAGATAATAGAGGTGAATGAAATCCTAGAAAAATTAGATTTAATAGATATGTGGAGAAAAATAAATAGGGACAAAAAGGAATAAACCTTCTTTTCAGCTGCACATTGTATATTCACAAAGATTGACCAAAGAAATGCAAAAGAGCAGAAATAAATGTAATCTTTTTAGACCATAATGCAATGAAAATAATAATTAGTAAGGGAACATGTACAGGCAAATAAAAAACATTGGAAATTATATAATATAATTCTCCAAATCCAGTAAGTTAAAGAAGAAATCATAGAAACAATCAATAATTTCATTGAAGAGAATGACAATGATGAGACACCCTACCAAACCCTGTGGGATGCAGCTAAGTCAGTACTCAGGGAGAAATTTATATCCCTGAGTGCATGTATTAACAAATCAGAGAGGGCAAAGATCAATGAACTGGGCATGCACATCAAAAAACTAGAAAGAGAACAAATTAATAATCTCCAGCTAAAGACCAAATTAGAGATTATAAAAAATTAAAGGAGAAATCAATAAAATTGAAAGTAAAAGAACTACTGAATTAATAAATAAGACTAGAAACTGTTACTTTGAAAAAACAAACAAAATTGACAAAGTATTGGTCAATCTAATTAAAAAAAGGAAAGAAGAAAACTAAATCATCAGTATCAAAGATGAAAAGAGAGACCTTACCTCTAATGAAGAGGAAATCAAGGCAATCATTAAAAACTATTTTGTCCAATTATATGGCAATAAATATAGCAACTTAGGTGACATAGATGAATATTTACAAAAATATAAATTGTCTAGATTAACAGTAGAAGAAATAGAATAGTTAAGTAATCCCATATCAGAAAAATAAATTGAACAAGCCATCAAAGAGCTCCCTAAGAAAAATACCCAGGACCAGACTGATTTACAAGTGAATTCTATCAAAACTTCAAAGAACAACTAATTCCAATACTATACAAACTACTTGACATAATAAGCAAAGAGGGAGTTCTACCAAATTCCTTTCATGATAAAAATATGGTACTGATTCCAAAGCCAGGTAGATCAAAAACAGAGAAAGAAAACTACAGACCAATCTCTTTAATGAACATAGATGCAAAAATCTTAAACAGAATACTAGCAAAAAGACTCCAGCATGTGATCACAAGGGTTATTCATTATCATCAGGTAGGATTTATACCAGGAATGCAAGGATGGTTCAACATCAAGAAAACCATTCACTTAATTGACCATATCAATAAGCAAACCAACAAAACCCACATGATTATCTAAATAGATGCTGAAAAAGCCTTTGACAAAATACAACATCTATTCCTATTTAAAACACTAGAAAGTATAGGAATAGAAGGACCTTTACTAAAAATAATAAACAGTATATATCTAAAACCATCAACAACCATTGTATGCAATGAGGATAAATTAGCAGCCTTCCCAATAAGATCAGGTGTGAAACAAGGATGTCCATTATCACCTCTATTATTTACATTGTACTAGAAACACTGGCAGTAGCAATTAGAGAAGAAAAAGTAATTGAAGGTTTTAAAATAGGCAATGAGGAGATTAAACTATCACTCTTTGCTGATGATATGATGGTGTACTTAAAAAATCATACAGAATCAACTAAAAAGCTAGTAGAAATAATCAACAACTTTAGCAAAGTTGCAGGATACAAAATAAATGCATGTAAATCATCAGCATTTCTATAAAAAATCAACAGGAAGAGTTAGAAAGAAAAACTCCATTTAAATCGCTCTAGACAATGTAAAATATTTGGGAAACTATCCATCAAGACAAATTCAGGAATTATATGAACATGAATACAAAACAGTTTTCCAAAAATTAAAACTAGATCTAAACAATTAGAAAAACATTAATTGTTCATGGGTAGGATGAGCTGATATAATAAAAATGATAATCCCACATAAACTAATTTACTTTAAGTTAAAAAGTGATACCAATGTTAGAAAATTTTGGAAAGTCAATAATCATCTTTTTAAAAGAGACACAAATAATACTGAAGAAAATAACGTCTTAAAAAACAGAAGTGATCAGATGGAAAAAGAGTTTAAACAATTCACTGATAAAAATAGCTTTTTAATGAGAATTGGCCAAATGGGGAAAAAAGATACAAAAGCCTCCTGAAGAAATTAACTTCTTAAAAATTAGAATTATCATGTGGAAGCTAATGACTCCATGAAATATCAAGAAATAAAACAAAATCAAAAGAAGAAAATTTGAAGAAAATGTTAAATATCTCATTGGAAAAACAACTGACCTGGAAAATATATTGAAAAGATATCAGTCATGACCAAGGAAAGAAGTTAGACATAATATTTGAAGACATTATCAAGGAAAATTGCCTAAATATTTTAGATCCAGTGGGTAAAATGAAAATTGAAAGAATCAACCAATTATCACCTGACAGAGATCCTCAAATAAAAAATCACCACTAATATTGCAGTCAAATTCTAGAGCTTACAGGTCAAAGAGAAAATTATTTCAAGCAACAAGAAAGAAACCATTTAAATACTCTTGAGCCATAGCCAAGTTCACACAAGACTAAACAGCTACCATATTAAAGGAGTGAAGGGTTTATTTCTGAAGGCAAAAGAGCTAGGATGACAACCAAGAATAAGAATCCAGCAGAATTGAGTATAACCCTTCAAGGGAAAAAAAATGGATGGATATTTAATGGAATTGAGGAGTTTTAATAATGAAAAAAATACAGAGTGGAAGAGAAAATTTGACTTTCATATATAAGACACAAGAGAAACATATAAATGTAAAAATGAAAGAGAAATCATAAGAGACTCAATAACATTAAACTATTACTTTTTTATATGGGAAGATGATACATGTAACTTCTAAGATTTTTATCATTATTAGGGCAATTAAAAGGGTTTTATATAGGCAGAGGGCAGAGAAGTGAATTGTTCATGTTGTGATGATGTAAAAAAATTAATTTTTGAGAAAGATAGATGCTTTGGAAGGTGTGTGAAGGGAGAGACAAATGGGAACAATTATCTTTCATAAAAGAGGTATTCAAGGAAGAGCTTTTATCATGGAGGGAAAATTGTGGTGGGGCAGAGGGACAAGGCAGTGCTTGAGCATCACTCTCATCTGTATTGATTCAACATGGAGGTAGGAAGGGTAGGGGATAAGGCAAAGAGGGAAAATGAAGAAAGGCAGCAATCAGAAGCAAAACATATTTTAGAAGAGGCACAGGATCAAAAGAGAAAAACAAGGATAAAGAAAAGAAAATATAATGGAGGGAAATGCACTGTTAGTAATCATAAATGTAAATGCGAATGGAATGAATCCCCCCATGAAATAGAAGTGGATAGCAGAATGAATTAAAAATCAGAATCTAACAACATGCTATTTACAAGAAATACACTTAAAAAAGGATTAGAGTAGAATTTTTGTGCTTCAACTGAAGTAAAAAGGTCAGGAATAGCAATCATGACTCCAAACAAAGCAAAATAAAAGACAGATCTAATTAAAATAGATAATCAAGGAAACTATGTCTTGCTAAAAGGCTCCATAGACAATGAATACCAATGCTAAATCATATATGCGCCAAATGACATAACATCCAAATTCTTAAAGGGAAAGTTAAATGATTTACAAAAGGAAATAGATATAAAAGTATACTGGGGGTGGGGAAACTTCAACCTTCCCCTCTCAAATCTAGCTAAATCTAACGATAAAATAAATAAGAAAAAAATTAAGGAGATAAATAAAAATCTTTGAAAAGTTATATATGATAGCTCTCTGGACAAAATCGAAGAGGGACAGAAAGAAGAAGGAAATGGCAAACCACTCTAGTATGTTTGTAAGAAAATCACAAATGGGGTCCAAAAGAATTAGAAACAACTGATATGACTAAACAAGAAAGGAATATCCTTTTCTTAGCTATACATGGTACCTTAACAAAATTAGACCATATATTAGGGAATAAAAACATCACAACCAGTCAGAAAAGCAGAAATATAAAATTCAACCTTTTCAGACCATAATACAAAAAAATTTCATTCAATAGAGGGTCATGGGAGCAAAGATTAAAAATTAATTAAAAACTAAATAATCTAATCCTAAAGAATGAATATGTCAATGAACAAATCATAGAAACAATCAATAACTTCATTAAAGAGAATGACAACAATGACAAACATACCAAAAATTGTGGGATATAGTCAAATCATTACTTTGGGGAAAATTTATATATCTAAATGTTTACATTGGTTAAAGAGAAAGAACAAATCAATAAATTGGGCATATGACTAAGAAAAACTAGAAAAAGAATCAATTAAAATCTCCAATTAAACACAAAAATGGAATTTCTATAAAATCAAAAGAAAGATAAATAAAATTGAAAGTAAAACAAATAAAAACCTAGGGAGCTAATAAGTAAAACTAGGGTTTTATTTTATGGGGAAAAATAAACTACTAGTTAACTTACTTTAAAAAATAGAAAACCAAGTTACCAATATCAAAAATAAAAATGCATGACCAATGAAAGTGGAATTAAAGCAATTATTAAAAGTTATTTTGTCCAATATAAGTCAGTAAAATGGACAATCTAAGTGAATTGGATAAGTATTTATAAAATTATCAATTACCCAGACTAATGGGAAATGAAATACAATACTATCTATCATAAGCCTATTATAAAAAAAATATTCCTATTATAGAAAAAGGAATTGAAGAAACCCTTGATGAGATTCCTAATAAAAATTCCCTAGGAATAGATGGATTTACAAGTGAATTCTACCAAACATTTAAGTAATAATTAATCCAAATGCTCTATAAAGTATTTGGAAAAAAATTGATAAAGGAGACCTACTGAATTCCTTTTATGATACAAATTTTCTTTTTGATATAATAAGAATTATTTATTTGTTGGTGCCTGATGGTCACAGCCTATTGTACAATATATTTTTTAAATACAATAAGAAAAAAATGAATAGCCAAAGAAATCAATTGAGAGGGTGAAACCACAAAAAGGAACCAACAAAAATGCAGAAAAGAACTCACCCACTTTATTTAATTTCTGCCTTTCTTTCAGTTTGGCATTAGGAATATCAAAACAAAATGGGAAAGAAGTTTGGCAATAATGGAATTTAACTTCACATGCTGTCTTTCACTTTTACAAAATGTTTTTCTTATTCAATAAAAAGCATACAAAATGATGTTAACTCTTAAGGAACTCAAGCCTCAATTTGGTCCAGATTTTTAAATTGCATCCTTTAGGATTTCCTTTCTCAGCACCCACAAAATCTCTGCATTTGTAAAACCACTTATGATTTAGTAGTCTCTTGAACTCTATTTTACCAAAATTAATGCATAAAATTTCTACATCTATTTGTACATATGTCTCAGCACACAGTAGGTCAGTACATAATAGGTAAATGAGGAGTATTTGAACTGCATTTCCAAATTTTGACAAGATTGAAAAGAACATAGTGCACACAAAACTTTATGTATTCCAATCTGGCTATGAAATCTTGAAATCTTATTATCAATTTTGAAGCTAATTTGACACTAGCTATTGTTAATAGCATGATTTTAATACTTATGCTTTTTCTACCTACCATTGTTAAATTTTCTAAAAGAAGTATATGAAGATCTTAATGGAACATATATCACTGGGTAAAAATACAATTTTGATACCTAAACTAGAGAGACCAAAACATTAAAAGAAAACTATATACCAATTTCCTTAATGATTATTGATGTCAAAAATTTTAATAGAATTCTGGTAAGGAGATTACAGCTATATATCATCAAGGTCATATACTATGACCAGGTGAGACTTATGCCATGAATGAGGGACTAATTCAATATTAGGAAAACTATCAACATAATTGACCATAGCAATAACAATAAAAGAAAAATCATGATTGTATCTAGAGATGCAGGAAAAAGTCTTTGACGACATATAATGTCCATTGTGAAAAACAGTAGAAAACATAGAAATAAATGGAGCCTTACTTAAAATGATAAGTAGTATCTCAGTAAAAGCAAGTTATTTGTAATGAAGATGAATTTGATGCCTTCCCAGAAAGATCAGGGGTGAAGCAAGGATGTCCATTTTTACCACTATTATTCACAATTGTATTAGAAATGCTAGCTATAGCAATAAATTAGAAAAAGAAATTGGAGGAAAAAATAAACAAAGAAACAAAACTATCACCCTTTGCAGATGATATGAGAGTATACTTAGAGAACTTAAAAAGAATCAATTTAAAAACTAGTTGAAATAATGAACTTTCACAAAGTTTCAGGATACAAAATAAATCTATATAAATCATCAATATGTCTATATACTAGCAACAAAGTCCAGCAAGAAGGAGCAAAAAGAGAAATTCTATTTAAAATAACTATACACAATTTAATATAGAGTCTTACTGCCAAGATAAATCTAGGGACTATATGAAAACAGTTACAAAATATTCTCCTTGCAAATAAAGATCTAAGCAATTGAAGAAATATTAATTGTTCATATAGTAAAATGAACTAACAGAGTAAAAATGACAAATTTACAAAAATAATTTGGTACCAAATAATTTGGTATATTATATATACATAATAAAAATAATACCAAATTATTTTTTGTGTTCAGTGTCATAACAATCAAATGACCAAATAATTATTTTATGTAACTAAAAATAATAATAGCAAAATTATAATAAAAATATCAAGAGAATGAATGAAAAAACACTTTGAAGGGAGCCATCCTAACATTACCAGATTTCACACTATATTACAAACTGGGAATCATCAAAATAAAATAGTACTAGCTAAGAGACAGAGTGGAGGATTAGTGGGATAGATTGGGTGCCTAATGATCTAAGGTATTGGAGTAAGAATTCACCATTTGACAAACATTGCTGTGAAAACTGGAAAGCAATTTGGCAGAAACTAGGCATAAACCAACATTCACATCAAAATGAGGTCAAAATGGGCACATGGTTTAGACAAAAAGGATTATATTGTAAGTAAATTAGGAAAACACAGAAAAATGTACCTTTCAGATCTATAGATAAAGGGAAAATGTATGACCAGAAAAAAGACAGAAGTTCACAGGAAGTAAAATGGTTAATTTTCATTACCAGATATTTAAAAGTTTGTGCACAAACAAAACTAATGCTGCCAAAAATTAAAAGGAAGCAGGAAAGTGGGAAGAATACAAACAGGCTGTTTCCACACACACACAAAATCATGGCTATCAATAGTCACATAAAAATGCTCTCAGTTTAAAATCTCTCAGATACCACTTCACATCTATTAGATTGCCTAACAGGACAGAAAAGAAAAAGACAAATACTGGAAAGAATGTGGGAAAATTGGGACACTAATACACTGTTGGTAGAGGTGTGAACTAGTTCAAAGTAGGTCTATATTTACTAGTCTATCTCAAAGGGATCAAAGAAAAGGGAAGAGTTCATATTTGGGCAAAAATATTTGTAGTAATTCTTTTTGTGGTAGCAAAGAATGAAAATTAAAATGATTATCAATTGGGGAATACCAGAGCAAGCTATGGTATATGATTGCAATGGAATACTATTGTGTTGTAAGAAGGAGTGAACAGGATAGCATCAGAAAAGATGACATATATGAACAGATACAAAGTGAACTGAGAAGAACCAGAAAAAGATTGTGTGCAATGCAATATTTAAGGATAATCTATTATGAAAAACTTAGCTACTCTGATTAAGACAATGATCTAAGACAATTTCAAGGGTTCCATGATGAAAAAGTTTCCCACTTCCAGTGAGAGACCTGATGAACTCTGAGGGCAGATTAAAGCCTCCTTTTAAAAAACTTTCTATGTGTTTTCTTTGTGCATGTGTGTGTGTATGTGCAAGTGTGTTTTCTTTTGCAACATGGATATTATTGAAATATGGTTTGAATGACTTCATGTGTGTAATCAATATATTGTTTGCCTTTTCCAGAGTGAGGCAGGGCTGGAAGGAGGTTGAACTCAAAATTTTTAAAATGAGTGCTAAATTTTTTACATGAAATTGGGAAATGCATTTAACAAAATAATTAAAACATACTTAAAACATAAACATAAACAATAAATATAAACATAAACTGAAGAGTTAAATTTGACAAGGAGGAGAAAGATGGTCAAAGAAAATGGGAACCAATCAGATGGGGTTCTTCATGACTCCATTGCTAAATAAGGCACAATGAAAGTCTTAACAAGAGAAATTCTGCTAAAAATAGAGAATAGAAAGGCATTTAGGGAATGGGATGAATGGAATACTGGACCTGAAATCAGATAGACTTTGCTTATTTTTGCTATGTGGTTCTAGGCAAGTCACTTAACATCTGTCTGCCTCAGTTCTCTCTCAGGGCTGTTGTATAGATAAAATGACATATTTGTAAAGCACTGTGCAAACCTTAAATCATGAAATAAATGTGAGATATCAAAGAAAAAAGAGTTAATAGTGTCAAAAATAAAGGTCTTTTGGTCCCACACAGGTACCCATCTGTTCATATCTCTTATTTTCTGAATGGGAAAGTTTGCCTTGGTATTAACTATACCTCCCAAGGTATTGTAATAAAAGACTTTTGCCATATTCTACAGGGGCTTCGATGTCTATCTGCCTTTCTTGCCACACTGCTTAAGGAACTGAAAGGTTTAAAAATAGTCATGTTGAGCCACAGTACACTGGCAAAGGGCTGAAAGAAAGACATCTCTGTCTGCAAATGGGGAACTGTGCCATACCCACCCCAGGAGTACATGTATGCCTAGAGCTTTTGCACCCCCTTAATTAGATAAATACTACTTCTCAAGCAAAGCATGACAGGAAACAAGATCATTGAAATTTGGGGTAAAACATAAACAAATGTTTTGGCTGATGCACTAAACATTTTTAATCCCAAAGTGTGTTTTCAGAGCACATTGAGCTCTGCCTAGAATGGCTCAAATTAAGGATCAAAGGCGATGCCGTGCCGAGACTGAGCTGTGCTCAGTGCCAATTCAACAGCTCCATTCTGGAAACATCCATGTGTATATCCATTTGCTGAAGACGTGCTTCCCAGAATTAATGATCAGACAATAGCAATGATCAAAAGGTTTTGGGTTTTTTTTTAGATGGGGGACAGGAATTCTAGCAAATGCTTAAATAGAACAAATCATAGATGTGAAAAATCAATTGAAATCTAAGTTAAGAGGCCTCCATTTGACACTTGGAAAGTAGAATCAAGAGATTCTATCCATTTGTATGAAATAGATGATTGGCATATTAGATAAAAAGGACAATCTAAATCATGTGTTTTTAACTTGGACTTTTGAATTTGTATTTTAAAATATTTTGATGATCATTTTTCATTACATTTGGTTGTCTTTGCAATCCTATGTATTTTATTTTATGCATTAAAAATTTGATTCTAAGAAGGAGTCCACAGACTTCAACAAACTGCCAAAGGGGTCCGTGATACAAAAAAGGTTAAGAAACCCTGCTCAATATTCATTTGCATTAACAAACAATTCTGAAATATGTATAAGTTAATGTTTCCCTTTAGGGTTCAACTTCCATTTGCAGAAGAAAAATATAATTTTGAGGCTTATAAATTTTATTTATTTTTTCAATATCAATATGCCCTAGGAGTTATGGAAGTGTTCCAGAAAGGTTTATATGATGCAGAGGAATTAAACTAAATGAGTTAAGTTGTCCTAGGATTATGTCCTTAGGACCCAGATCATTAGTTACTTAGGATTAAGGATAAATTAAAGAAGGTAGGAGGGGAAAAGTAATAGCTAAGAGTTAAAAGAGGATCTGTGTTCGAATTCTTACTTAAACATCTAATCCATTGTGTGACACTGAGTGAATCACTTAATTTCAGTTATATATTCATCTTTAAAAGGAGGGACTTGATCTTGAAGAACACTGAGATCCCTCCAAATTCTAAATTTATGATTCTGTGAAATTTAATTTTACCCATTGGCAGGGATCATGTGTTAATAATTATATAATGAAGGTAAACATCCAGTAAAGCAGGTCATCTAGGATTTATTCTTTTTTTGTCAAAGAAGTGAAATTTTTATTGTAAATGTGTTTGTCAATTCTTCTTCTTTCAAAGATATTTTATTTTCCCAATTACATGTAATAATTTTCAACATATGTTTTCTAAAAAATATAAGATCCAAATTGTCTCCCTCCCTTTAGTCCCTCCCCCATCTTGGAGGTGGTAAGCAATTTGATCTGGTTTATACATGTATTATCATGCAAAACATATTTCCATATTTTGGTTATTGTTGTAAGAGAATAATCATATAAAGCCCAAACCCCCAAATAAAACCATTAATAAAGTAATGTGAAAGATAATATGCTTTGATCTGTATTCTGACTCCAACAGTTCTTTCTCTGAAGGTGGATAACATTCTCTATCTTAAGCCAGTCAAAGTTGTCCCAGATCATTATATTGCTGAAGGTAACTAAACCCTTCACAGTAGACCATCGTACAGTATTGCTGTTACTACATATAATGTTCTCCTGGTTCTGCTTGTTTCACTCTGCATCAGTTCATGATCTTTCCAGCATTTTTGGAAATCATCTTACTCATCATTTCTTATAGCACAATTGTATTCTACCACCACCATGTATCACAATTTGTTCAGCCATTTCCCTCAATTGAGGGACATTCCCTCAATTTTCATAGCATTTACTGTTAAATGACATTTAGGGAAAAGTAGAAGAGTGATGGGATGGAAGGGAATGGAATATGGTTTAATGAAAAGATTGTCCCATGTTCACAGTCTAAGCTAGAATCAGGATGCACTAAGGATGACCTATGTGGAACTTCGTCAATAATTTGAGAAGTTAATAAAGGCATAAAGGTGTTTATGGATGCTTTATTTTGTGATGATTCTACTTCTTGGTGGTGGAGAGAGGCCACAATGGAGAGAGGTCCCAGAGCTACAAACAGATATGGTATAGTAGAAATAATACTAGCTCTGGAATCAGGGAATTTGAGTTCAAATCTCAACTCTGATGCTTATGACTAGGGTGAATGAATGCATTTAACTTCCCTGGACTTCAATTTCTCATAAATAAAATAAGGAGGCTGGAATAAATAGCCTCTGAGAGCCTCTTCCACTTCTAGAACTATGATCTTTATTTAGGGATGAATTAAGAAGACACAACATAATTGACATTTTTGCATAAAATGAAGTTTGAAATAAATTTCTATTGGTTCAAACAGAGGCATCAAATTATACCTTGGGTTTGTTATGTTTAAAATACTGTTCCAAATGTGTATCTTCTCTAGAATATATTTTTCTTGACTTCTATTTATGTCAGAGGCAGTATGAGAGAGGGGACAGAAGGCAAGCTTGGAATCAGGAAGTTCAAAGCCTACATCTGACATATTCTATCTGTGTACTTCTATTCCTTAACCCCAGTTCCACTAGGGAAACTCTAGAGCAGTGATTCCCAAAGTGGGCACCACCACCCCCTGGTGGATGTTGCAGCAATCCAGGAGGGCGGTGATGGCCACACCTTTTTTTGTATTACATTCTATTCTGAGTTCGATAAATAGTTTCATAATTTCCAGGGGTCGCTAAGTAATATTTTTTCTGGAAAGGGGGCGGTAGGGCAAAAAAGTTTGGGAACCACTTCTCTAGAGTGTTGAAATGCTTCCTAATCAGTCATTATTTTTAAATTTTTTATAGATTGTCTCACCACCTCATGCAGACCATAAGTACAGGAGCTACTCATGAGTAGCACAGTCATGTCCATATGTGATAAAAATTTGATTAATATCCTTGGGAGCCCTTTAAAGAACTGGCAAGTGCCTCAGAAGTACAAGAAGTAGCTGAGCACCAAGAAAGCAACCTTCTATGTTTTTTCTTCCATTTCCATAATGAATTTCTGGGAATCATTTGCCTCTGATCATCAAACTTTGTTAAAACTTTTGAATTAGAAAAACAGAACTTGAGGACATGTCGGTGGCTAAGTATTTATAGAGCCAGACCTGGAGATGGGAGATCCTAGGTTCATATCTGACATCTGACCCTTCCTAGTTGTGTAACCCTGGGCAAGTCATTTAATCTCCACTGCCTATCTCTTAGCACTCTTTTGCTTTAGAACCAATCAAAGATGAAAGGTAAGGGTTAAAAAAAGAAAAACATATTACAACAGAATCACTTTCATTTTTGGATAATGGTCCCTTGAAAAATATTTCCCCTTATGTGTAGGCTATTTTGTAGCAAAATATTTATTTTCCTCTCAATTGTCAAACAAAGCTATGAAAATTCCCACTATGACTTAGATAAAATTCTCTTTATCTCCTCCAGCACCTGCCACCTTGAACATAATAGGCATTCCATTAATGTTTGTTAAATGAATGGATGGATGGATGAATTCTTTTCACTGAGGTCTAAAATTAAGAGATTTCACTGCTGGCATGATAAGAAACATCTTCCCCAAAGGAGGATCCTCCCACCTCTTGCTGTATTGAAGAGGTGACAATTAAACTATCAGAGAGCAAAACTGTTGATGGAAATCAAAAGAGTCTAATATTAACTTTAAAGGTCTAGATATAGTTAAACTATAATAAAGTTTTAAATTTCTAAAAACGTGTCACTCATAACTGCTCTGTGAATTAATAGAGTCACAGGATCTCAGAGTTGAGAGTTTTCAAAAATCATTTTGCTTAACATCCCACCTGTCAAGGCCATTTTATAAGAGCTTTGACAGATGGACATCTTCAAATATTTTCTGTGACCAAGAACTCATTATTTCATAATTTATCCCATTCTATCATTGGACTATTCTAATTATTTGACAATTTTTCATAATAGCTGAGTAGCAACCTACTCCTGTATAACTTTTTTTCTTGGGTCATAATTTTGTCCTCTAGAGCTGTAGAGAATTCTTTTCCCAACATGACAGCCCTTTAAAGATTTGAAGACAGTAATAAGGTTTCCCTTTGGTCTCTTGCTCTCTCTCTAGGATAAAACATCACCAGTTCCTTCAAATTCTGTCTGGCCACACTCCAGTTTGTCATTACCCCCTCTTAAAATGTGGCACCCAATTCCTTTTTCAGACAAGTTAATATATACATTCTGTCTGAGCTAACTTGCCAAGTTCTCTCACTTAACTGATCTGGGCTCTAATTTTCTCATCTGTAAAATATAGGGATTCAATTCAATTCTATTCAAGCATTTATTTAGGACTCTAGTATTAAAAAATCTCTGTATTAGGTTCTAGAAATATAGATAGTCCTTGCCCTCAAGAAGATTGTATTCTATTGGAGGAGACATTAGTTACACAGAGAAGTAAACACAAAAAATATATGTGGCATAAAGTAATTTCTAAAAGGAAAGGATATTAACTACTGAAATCAGGAAAGACTTTACATAGGAGGTGACAAACTTGAGTTATATCTTGATGGAATCTAAGGATTCTGAAGAGATATGAGCTTTGAACTTTAATACTCTTTTTTGCTTTATTATTCTAGAATTTTTTTAGAAAAAAATTTCCTTTTATTGGTAAAGCCACAGATATGCTGCTTAATCATAGATTATAGAACTATAACTAAAAGGGATCCCAGAAGCCATGTAGGCCAACACACATATTTTACAGAGGAAGAAACCAAGTCTGAGTGATATTTTGACTTGCCCTATGTCACACAGCTAGTAAATATATGAAGCCAGTTTTGAACTCAGGTCCTCCGATTTCAAATCCAGTATAACATGCTGCATAAAATTAGGCAGGTACTTATGAATAGATTTAAATCTACTGACCCCTTGCTGCATGGAAGAAGCAACATCAGTCAAATATTGTCATTTTTTTTCAGGTATGTTGATTTTCCATGATCTCATTTGGGATTTTCTTGACAAAGATGTCAAAGTAGTCTCCATTTCCTTCTCCAGCATATTTTACAGATAAAGCAACTGAGGCAAATAGAGTAAAGTGACTTGTCCAAGGTCACACAGGTAGTAAATGTCTGAGGTCTGATGTGAACTGAAAAAGAGGGGTCTTCCTTACTCTAGACATAGCATCCTATCTATTTTTTTTTAACCCTTACTGTCCATCTTAGAATCAATACTATGTATTGGTTCCAAGGCAGAAGAGGCATAAGGGCTAGGCAACGGGGGTCAAGTGACTTGCCCAAGGTCACACAGCTTGGAAGTGTCTGATGGAAGATTTGAACCCAGGACCTCCTATCTCTAGGCCTGGCTCTCAATCCACTGAACCACCCTATCTATTAAGCTACCTAGCTGCCCAAAACTGGTCATAAGAACCAGTTAATCCAACATTAGAGTCATTTTGGAGTTCTTAGGTGACATAGTCACCTCTCTGCTTATTAATCTTGTCACTTCTCCCAGAGGAACATAGCATTGGTTGATTAAAGAAGGAATACAAGCAGCTATGTACGCAGATACTTATAAATCTAGTGTTAGAAGGAACATAGTTCATAAAACAACCCCCTTCATTTTATAGTTGAAGGAACTGAAACTCTGGAAAGTTAAGTCAGTTGACCAAGGAGGGATATCAGAGGTGAAATAATAATAGCAATAACAATAATAATAGTAATAGTAATAATCATAGTAATAATAATAAATAGCATTTATATGGCACTTTAAAGTTTGCAACATGTAAAAACCAGTGGAAATGCATGTCAGCTATGGGGGGTCGGGTTTGGAGGTGGAGGGAAGAGTAAGAACATGAATCATGGAACCATGGAAAAATCTTTTATCATAAAACAAACAAACAAACAAATAAATAAATAAACAAACAAACAAATAAATAAAAGAATGAATGAATAAATAAAGTTTGCAAAATGCTTTACAAATATTATTACTTCATGTTATCCTGACAAGTGATGGCAACTATCCCATCAATAATGCTGAGGTTGGTCACATTATCATTATTTTACAGATGAGGAAATAATGATGATGATGAAGAAAATATATGATACAATGATAACGATGAGAAAATAATCACTAAATAAAGATAATAATAGCTAATGTTTCTATAGAAAAAATCCAGCCTCAGGTATTTATTTGCTAGGTGATTCCTGGGCAAGTTACTTAACCAGTTTGCCTCAGTTTCCTCATCTATAAAATGAGCTGGAGAAAGAAATGGCAAAGCACTCCAGGATCTTTGCCACGAAAACCCCAAAAGCGATTACAAAGTGTTGGATATGATTGAAATAAGAGAACAACAAGAATACAGGGCTTACTCTCTGCCAGGCACCACACTAAGTGCTTTATGATCATCTTATTTGATTCTCACAATAACTGTGAGAGATAGATTGTGCATCATATATTCATAGATATACATGTATTATATATGATAGCATTAAAACATGCACACATGCTACTATTCTGTGCAAATTCTTCCAACCAGAACCATAGACTGAATTAGCCCTTTTTCATCAGCTTAATGGATGACTGGATGGTGTTGGCTGTGTTTGTACCGTGAGTAATAAGGCCAGTCTGTATCTTGTTCTTAGACTGAAACCATAAATCCAGGTCATGTTTCCATCTAAACAAGTATGAAGGGAACAACTCTACATGTCTGCCCCTGTGCCTCTCTTGGTGATACATCACAGAAGCAGGATAGGTGTGACAATAACATCACCTTTGAACTTTATCACTTAAATGTGTTCAACTTAGAAAAAGAAAAGGGTCAGTTTTTTAATTAACCTAAATATCAATGGTCTTGTAAATGCCATAGAGTTGTTAATTTAACACTGGCAGAATTATTGGCTTTTGCCATAAAAATGAAGTCGCTTTAACATATGGTACTTTGAACAGAAAATATCTACCTCCAGTTTCTTCAAAAATCCGCTTTTCATGTAGATAGATGGGATTCAAAGGCCCAGTCATCAGCTTCTATCTCTATTCTTCTTTTGGGGCAAGCATGGTTTGCCCTAAAGGCCATTAGGACATCTGTCCAATGTTCATGAAGAATTTTTCAACAGTCCCTAGGAAAAGCTTCACCTCTATCTTGTGTCTGAAACCTACTGTGCATTAGTGGCATTCAACAATCTGTACATTTTCCTTCTTGAAATCCACACTAGACTTAGTTTTATATCTGTCTAATGAAATGAAATATGCTATATTTTGTGGGTGGGAGTGGGGAGTAGTAGGGAAACTGGGATTTTATTAGGGTTGGAAAACTACTATTAAGGATTCTTCTTCCACAGATTCAGAATGGTAATTCTTCTGCAAGATGTTGAGACAGCTCTGGGGGACACTGAAGGGTCACAATGAACATGACTACACAGCTAGCATCATTCATGCCAGAGGCAGTACCTAATAAGTTTTTCCTAAGTCTAAGGCGTGATGTCTTTCTACTATTACAGAGGTGTCAGATTCAAATAGAAATAGGTCTCTAAGCCATAAATAAGGATTTCAAACATTCTCTTTCATTTTTTCTTTATTTTGTTAAATATTTTCCAGTTACATTTTAATTCATTCCAACCACACTAGAGATTGTTGAAAGGACACTGGGTTTGACACCTCTGTATTATGCTGGGTTGTGCAATAGATACAAGCACTAGGATTGGAATCAATAAGACCTGAGATCAAATCCAGCCACAGATACTTCCTACCATAGGCTCTGGGCAGGTCACTTAACCTCTGCTATTTCAGTTTCATCGTTTGTGAAAAGGGGATGATAACATCACTCATCTCCTAGTCTGGTTATTAGGATCAGATGAGATATCTGTGGAGCGCTTAGCATAATGCCTGACCCACAGAAATTGCTTAACAAATGCTTGTTTTTTTCTAACTTCTATTATTATTATTATTGCAATAAGAGACATTTATTAAGCACTTGAAATTTTGTAATATATTTTAATGCATTACCTCATGCAATCCTGACAACAACTGTCTCAGGTAAGTACCATATATATATATATATATATATATATATATATATATATATATATATATAT
>NC_058131.1:564232339-564280700 GCF_016433145.1 Gracilinanus agilis
CTTCTTCTTCTCTCTCCCTGTCTCTCTCTTCCTTTTTCTTATTCCTTCTTCTTTTCTCTCTTTCTTTCCAAGAGTTTAGGGAACATAACCAAAATTGAAGTATTTAAGAATTAGGATTTTTCAACCCAGAAAAGAGAACAAATACTGGTAAAGTATATGGAAGAATATATAACTTGTTAAAAATAAAACAGACGATTAAACCTAGGTTCTACTTCTTACTCTGTCATTAATTTGTGGGCAAGCCTAGTCTAGTCAACAAGCTTTTATTAAGCACCTCCTATGTGCCAGGCACTGTGCTAGGCTCTGTCCTAAGTCCTGGAAGTGTGAAAAAACAACAGAAAAGATAGTCTCTCTTCTTTCAGCCTAATGAGGAAGACAACATACAAACAACTATGTACAAAGAAGATAGATACAGATATGATAACTTGGAGATAATCTTAGAGGGAAGACACTAACGTTAAGGGGGATCTTCTAGAAGGTGAGACTTTAACTGAGACCTAAAGGAACCAGAGAAGTAAGCATGAAGAGAGAGGTGGGAAAAAATTCCAAGTAAGTAGACTCCCAATGAAAATATACAGATTTAGGAAGTGTAATGCCATATAAGAAACAATAAAAAATCCATTGTCACAGGAGTGAAGGGTGTATAAAGGGGTACAAGGTGTAAGAACCTGGAGAAGTAGGAAAATGACATGCTACAAAAAGTTTTAAAAGTAGAAGATTAAGAGTCTGAAACCTCTCTCTACCCCAGCTTCCTAATGTGTAAAAGGGACTGAAGAAATATACTAATCTGTCTCATGGGATTGTTTTAAGAGTCAAATGAGAAAATAAAATGTTCCTCTTATTCTGTAGATGTAAAATCTACTATCAAAGTGTCCCTGACAAACAAATAATATTAAATTGAACAAAACTTTTGTCAAAGGGTAAGATTTAAGAAAGAAAAAAAAAGTATGAATTGGGTGGGAGGGTCCTGAAGACAGCTTGTATAGGTTCTTAATAGTAGGTTGTTATATTTTATATCTCACAAATTGCCAGATACTATAAGTCAGGGTTTGATTTATTCTTTTGTTGACTGTCTAGTCTTAAGAAACTGATGGAGAAAATATTAATAATGCAGATTAAACTTAAAAGTTATCATATATACTTTTTTTGCAAAGAGATGAAAAAAATACTCTTACCTTCAGTCTTAGAATCAATACTGAGTATCAGTTCCAAGGCAGACAAATGGCAAAGGACAGACAACTGGGGTTAAGTGACTTGCCAGATTATACAGTAGAAAATGTCTAAAACCAGATTTGAACCCAGGAGCTTCCATATGAAGATTGGCTTTCTTTGGGCTGAGCCACTTAGCTGTCATTTGCAAATTGATTGTTAAACATTTACCAGCATACCCCTGATAATAACCAAGTGTAAGATATTGAAATGAAACAGTGTGAATAATCTTTATTATGAGAGGTTTCAGGAATTTGTTTTTTGAAATAGTAATGAAATTGTTCTGCCAGGGAGTAGAAGTGGGAGTAACTTGAAAGTCCTTACATTTTGTGATTTCTAAGAAATGTTAATAAAAGTAAAATTATATTTGAAGTTAAGAGCTAAGTCATCTTGGGATTTTTAGTGAAAGAGACTTTAAAAATTATCTAGTCTAAAACCTCTCATTTTACCTACAAGGAAACCAAGACCCAGAGAGAATAGTTTCTTTAGGGTAAAAAGGTAATAAAAAACATAGACCAAATTTGAAACCGCTGACTCCAAATCCAGGTCTTTTTCCACATCATGCCACTCCCCATAGACCAATAAATCTGTCTCCATATCTTCAACTTCAACTATATCCTCAAGACAGTCTGTTATAATGGGGTACTCAAAGACGGAATTTAGTAAATTATTTGGCTACTTGGTCTAGTAGAAAGAGTGTGAGCCATAAACTGAAGGGAGATCTGAGTGTGAATCTCACTGCTGAGACTTACTAGCTATGTTACTATGGGCAAATTAAAACCTCTCTGAGTCTCAGTTAACTCTTCTGTGAAATGGGATTGATAATAGCTATTGTTATTATAACAACAACTACTGTAGTTTATTCATCAGGTCAGGTTGCCTTAAGGCAGAAAGCATCTTAAGACATAAATCTAGGAAAGACCTGGGTATAAAACCCAGGACTAAAGTTTAATATCTGATTCACCATGGGCAAATTACCTCTTTGAACCTTGGTTTCCTAATCTGTAAAATGAAAACAATAATAATAATAGTTTTACTTATTGTAATAACAATGATAGTTATAATTACTACAATATATGTTATAGTTTCAAATATCTGTCATATTACTAAAAATCTCAGTAACCACAGTTGCCAGTACTTTTGTGTGGGGTATTCCTCTCCAGTGATCATGCATCCAGGTCCTGCCTGCATCTACATCATGCCACTGAGGGTGGGTCACTGGACAATGACCTAGACACTTGACCAGTAAAGGATTGGGAAATTGATACAGGTGTAAAGGGAGAAAATAAAGTAGGGGCATCCAAGAAGTGGGCTCTCTATTCTCTCAGGCGGGTGACCAAAGGAAGATGGCTAAGGAGTCTATTGGGAGACTGATGAATGACAAGATAAAATTAGGCTTCTTTCTCTCTGTCTGCCTTCTCCTATTCAAGTAAATATTATTACACTCTGTGAAAATTAAGGACCAGAGTTTAATTTAGTTATTATACTATATTAATAAAAACTGTAGTTACTATTATCATTACTAGTACTACTGCTGCTGCTGCTACTACTATTTTTAATTTTAAAAATTACATGTAGAAACAATTTTTGATATTTTGTGATTCAGATTTTCTCTCTCCCTCCCTAATCCCCCCTTTCTGGGATGATAAATAGTCTGATATAGTTTATACCACTGCTTTTATATGGGACTTTTTCTTCATGCCATGGCAGAAGATACATATCACACATACAATAAAAAACTCATGAAAGAAATAATGGCATGAAGGAAAGATGGGATGTTTTGATCTGCAATCAGATTGCAACAGTTTCTTCTTCTTCTTTGACTATAGATAGCATTTTCATCACTCCTTGAGTTTATCTTATTTTGCTGATAATAAGTCCTTCACAATTGATCATCATTTTTCTGTTACTGTATACATTTTACTCCCAGTTCTGCTCATTTCACTTTGCATTGGTTCATAACTCTTTCTAAGTTTTTTCTGAACTTATCCAGTTTGCCATTTTTATGGTGCAATAGTATTCCATTACAATCATATAGCATAACTTGTTCAGCCATTCCCCAATGGATAAATATCCCCTTAGTTTCCAATTCTTTTCCACTACAAAAAAGAGTTGTCAAAAATATATTTGTTCAAGTAGTTCCTTTTCCTCTATCTCTGATTTCTTTGGGATATAGACCCACTAGTGGTACTACTAGGTCAGAGAGTATTTATAGTTTTATGACCCTTTGGGGCTAGATTGCTCTCCAGTATCAGTTCACAGTTCCACCAATAATGCTCTAATTTTTCCACTTTCCCTCCAACATTTATAATTTTCCTTTATGGTTATATTAGTCAATCTAATAGTATGGAGTAGTATTTCAGAGTTGTTCCAATGTGCATACTACTACTAATATTAATGTTAATAGTACTGTATGTAACCACTTACTTGGGTTCTGATGAGGCTCATTTGAGATATTATATGTAAAATGTTCTATAAACCTGAAAAGTATGCACGTGGCAGCTACTATTATTATTGCTATTGATAGGCTCGTTGGCAGAATCTATCCTTCTCCTGTCTAATTCCCTATGCTCCTAACTATACCCAATTATCCTTATTCTTTCTTCCTGCAGGCCCCAGTTCATACCCTAGTGTAGACTACCAAAGCTAGCGATACATTAGAAGTTTCCTAACTAGAATAGAAGCAGCCCTTGGTAGGAAGGCTCCTAATGTTCTTTTCTGCCTGGGCTTGATCTCTGTGGCTGGAAATAAAGGAATGAAAAATTATTTATTAAGTATTTACTATACACTTGGCAAAGTCTTAAGTGATGAGAATACATGCAAGCCACAAGACAGGTCTGTTCACTGAGTCCCTAGACATCCGCCTTGTCCTAACTTTGATTTTCTATAGATTTTCTTGTCCCTAATTATCTTCTTAACTAGTAAAAATCATTAAACATTCTATAAACATCAGCTATTATTTGACCAACCTTTTTGCCCTGTACTCCAGATACATGTGTACTTGTAGATTCCTGACTCTGCTAATTTGAGCCTTGCCTTGAATGATAACTCTATGTGCCCTATTAATCATTAATGCTTTAGTTTCAGTCTCCTGCTTAGCTAATAACTTCTATTGCTTCCTACTCCCTGCTTCTACCTTCATTTCTAAGGGTTTTTTTTTTTTTTGGTATTATTTTGTTTTGCTTTGTTTTTATCATCCTTAGGTCCAGTCTACTTGGTACCAGTCCCTTATCAGTATCTCTTCTCTTGAAAAAGATCTTTTATTTGATAACTAGTTATGATAGTGGATAGAGTACTGGACTTATTCAAAGCTTGCCTGAGACACTTATTATTTTCCCCTGCGCAAGTCACTTAACCTCTCTCAGCCTTGGTTTCCTCATTTGTAAAATAGTGATAATAATAATATCTACCTTGGAATGTGGTTGAAAAGATCAAATGAGATAAAATGTAAAAAAGAAAAAGGATTTAAATGTTAAAATGCTATATAAATAGTAAGCTTTTAAAAAATTATCTTTAGAATTGGTTTATTTCTTTCTGATTCTCATTACTGGAAGTGCCCTAGGTTAACAGCAAAGTCTAGTTGGGGCTGAGTATAACAATCAAAGGTTCTTTACATTGCTAGGTATCTGAATTTCTTGTTACACCAGTTTCCTTATGCATTTCAATGAAAAATAATGCTTGAGAAGACCAGATTCCTCATTGTTGTATTTTTCTATAGATTCTCTATAAAGCATTCTCTCACATTGTGGAGGATTTCATTGAAGTTCTTTTATATTTCATAGGTGGCTTGAATAGCCTGGCTATCCATCTGTTATCTCTTGTTCTTGCCAAAGTCATATACCTCCTCCTTTCCCATTCTTTTTTTTAAAAAAAAACATGATTAGTAGAGGGAACTCTCTCTAACAAAGTGGATAGGTAACTGCTTAGGTCTTTAGTCTTAGAGAGATGCTTTGGTCAAAAAAGAGTTAATTACCTATAGTCACTTAGTTAAGTGATACTAGATACAGGATTTGAACTCAGGTGTTATGAGCAGCTTTTATTTTAGTTACTTACAGTCCTAAATGATAGCCTTGATGTCCTTATACTCCTTCTTGAGCCTAGGTCATCACCAGAAATATATACTGCTTACTGTTATTGTTGTTGCTGCTATAATTGTTGTTTTTGTCACCATTGTTGTTATTATTATTATTATGATGCAGGATCTGAGAATACCATGCTCTATATTGCCCTTTGAAGTATCCAGAACTCTGATACCTCTAAGATAGTCCCATAATAAGATTCACAACCATATGGCAACAATAGAAAGACATTTGGGTTTTGAGGGGTAGTGAGCAGCTTGGCATAATAAAGAGCATTTTTTTAGTCTAAGAAGAAAGAAACAGACTAGAGAAAAAATAAACTCATCAAAATAAAGTTAATTACTAAGTAATTACTAGCATTTGCATATGGTTTTAAGGAAAGACATCAATTAGGATACATATGTAGTGAGGCAGCCTGCTATACCGAAAAAAAATGCTAAATTTGGAGTCAGAGAACTTGAGTCCCTAGCCCTACCATTTACTATCTGCCTTGCCTTGATCAAAGCCACTGCTTTAGCCTTCATTCCCACATATGTAAAAGGGGGAGCTTGGATTAGATGATCTCCAAATTCCCTTTATTTCTTAAATTATGATCTTAAGAATATAGATGCCAAGATTTTTAAAAATTAAAGATTTTAGGACTTATTGCTACAAAATATTAATTGATATTTAAATAATAACATTATTTCTCTTCTTGAGGTCTAAGTATTAGAAAAAATGCTTTGTATTTTGCTTCAGGTTGAAAGGCCTTCCATGCCATTATTATTTTTTAAACTCCTATCTCCTGTCTTAGGATCAATATTTTTATTATTTCCAAGGCAGCAGAGCAATAAGGGCTAGGCAATTAAGGTTAAATGATTTAAATATAAAGAGTGATATTATAAGTAAATTAGGGAAACGTAGAATAGTTTACCTATCAAATTTATGGAGAAGGGAAGAATTTATCACCAAATAAGAGATAGAGAACATTACAAAATGAAAAATGTATAACATTGATTATATTAAATTAAAATGGTTTTCTTTACAAACAAAACTAATGCAACCAAGATTAGAAGGGAAACAACAAACTGGGGAAATTTCTTATAAAAAATTCTTCTGATAAGTGCTTTATTTATCAAAAACACAAGGATCTAAGTTAAATTTATAAGAATCCAAGTCATTTCCCAAATGATAAATGGTCAAAGGGTAGGAAAAGGCAGTTTTCAGATGAAGAAATAAAAACTATCAATAATCACAGGAAACAATGCTCTAAACCACTCTTAATTAGAGAAATGCAAATCAAATAACTTTGAGATACCACCTCATACCCTATCAGATTGGTCAATATTGGACAGTAATGGAAAATGATAAATGTTAGAGGGGATATGGCAAAATTGAGACACTAATGCATTGCTGGTGAAGTTGTGCATTGATCTAGCCATTCTGGAGGGCAATTTGGAATTATGCCCAAAGAGTGATAAAACAATGCATACCTTTTGATCCAGTAATACCACTACTAGGTCTGTATCCCAAAGAGACAAAAGAAATGGGAAAGTACCTGCTTGTACAAAATTATTTATAGCTGCTCTTTTTGTGGTGGCAAAAAATGGGAAACTAGCAGGATGTCTCTCAATTGGGGAATAACTAAACAAATTATGGTATGTGATGGTGATGGAATGCTACTGTGCTATAAGAAATGGTAAACAGGATGACTTCAGAAAGAGCTGGAAAGACCTACATGAACTGATGCAGAATGAAATAAGCAGAACCAGGAAAACATTGTAGACAATAACAGCAGTATGGTGGAATGATTAAAAGTGATAAACTCAGCTACTCTCAGACACACAATGATCCAAACCAATTCTGAGGGACTTATGAAAAAGAAGGCTATCCACCTCCAAAAAAAAAGAACTTGGAGTAGGAATGCACATGATTTTTCACTTGTCTATTTGGGTATATGTTTTGGAGTTTGGGTTTATTAACATTAGAGTGATAATACATGTATAATCCAGATTGAATTGCTTGCCAGCTTCAGGAGGGGGGTGGGAAAAAGGGAAGGAGACAATTTGGATCATATAACTTCAAAAAATTTATGTGGAAATGTGTTATTAAAATTAAAATAAATAAAGTGTAATGAGAGGTTATTCTGAAGTCTGTATTCCAACTACTAAAAGGTGTTTAATGAACCACCGTATTTAGGGATGGGAAGATTTAGGAAGTGAAAGACAGTTGCTAGCATGATACTCCACATCATTATTAATTTTTAAAATTTTGAACATACAAAATTTCTAGGGAAACGAATGAATAGATTGTCACCCTTCATTTCCTAAACTAAATCATTCTCTGAATGCTCAGTACATTCTACATGAAGATGAATGACAAATACTGAATTCTCATTGGTCATTCCATTTGAATTATCTGATATCCATGGTACCAGGCTTATATTTCTATCCTAAGTGACTAAAATATTAGCTGTATATACTTCCACTCTTGAATTCCTTACCTGGGAATCCCACTGGAATTCATTTTTCAGATTTCAAACCAGATGGCTTATATTCCTCTAATGAAATCCCACAGTCTTCACAGATATCCCTTCACTTCCTCTGAGAACAAATGGCAGTTTGCTGCCATCAATAGAACATTCTAAAATCGACTTTGAGATTTCTCAGTCAATGACAGCTTCTGAATGACTTGATTAAAGAATGTCATATCACAGAATTTTCATGATGCAATAAATTACAGTGGAAAGAGCACCAAAATAGGGGTCAAAATATTTGTACTTGTACTCCAGTGTCATCATTTACTGCTTTATGACTTCTGATAGGAACCTTAATCTCTCTGGGCTTCAATTTATTCATATATGTAAAACAGGGACAGTAATAATTGTGCTACTTAACTAAAATGAGGCAGCAAGCTGGTCATATGGATGGAATACTAGATTGGGAGTTAGGAAGACAAGTTCAAATATTGCCACAAATACTTACTGGCTGTGTGACCCTGAACAAGTCTTTTAACCTCTTCTACCTCAGTTTCTTCATTTGTAAAATGGGGTACTAACACCACCTACCTCCCAAAATTGTCTGTGAGAATACAATGAGGTAATATTTACAAAGAGCTTTGCAAACCTTGAAGTGCTACATGAATAATGAATACTAGATGCATTATAATTATTACTGAAATAAGATAATTTTGGTAAAGTGTCTTTTTATAAAAATGAACTTATCTTTATTATAATCCTCTAGTCCTTTATGATAAAGTGATTTGGGTATGGCTAAAGAATGATATAGTTTTAAAATCTGTACTGTTCATTAAAAAAAGTCACCTCCTATTAAGGTTCATCTGAACCTACTATTGGGATGTTCAACTGTATTTCTTATTCTTCTTTTCAGTATAAGTTCTAATTCCCTAGTTTATATATGGCTGTTTCTGTAGCAAACTAATGGATGCTTCTGATTATTTCTTTATTTTATTAATCATCAAATAAGTGACATTCTCATCTCATCTAAAGAAGGCCTAATCATAGTTTTAAAAAATGAAAGGACAAAAAAAGCTTTCTCAGAAATTTAGCTAAGAGAAAAAAAAGTGTGTGTATGTCTATATATAGAATAGATATGTATGTGTATATGACTATACACATACATGTGTATATGTATATTGCATATATACATACATATATATGTATGTATATATATATATTTATATCTTGATTTTCTTAGTCAAAAAAAATCTACTTTGGATTTTCCTTGATTTTTTTAAGGCTTTGATGATTGAGTGTGTTCCCTTCAGCTTTGGGGTAAAGCCAGCAAGAGAAAATAAGGGTCCTTTTTGTTAAGAAGCATGCACTGGATTGTTTGGGATCTGTAGCCACCAGCTCATGCCAGCTGTGCAGACGCGCCATCAGGAACCAGTAAATGGCCCCTTTGAGGATGGAGATAAACAGAAATGAAGAAATACTACCATGAGTGGTTACCGGGGTTAACTGGAAAACTGTTTTTATAATTCAATTTTATTCTGTGTAACCTTGCTCCCCAAATGTTAGCAATTTAGCTAAAATGGCTGTTGGCTTTATTAAATATTCACTAAATGTTGCACAAAGACAGCTCAGCAAAAACTCATATATCAGAGAAACTCATTTTATGACCATTGTCTCACCTCTGGGGGTAGCCCGCTGCATTTTTTTCCCCAAGTCCCTCATGCCCAGAGGTAATAACATCTGTATTTTAAAGACCAGCTTTGCACTACACCTGGGTATCAATGGCTTTTTTTAGATTTCACCCTCTAAACCAAAGCCAAATGTTTGGCTACAGAATTTGTTTCCAGGGTACAATATGGTATTAAAAGCAACCAGCTACAAGTCATCATTGGTATGAGCAGTAAATATATATTATATATGCATATTATATAGACATACATGTATAATTAATCTAATTTAATTGGATCTTAGGAGAAAACTTCAAATTAAAAATTTAGAAAGAAGAGGGCAAGGGAAAGAAGCAAGTGGGAGAAAAAGAAAGAGGCAAAAGAATTTGGCTTCATTGATGGGTCCATAAATGAAATTAAGCCTTAAGGATAATGGAAAAAATTAAAATTTAAATTTAAGGAAAAATTCTGAAAGTACAGGGCATTCCACTTCCATTCATTTTATTGGGAACAGAAGTGAGTTAAAAAAAATTAACCAACACAGAAGAAAACCATGAGTAAATGTTTTAAATAAAAACAGAAGCCAGGGATTTCAGAAAATTAATTTTAGAATTTGTTTAAAAAAATCAACACATACTCAAATCTGTGCTGTCACCATGAACCATCTATTGGTAAATGCAATTATATTGCCCATTCTTTTCCTTCTGTTATAGTTCCTTGTTTATATATTACTTTTCAACGATTATACTTTATCTTTTTATGTGGTAACTGCTTTCTAAGGATTTTTAGGAAAATAATATCTAAATCTTACCAATAAATAATCTCTAAATAATACTTATTCAGATGGATGTCCTGTGAATATAAAGTTTCACATAGATAGTGCACTGGATAGCTGGAGGGGAACATAGACATTAGTTATTCCAAGTACAAGAATTTTCCAAAGCAGAAACTCTTTTTTCTATTGACAGATGGTCAGTCAGACTTCTATGCCAGGAAGTTTAGTACAAACAGCACGAATTACTATAGAAATGTCTTTTATTGAGTCAAATTCTGGTAGCCTATAAACTTCCACTGATGAGGCATTGGAGGGGAGGCTGGGAAAGAGGGAAGAGAATAAGCATTTATTAAGTGCCTAGTATGTACTAAGCACAGTGAAACACTACAAATATTAACTAATTTGAACTTTACAATCCACATAGGCAGGTGCTATTATTACCACCATTTTATAGTTGAGGAAACTGAGATAGATAGAAATTCTGTGACTTGCCCAGAGTCACACAGCAAGTAAAGGTTTGAGACTGGATTTGAACTTGTGTTCCTGACCCTAGGGTACTTTCCATTGTGACCTCTAGTTACTTTTAAATCCTAGCTCTGCCCCATAGATTAGAAGGGGACACTTGAGGCTAAACAATTCAAGTTTTTCTCACTCTAGATTAAGCTACAGTAGATAATCACAAGAATTTTAAGGGCCTGAAATATTCATTATCACTGAACTCAACATGTGTTAATTAGATGGAATCAATCTGACCAGATCAGAGTTTAATTGTGATCAATATTTCTATTAATGAGGAATACATTGCTTTTCAGAAAATTATACTTTTTTCTCATTGAAGTTTTAGTCAAATATAGTTAATAAGGTCTTTAAAAAACAATTAAAAAAAGATCAACAAATCTCTCCCATTTTATAACTTCAAAATTGAATTAAAAAAAAACCTAAGTGTATGAGTTTAGTTTGATTCTGGGTAAATTTCATCTTTTTAATTTCTTGAGGTAGTGTCCCAATCTCTTGAGAGTATTTTAAATCCAAATTCTTTCAAGTTTTTTTTTTGTGTGTGTGTATGCATGTGGGGGCATGGGTGAGTTTTGTTTTGTTTATCAGCAACCTACCTGCTAGATCATACTCAATTTATGGTCCACTAAGATCCTTGAGATGTTTTTTAATGTGAGCTGTGGCCAAACCACATTTCACCCATTCTATACTTGCACGACTGATTTTTAAAACATCTAATAATGTTTACATTGCTGATTGGTATAAAAATTAAGATAAATTATCTGTGACTTCCAGAATTCAAATTTTTTTTCCTTTTTGAGAATAACAAGTCCATCATTATCTACTATTTCCCAAAAATGGTTGACAGATGTTCTAAGATCACATATTCAATTTACTTTAGCACACTAGAATACATTTTGTCTGGAACTAGTCTGAAATAACTTTCAATGACTAAGTAAATTAACAAGGTCTTTGCAAACTGAATATAAAGTTGTGATATCTTGTTTACATTGTTTATTGTACCCTTATATTTCCAAATAACAGGGTTGTTGTGAAGAAAATTATCCGTAAACCTTAAAATGCCCTATCAGTTTGAGTTATCATCAGTGTTGCTTTAGTAATTTGGAGATCATTTCTAGATAACAAAAATACAAAATTGTAGTAATTCAGTTTAATTTCTGCAAAATTGTGCTATAATCTTTAAGGAAAAAGTTTTCTCTGTTCTAGTTCTTCCCCAGAAGACAGTAAAAAAAAATCTCTCTTTCCTCCTTTTTCATTATTAGTACTTTTTGAAAGCCACAGTTCACTTCAGGATTTAATTTTCTTGACATTAAGAGTTTAAAGCACTTGTCTGTAAAATTTGGTTATGAATTATTCTTTTCCTGTTCTGGATATCTTTTGAAAATTTTCTGTATAGTCACATTACTTTCATTAAAAGCTTTCTTTTATTTATTTATTACTTAGATTATTCATAATTGCATTGCCAAAATTTAATTTTTGAGAATTTTCTACTACCTTGTGAACCCATATTACATTTTTTTTAAACCCTTGTACTTCAGTGTATTGTCTCATAGGTGGAAGATTGGTAACGGTGGGCAATGGGGGTCAAGTGACTTGCCCAGGGTCACACAGCTGGGAAGTGGCTGAGGCCAGGTTTGAACCTAGGACCTCCTGTCTCTAGGCCTGAATCTCACTCCACTGAGCTACCCAGCTGCCCCCAGCCATATTACATTTTTAAGAAAGGAAGTCAGGAAAGAAAGTGAAAAGGGAGGAAAAAAAAGGAAGAAGGAAAAGAAAATGTCCTTCAATTCATCAGCTGTCTATTGGGAGGTAGATAGTATGATGCATTTTGAGTTCTTTGAAATTTTGGTTGGTCCCACAACTGATAAGTATTTCAAAGCTCATTATTTTAAAGATCATTAATTATTTATTTTATTCCTGTTATTATATAAATAGTTCTGGTACTGCTCACTTCATTTTGTTTCAGTTTATTTAAATCTTCCTAAGTTTCTCTGAAAGCATCCCCTTCACCATTTCTTATGATATAATAGTATTCTGTCATAGTTATATACTATAATGTGTTCAGTCATTCCCTAACTGATGGGTGTCTTTCCATTTTTCAATTCTTTGCCACTATGAAAAGAGCTAATATAAATATTTTTATACATATAGATCCCTTTTTCTCTCTTTGATCTCCTTGGAGTACAGATCTAGTAACAGTATTGTTAAGTCAAAAGTACATACAGTTTAATAGCTTTTTGGGCAGAGTTCCAAATAATGCATTAATATTTAAAAGAGAATAGTTAAGAAACCTATGGGGGAAAGTTAGAAACTATAAAATACGATGTCATTTCCCTCACTTCCAAGATCAAATTTAGTGCAAAGGAACTTAAGGAAGTCTAATTTTGCAGCTAAACTGAATGTCATCCATTTCTCCATGAGGTCTTATTGTTGAAAAACAATTTATTTTGGTACAGTCTCTTTCTCAAACTCCAGTCTTTTCCTCTCCTATTCATAATATCTCCATACTTCTCTTCTTATCATTTATCATCAGAATGTTTTATTCTCAGCATGGTTTTCTTCATAATCTGGCATAGTGTCATTTGGATCTTCTTTTTTTTGCTTTTCTTTTTTTTTTCTTCTTTTTTCACTTTAAACCTGAGGTACTTAGTCTTCTTGTTCAATTCAAATGCTTCCTGTTCTTCAAGACCAAAGACAGAACCTACTTACTCTATATTTCTCCTCCAACTCTTCTGAGTTGAAAAAATATATCTCCTCCTAACTCCTCCTAGTATATCATGAATATGAATGCTTATATGAAATATTATTTTATCTTGTTCCTTGTTTCTTCCAAGACTTTATGTCTCATCTTCCTATTATGAAATAACTAATATTCATACATTACAACTAAGTTATAAGCATCTTTTAAAAAATCAATGATGGAGGTTCTGGGTTAAGATGGAGGCAGAGTAAAAAGCAGCTGCTTGACCTATCTTAACCCATGCATATAGGACTCCCCAAGAAGACATAAAAACAAATCCAGATTTATGAACGGACCCCACAACAAGGCACAGCATTGAAGGTTCATGTAATCAGGGCACTTCCATGCTATAAAGGGGTGAAATAGCTCTCACTAAAACACAAGCTGAGCAACCACCCCCACACACACACCACCTACAGTGCCAAAGCCAGCGCAAAAGAGCTAGAGCAAGATTGGGCACCCATTAAGTCATTGGCAGCTCCAGGGCCTGCTCCTGAGAGCAGCAAGACTTAAGACCCCAAGAGGCTAAAGAACACGGAGACTTTGAATACAGACTCTGAGCGCAGGTACAGCTGCAGATTGCAGGCATGGACCTTGAGTGGGGACCCAGCGCAGAGGGGGGCATGACTGTGGAAGCAGTGTGATAAGACTGTTAAAGGAGCTTAAAGCAGAAGAACAAGCAAGGGGACCACCAGGAGGATTGACCCTGAGAACAACTAGACCTGCCTAAAGAGTGCAGACAGACCCTGGGCATGAGGATAAAGCTGAGAGGGCACGCAGCTCACAACAGCAAGCCAGACTCAGGAACCCCAGAAGAGAAAGATGAAGAAGAAACCTTTAACACTGGACAACTTTTACACAGAAAAATTCCTGACAACAGAGCAAACAGTGGAGGAGAACAAACAAGTAACCATATTCAAACCTTCCCAAAAAAATGAAAATGGGTCACAAGGTCTTGAAGAGTTCAAATCTGAGATTATGAGAAAGATGAAAGAGATCTGGCAAGAAAACAACAGTTTAAAAGGCAGAATTTCGCAATTGGAAAGTGAGGCAAGTAAATCAAAGACGAGAAATTACCAGATTGAAAAGGAAAACCAAAAGATGATAGCTGAAAAACAGTCTCTAAAGGCTGGAATTGGGCAATTCGAAAAAGATGCCCCCAAATCAAAAGAATTGATAAGCAAATTGGAGACCAAAATCAAACAGCTGGAAAACAGGACAGACCAAATCGAAAAGGAAAATCAAAAGCTTATAGCAGAAAACCAGTCTCTAAAGACAGGAATTGGGCAAGTAGAAGCCAATGATCTCTCAAGACAGCAAGAACAAAAAAAAACTAAGTGAAAAGACTGATAAAATAGAAGGAAACATGAAATATATCAATGAGAAAATCACAGCTCAAGAAAACAGGTCTAGAAGAGGCAATTTGAGAATCATTGGTCTTCCTGAAAAAGCAGAAATTAATAGAAATTTGGACACCATACTAAAAGAAATTATTCAGAAAAACTGCCCTGAAGTTCTACAACAAGAGGGCAATATAGACATTGAAAAGATCCATAGATACCCTCTACACTAGACCCAGAAAAGACAACCCCCAGGTATATAATAGCCAAATTCAAGAGCTTCCAAGTAAAAAAAAATTTACAAGAAGCCAGAAAGAGACAATTCAGATATCAAGGAGCATGAATCAGGATCACACAGGATCTGGCAGCCTCCACACTAAAAGACCGCAAGGCTTGGAATATGATATTCTGAAAGGCAAGAGAACTGGGTCTACAACCAAGGATTACCTACCCATCAAAACAAACTATATACTTCCAGGGGAAAGTTAGGGCATTCAACAAGATAGAAGATGTCCAAGTATTTGCACAGAAAAGACCAGGACTAAACGGAAAGTTCAATATCCAATCACAAAAATCAAGAGAAACATGAAAAAGTAAATAAGAAACAGAAGGGAAAGTAAGAAAAATCACAATTTTTTAAATTTGCCTCTTTAAGGGCTTCAATATGATCTAATTATTTGTATTCCTATGTGGAGAAATGTTATATATAATTCTCTGTAGTGAACTCTATTCACTATTATAGTATTCACTATAATAGTAATTAGAAGAATTATTCATAGGGAGAGGTTGGAATACTAAATGGCCTAAGATGATATTGGGGTGGGAAAGAGGGGGGGTGAATAGTAGAGGACACCAAGAGAAACTTGAATGAATAAGAAAAATAGCATATTCTATTACACCCAAAGAGGGCATAGGAAGGGGAAGGGATGAATACTATTATAAGAAGGAGAGGAAGAGAGCATTAAGAGGTAATAGTGAAACCTTACTCTCAGTGTAATTAACACTGAGAGGGAAGAGTAGCTCTATTCATTGGGATATAAAACTCCATCTAACCCTACTGAGAAAGTCAGAAGGGATACACCAAGGGGAGCAGGGGAGTGAGGAGGTCAAAAAAGGGAGGGAAGCAGAAGGGAGAGGGAATTCATTATATGCTGGTGATAGAATACTATTGTGCTCAAAGGAATAATAAACTGGAGGAATTCCATGTGAACTGGAAAGACCTCCAGGAATTGATGAAGAGTGAAAGGAGCAGAGCCAGAAGAACATTGTACACAGAGACCACTACACTGTGGTAAAATAGAATGTAATGGACTTCTGTACTAGCACCAATGCAATCACCCAGGATAATTCTGAGGGACTTATGGTAAAGAATGCTACCCACATTCAGAAGAAGAACTGTAGGAGTGGAAACACAGAAGAAAAACAACTGCTTGAACACATGGGTTGAGGCGGACATGATTGGGGATGTAGACTGGAAACCACCACACCAGCGTAACTATCAATAATATGGAAATAGGTCTTGATCAATGACATATGTTAAAACCAGTGGAAATTTGCATTGGCTATGGGGGAGGGTGGTCGGGGGGTGAAGGGGAAAGTAAGAGCATGAATCATATAACCATGTTAACTTTTCTAAAAAATAAATATTATTAAATGTTAAAAAAATCAATGATGAAAAAAGATAACTCATCATATTGAAGAATAGAGCCAGAAGAGTTGATTCTCTGAAAAAGGATATATTTGCTTATCAAAAATGCAAAAATAAAAGAAAGAATGTGAGAATAGAAAAGATAATGAACTGGAAAAATGGGTAAAATATCTATGCGTTATAGCAATTTACCTTGAAGATAGAATTGCAGAGACAAGTGGAAATTACTGGTAATCTCAAAATGTTATAAAATGTTAGAAGAGAAAAAGACTACCAAGTTCCTTTTCTGAGACAAATATGATCTTGATACAAAAAAACATAGACAGAATACAGAGAAAGAAAAGTACAGATCAAAGTTACTAATGAATGTATGAAAAAATAATTTTAACAAAAAGACTACAACCATACAAATTCCAGTGCTTCAAAGAAGACATATAGCTATATTATATGGATACTAATGAATAATGTAGGCTTCCTACAAGTTCAGTTAGATATCAGATGGCCTGGCTTTGAATACTAGCTCAATCTCTAGCTTTCTATGTGACACAGAGCAAAGCACTTTACCACTTTGGGATGTGATTTCCTTATTGGAAAAAGGGAGGTTAGATTACATGACTTTTAAGGTCTCTTTCAGCTGTAAATTTATAATTCTATTTTGTAATAATTCATATTTTTATCGTCATAGATTTCTCTGATGACATCTTTACTATTTAATATTTTGTACCCTACTTACCCTGGCCATGTTCTATTCCATTTTCAAATGCAGTTTTGAGAAGACTATGATATCCCATTCTTTGAAATAATACATCATCATTAGAAGAATATCAACATTAAAAGATGGATATTTGTTTTGGTCCTGAGTTTAGGGTTTTTAAAAGAATTACATTTTCCCAAAGGTTGCTAGTTCTTTGTCTCTTCTTTATTTTATATGATTTAGCCTAAGACAATGCTATCAGGCACTGGCCAGAAGATGCTAAGAATTTCTGGCTAGGAAGCAAAGTCCTCTCTGGAATAGTATTCGTGGTAGACTAACAGAGTATGACTAGCTGTGTTGACAATAGAAATATGGAAGGTATGGGTGTCATAGAAAAGACAACAGGTTAAGAGTCATGAGCCCTAGGCTAGCTCCCTTGTTTTGCTCAACAGAAATTATTTCATGTTTTCTTTTGAACTGATTCCAAGCCTCAACTCGTGTCATCTTGATATTAATCTCAGAGAAACATGCCAAATGCTTGTATGCATTCTTCTTGATCTACTCTTAATACATCTTCTACACATGTCATTTAGAAACTGAAGTAGGTTAATGGGTTCCCTGTTCACTTATATCATCTTCTTTAGACCATTCTGTCTTTACTTACAGAGCATTTGAGAGGTAGAGGGAACCTCAACCACTATCTGGTCAATAACTAAATGCAAAATAATCTATATCAGTGATGTAAAATTCAAATAGAAACGAGAATCTCTAACCCCTACATAAAATCACTGCAGTTTGCATATTGACTTAGTTTAAAAATGTAACCTTAAACAAAGATGCGCATTATCTCCTCTATTATTTAACATTGTACTAGAAACACTAGCAGTAGCAATTAGAGAAGAAACAGAAATTGAAGGTGTCAAAATAGGCAATGAGGAGACTAAGCTATCACTCTTTGCAGATGATATGATGGTCTACTTAAAAAATCCTAGAGAATCAACTAAGAAGCTTGTAGAAATAATCAACAACTTTAGCAAAGTTGCAGGATACAAAATAAATGCACATAAATCATACGCATTTCTATATATTTCCAAAACATCAGCAGCAAGAGGTAGAAAGATAAACACCATTTAAAATCACCCTAGACAACATAAAATACTTAGGAATCTATCTACCAAAACAAACACAGGAATTATAGGAAAACAACTATAAAACACTTTCCAAACAATTAAAACGAGATCTAAACAATTGGAAAAATATTGATTGCTCCTGGGTAGGACGAGCTAACATAATAAAAATGACCATTCTGCCCAAATTAATTCATCTATTTAGTGCCATACCTATCAAACTACCAAAAAACTTTTTTACTGAATTAGGAAAAACTATAACAAAGTTCATCTGGAATAACAAAAGAACAAGAATGTCAAGGGAAATAATGAAAAAAATTGTGAAAGAAGGTGGCCTAGCAGTACCAGATATTAAACTATACTATAAAGCAGCTGTCATCAAAACAGTATGGTACTGGCTAAGAGACGGAAGGGAGGATCAGTGGAATAGACTTGGGGTAAGTGACATCAGCAAGACAGTGTATGATAAACCCAAAGAGCCCAACTTTTGGGATAAAAATCCACTATTTGACAAAAACTGCTGGGAAATTTGGAAAACAATACGGGAGAGATTAGGTTTGGATCAACATCTCACACCCTACACCAAGATAAATTCAGAATGGGTGAATGACTTGAATTATAAAGAGGGAAACTATAAATAAATTAAGTGAACATAGAATAGTTTACTTGTCAGATCTCTGGGAAAGGAAAGATTTTAAAACCAAGCAAGAGTTAGAGAAAATTACAAAATGTAAAATAAATGATTTTGATTATATCAAACTAAAAAGCTTTTGTACAAACAAAAACAATGTAGCCAAAATCAGAAGGGAAACAACAAATTGGGAAAAAAATCCTTATAACCAAAAACTCTGACAGGAGTCTAATTACTCAAATATACAAGGAGATAAACCAATTGTATAAGAAATCAAGCCATTCCCCAATTGATAAATGGGCAAGAGACATGAATAGGCAATTTTCAGATAAAGAAATAAAAACTATTAATAAGCACATGAGAAAGTGTTCTAAATTTCTAATAATTAGAGAAATGCAAATCAAAACAACTCTGAGGTATCACCTCACACCTAGCAGATTGGCTAAAATGAAAGTAGGGGAGAGTAATGAATGCTGGAGGGGATGTGGCAAAATTGGGACATTGATGCATTGCTGGTGGAGTTGTGAACTGATCCAACCATTCTGGCTGGCAATTTGGAACTATGCTCAAAGGGCTATAAAAGAATACCTGCCCTTTGATCCAGCCATACCATTGTTGGGTTTGTACCCCAAAGAGATCATAGATAAACAGACTTATATGAAAATATTTATAGCTGCGCTTTTTGTGGTGGCAAAAAACTGGAAAAGGAGGGTATGTACTTCAATTGGGGAATGGCTGAACAAATTGTGGTATATGCTGGTGATAGAATACTATTGTGCTCAAAGGAATAATAAACTGGAGGAATTCCATGTGAACTGGAAAGACCTCCAGGAACTGATGCAGAGCAAAAGGAGCAGAGCCAGAAGAACATTGTACATAGAGACCAATACACTGTGTTAAAATAGAATGTAATGAACTTCTGTACTAGCAGCAATGCAATGACCCAGGACAATTCTGAGGGACTTATGGAAAAGAACACTACCCACATTCAGAGGAAAAACTACAGGAGTGGAAACAGAAGAAAAACAACTGCTTGAACACATGGGTTGAGGCGGACACGATTGGGGATGTAGACTTGAAACTACCACACTAATGTAACTATCAACAATTTGGAAATAGGTCTTGATCAATGACACATGTTAAAACCAGTGGAAATATGCATCAGCCATGGGGAAGGGAGGGCAGCTGGGGGGGGAGTGAAGGGGAAAGTAAGAGCATGAATTATGTAACCATGTTAACTTTTCTAAAAAATTAATAAATGTTTAAAAATGTAACCTTATCTATGTTTAGTTGTATTTTTAATTTTAATAAATATTTCTCAATATTATTTAATTTGGTTTGTGAACTAGTCTTCCTGACTGATAGCTTTGATCTACCACCCTACTACATATCCAGGGAATGGTGATTCAGCCTCTGCCTGAAGACCTCTAATGAGGGGAACCTGCCATCTTTTACTGTTGTCTTCTCTTGTTATAATAATATCTCCTATCTACTACATGTATGTAGATGAAGTATAGAGAGAGGATGGGATGACACCTCCCTCCTTTATAACAGTGCCCAGGCAGGATCCTTAGGTCAATGGATGATATCTGTTCAGGACCCACCTGGGGTTGAAAGATATTATATAATGGGCTCTTTAGCCTGGTAATGTTGGTATCTGACTGTGTCTCTCCCTTCCCAAAGAAGTTTTGAATAACCAATTCAGGAAGGTACTTTAAACTTTGGTTGTATTTAACAAAGAAGGATAATGGGATTGGATAGAGGTATTGGGAGACCCTAAATAAAATGATAATGATTAATCTCTAAACTGTAGGCAAGTAAATGAATTAGGATGGTTAGCTTCTCTCTGGTACAGCCTGGCCACAGCGACACCAGAGTAGGCAAATTGCTGTATAATCTTTTAGCTTCTTCTTCACTAAATGATATGCCTAACCAGTTTGAGATATCCACCCCTTTCCACCCTCTTCTTCTTCTCCTGCCCTCTTCCCCGGATCCCCCCCCCCCGCCCCGGGCCCTGGGAAACCTAGATAACTAAGATGATTGATTTCCTAATATCTAGGGGCAGTAGAATCAGAGATGATGGTCTGGGTACAGGTTGTTGATGTTACAGTAACAAACAGGAGGAGCTTGCAAGGTTGAGTCTGCAAGTCTCAATCCCACAAAAGACCAGGATCCACTAATCTCAGGTCTCAGGGAAAGAAAGGAACTCCTGCCAGGGCTGCCAGGGTGTTTTATACCCCCCTGGGCCAACTGCCCTCTCCTGTGTCCGCACACCTCTCTGGGAACATTCCGACATCCAACGGATCCACCTGTCAATCACAGTGTCAACTCCTGGCTCCCAGAGATTCAATATAACACTCTCCATCACTCAATCTACTTTGGAGAAGTTCTAACCATTAGGAAGGTATTCTTGACATTAAATATAAATTTGATTCTTTATAACTTCTTCCTATTCTCCCTACTGGAGGCAGAGCAGAAGCAAGTAAAAACAGAACAAGTTAAATCCTTCTTCTATGTGAAAGGTAATTCCTAGATCTCATTTCTCTTCTGAAAGGCATCTCCCACTGTCTTTTGGACATCTTGAACTGGATAGGCATAACGAATTCAACGTATCCATAAAAGAAATCATTCTATTTCCTGTCAAACTTTACTGGTACTGTCATGGGTTCTATCATCCTTTAAGTCATCTAAGTTCACAGACTTTGTGTCATTCTTGACTTTTCTTCACACCTGCCCTACATGTCCAAAATGATACTAAATATCACCATTTATTTTCATAGCACCTCTTATATACATCCCCTTGCACCCAATCATATAGCTACTACCCTGATTCACGGACTTAGTACCTCTTATTTTGACTACTACAATAATCTTCTGAATGTCTCCTGTTTCAAGTCTCTCCCTATTCCAATAAATTTAGATGCCAAGGAGATTTTTTCCCCTAAAACATAGGTTTGTCACATCCCCACCACAATAAGTTCTAGGTGACCTTTTTTGTCTCCAGAGTCAAATATGAATTCATCTTTTTGGCATAAGAAGCTCTTCATAATCTGGCTTTGTCTTTTCTAGTTTTCTTACATTCTATCAAACCAGATTCATGCTCTTTCTTCCAACTACACAGGGCTTCTTGAAGTTCCCTGAAGATAGTATTTCATATTTAATCCCTTTACATGGGATGTACCTTAGGTGTAGACTGTTCTGCCCCCTCACTTCCATTTCTTAGTTTTCCTGATTTTCTTTAAGATTCAGCTCAAATTCTACCTTTAGTAGAAGACCTTACCTAGTCCTTCCCAACTTCAAATGCTTTCTCTCTTCATAATAACTTTATCAAAATCTGGAAAAACATATATGAACTAATGCTAAATGAAGTGAGCAGAACCAGGAGAATGTTGTACACAGAAACAACAATATTGTATAATGATCAACTATAAATAACTATCACCAGCAAAGAAAGATCTGAAGATTTATCCAAGAGACTCATGATAAAAAAAGACTATCCACCACCAGAGAAGGACCAGAGGCAGTTTGAATGCAGAAAGAAGGATACCACATTTCACTTTATTTCCTTCATGAATTTTTTCTCATATGTGTGACATTTCCTTTACAACATCATGATTATGGAAATATGTATTGTACAATAACACATGTAAAACCTATATCAAATTACTTGTCCCCTTAGGAAGGGGTAAGTGGAGGGAAGAAGAAAATTCAGATTACAAAATGTCAGAAAAAATGTTAAAATTTTTTTCTAACTTTAATTGTGAAAATACAATAAAATATTATTGGAGAATATACCTTCACCTACTCTGTATATTTTATGTAGGTGTCTAGTTATTTAAAGTCATCTCCACCATTGGAATGTATGCTATGCTAACTGAGGGCAGGGATTGTTTCTCCCCTTCATTCCTCCAACCCTTAGCATAGTACCTGGCATATAAAAGGTACTTGATAAATGGTTGTTCATTGATATTACTCCAACATTATTATTACCTATTTGACTTAGGGCAAATCTCTTAATATCTCTGGGTTTCAGTTTTGTTATCTGTAAAATGATAGGTTTAAATGAGATGGGAGTAGAAAGCTTCTTCTGGCTCTAGCTCTATGATTCTTTGATCCTTTAAACATTGCTATTGTAACCACATTGAGTTTTCTTCTCCAGGCTAAACATTCCTATTTACTTCAAAGCTCTTCATCTTACATGGACTTGAAGCTCTTCACCATTCTGGTTGCCTTCTGTTGTTCATTCTCTAGTTTACCATTCTCCTTCCTAAACTAGTGTCTAGAACTAAAAACAATACTCAATATAAGGTCAAACCAAGTCAGTAAGCAATAGAATATCAATATATACAATAGAATAACAGAAGTTGTATTTTAGGTTCCTTATTCCAGGTATGATCATTTTTAATACAAAGATTGCATTAACTTTTTTTTAAACCCTTGTACTTTGGTGTATTTTCTCATAGGTGGAAGATTGGTAAGGGTGGGCAATGGGGGTCAAGTGACTTGCCCAGGGTCACACAGCTTGGAAGTGGCGGAGGCCGGGTTTGAACCTAGGACCTCCTGTCTCTAGGCCTGACTCTCACTCCACTGAGCTACCCAGCTGCCCCCTGCATTAACTTTTTAATGCCATGTTACTCCAACTCATACTGATCTTACAGTTCACTAAATCCCAGGAATTTATTTCAGATAAACTTCAATCCAACCATTCTTCCCCAACACAAAACTTTCAAGTCAATTTTTTTAATTCAAAGGTGACTACACACTCATCCCTATAAAATTAAATTTAATATAATGCTTCCAATGTTTGAACATATTACCCCTTTGATTCTAAATCTATTGCTTTTTTGGCTGAACGTCTGGTGCATCACAACACAATTAATGACTCGGTTAAATGTTCTTCCAGGTATAGAATTTAGTATTCCATCTTCAGTCATAGCATATAAAACTGACTGCCACCTACTGGGAATTCAAGGGGAGCTGCTATGCTCTTCATCATCAAACTTTGAGCTCATTGGAGCATTAGTGGACTGGGTTTCAGTAACCTGTCACATACACTAACCCTCCACTAAGGAATCATTTTGCAGCTGAAATCTGTTTTGTTTGGGGTTTTTTTGTGCTGACCTTTCAATTGTCAAACACAGAAGGAACTGCAAAGAAAGTTGACTCTGGTCCCACTGTATTCCCATAACAATGTGTCAAAAGTTGAACAAACTGAAAAGCTTCCTCTTCTTTCCTTCAGTCAACAGCTGCAGCAAAGATTATACATCCTTTTTCCTGGATGTCAGCTATCTATAAATGAGCACTGGAATCAATGCCCAGGCAATGGAAATCCTTGTGAAGGCTTACAAATTAGCAGACACAAAGTAACCTCATATCCAGCCAAAGGACTTCATCTGATTTCCTGTAGCCAACCCTTGAACTTTAGCCTCTTCATCTCCATGGAATTTTAGTTTTTTCTCTCAGCCCCAGCCCCTTCCCATACCTTCATTTTGATTTTTTAATCCCTAAAAGAAAAAAGAGTTAAGAGAAAACTGGTATTTATTTCACTCAAGATGGTTAACTGTATTTGTCTACCTTGAACCCATTTAACCTCAGTCTTCTTGCTTCTTCTTACAAAAAGCCCTATCCACATCCAGAGAGAGAACAGTGGGAATAGAAACGCAAAAGAAAAACATATGATTGATCACATAGTTCAATAGGGATATGATTAGGGTTTTGATATTAAAAGATCACTCTACTGCAAATATGAATAACCTGGAAATAGGTTTTGAACAATGATACTTGTATAACCCAGTGGAATTGCTTGTCATCTCTGGGAGGAGAAAGGGAAGGGGAGCAGTGGGAAATCTAAATCTCATAACCAAGAAAAAAATCTTCTAAATAAAAAAAACCCTAATTCTTCCTAAGTGTCCACAATGACAAAAGTACTATCATTATTCAAGTTTTTTATAAAGATCTCTCAGTTCTAGTGTCATTGACTATATGTTTATTCACTTCTTTAGTGTTTTCTTTTGTGACTTTTCTAAAAACTGCTTTCAGTGTAATTCAATAAGCAATTATTAAACACCTACTGTGTGCAAGGCACTATGTTTGATGCTGAGGATATAAGGACAAAACCAGAAAAATCCCTGCCTTCAAAAGGTCTGCATTCAATTAATATTATACTATTAATTAATAAGTACCATCTCAATTAAATTTCCTAAAACAGATTCTCTAAACCTCTGATGATCTTAATATGAATAGGAGTCTACTGAGACAATTGCAAAGCTGCCAATATTTTCCATCCTAAGACATAACATATGAAATATATATTTATCATACACTTTCACATGAAATTTCTTCCTACAAAAATGACTTTATCTTTTTCTTTTTGCTCTAAAAATTCCTTGCCCCTATGTATAGTTTATTCTGAGAGTATCACAAATCCCCAGACCTAGTTTTATGGGTTCCCTCCATCAATTTGAAGCCCAGTGTATCCCATGGCCAAATTACTAATTAGCAATTAGTAAGTCCTCCCCTTTCTAGACATTTATTTCCAACAACAAAGTTCTAGCCCAAAAGTATTCATTGGTAAAAGTCTGTCAACTTTAGATCCTTAGAGATGAAGGTCTTTTAACTAATAAGTCAGAGATCTCTGCTTAAGTTTCAAGTAGCTTTGATGATACCTAATGGGTCTCCATGGAATAGATAGTCAATTTTGACAATATTTGTGGTAGAAATCAGTAATTTTAAAAAAATGCAAGAAAGCTCTTTATATTTTATAAAATGCTAAGTGTGAGATATTATTTTTCTTCCTTGAATGAAAAGAATTTTTTCAAAGTAAAGTTAATGAAGTCTTAGCAGAAGTCTGAAGCAAATGGATTGAAAATAAAAGTAAAGAGGTTATCTGAGAAAGAAAGGTAAGAGGAAAGGTACAAAAGTAGAAAGAATATGTCATACGATCATGGGATCACAGGATCACAGAACTGGAATAACCTCAAAGATAGTTTAATGCAATTCTTTCTTTTTATAGCATAATAAACTAAGGCACAAAGGTGATAAGTGATATAACTAAAGAAAATCACAAAGGGAATAGGATAGTAGAAGGACTAAAATTAAAAAGAGAATGTTCTTACTATAATAAACCAGATCACTTTGCTAAAAAAATTATTTTTATTATAATGAAAAACATACTTCTCTATTGGTCATTATTTAAGAGCACACTCATACAAAACCAAAAATCCCAAATAAAACCATAAATACCCTGATATGAAAAATAGTACGCTTTGATCTGAATCCATCTGACTCCAACAGTTCAGATCACTTCTAACTACACCATAAACTCATGATCCATGGTCTCAGTCTTCTTCCTAAAGCTCATCGGCTGAACTTGAGGGTGGAATTTAAGGAAAATGGTGAGACTTACCCTTATAAAGAATTTGGTAAGGAATGATAAAAATTTAATAAAGTAATTACTGAGTAGCACTTGTCGACAGTCCAGATAAACTCTGACTGCATGAACCAGTAAAAAAATCTCTCTATGATAAGCAGGGGCAGAGAGAGCAGTTGATGGCATCTGTGATGATGATTATTACAATAACAGTTTCCAATTAAGGGGTAGAGTGTTTTATTTGTAATATTTCATTTTATCCTTTGAATTCCCTTGTGAGAGACGTGGAACAAACATTATCCTCATTGTATAGATGAGAAAACTGAGGCTCAGTGATATTAAGTGACTCCAAACCTACAATAGGTAGTAGTAAAGTGGCAAAAACAAAGGCAGCATCATTTACACCACAGCATGCTGGTGATAAGTCAGGAATTAGAACTTGCATGGTAACCTTCTTTTGGTATAATTACTGAAAAATGAGAATCCTCCAAATTTTCTGATCTAGAATTTACAGTGCTTTTGTAGGGAACAATAGCACAGAAGGTACAAGAAAGAGGAATGATAAAGGAAAGGAAAGGGACAATTTCACATGTATTATCAAGTGGAACTAATTGCACTTAGTGATCAGACAATGACCAATTCTGGGAATTTCTTTTCTGGGAAAACAAAGTCCCAAGTAGAGTAGGTTTACTCTCTCTCTCTCTCTCTCTCTCTCTCTCTCTCTCTCTCTCTCTCTCTCTCTCTCTCTCTCTCTCTCTGTCTCTCTCTCAATCAAATCTCTGCCCCAATCGAGACGATTCTCTCATTGACTCTTCTACACAATATGTCTATTACAATTGTTTCTTTGTGTATTGGTTAATTTAAATTCTTAAATGACAGGGATTACTTAATTTTTGTTTTTGTAGTACTAGCACCTATTAAAATTCCTCAAACATAAATAAATATCTGCAGGATTGGATTAATAATATAACACTATATGGGTGATATGGAAAAGGAATAAATTGGATTCAGAAACCATACTTAAGGCACGTTGATTCACAATATATTGATTTAGGAATATTTCAAGACAAATTAAACCTTTAAACAAGCAACTGAAATAACCTTGGTATGAAATAATGAGAGTTAGAACTTGGGTAATAGCAATAACAATGGAAAGAAAATGATTGGACTTGAAGACTGATTTAATATAGATTATTAAAAAGAGAGAGGAATCAAAGATGGTTTATTTTTTTTTTTTGAGCCCTTATGACTAGGGAAACTGCAATGACATGCATATATAGGAGTGCCAGGAAAGGGATCTATTTTTTAAGGGGAAAATCAATTTGATTTTAGACATGGTAAGTTTCATGACCAGTGATAAAATAAATGACTGATATATATATATATATATATACATATATATCTTCAATATCTTCAAAGAGCTTTGTAACTTCTATTTGAGTTTTACAACAACTCTATAGATAGGTAGATAGAGAGATAATAGCAATCACTTTTACAGATGAGGAAATGGAATTTCAGGGACTTTAAGGGATTAGCCAAAGTACAATTAGTTAGGTTCCTAGTTAGGAATTGAATTCTGATCTTTTTTTACTTCAGGTTCAATATTCCATCCATTGTTTCAGTGGTGCTTTGAAACCAACTCATATTGACTTAGAAGCTAGATCATGCTGACTTAGAAGAATCAGTTAAGTTTTCATTCTGAATATTTACACTTCAGAAATCAGCAAACACTGCAAATTAGACCTTTCTTTGTTGCTTTGTTGATTTTCTAGATTTAAGAAAGTGATAGAGAAAATGTTTAAGATAAATGTAGGTTTATCTTTTTTTTTAATTTTACATTTTTTCCATGGTTACATGAGTTATGTTTTCTCCCTCCCCTCATTCTTCCCCACCTGCTGGAGTTGACAAGCAATTCCACTGGGTCATACATACATATATATTATCACTAAAACCCATTTCCATATTATTCATTTTTGTAAAAGAGCAATCCTTTAAAACCAAAACCCCAAATCTCATACCCATATAAACATGTGATAAATCACAAATTTTCCCTTGGATTTCTACTCCCACAGTTCTTTCTCCAAGTGTAGATAGCATTCTTTCTCATAAGTCCCACAGAATTGTCCTGGATCGTTAACATTGCTATTAGTAGAAAAGTCAATTACATTTGATCATACCACAATGTTACAGTCTCTGTGTATAATGTTCTCCTGATTCTGCTTATTTCACTCTGCATCAGTTCATGGAGGTCTTTCCAGTTCTTATAGAAATCCATCAATTCATCATTCCTTATAGCACAATATCATATTCTATCACTATCATATACCACAATTTATTCAGCCATTCCCCAATAGAGGGATATCCCTTCATTTTCCAAACTTTTGCTATCACAAATAGTACAACTATAAATTATTTTTGTATAAGCAAGTCCCTGTCCAGTTGTTGTTTTTTTTTAACCTCTTTGGGATATAAACCCAGTAGTTGTATTGCTGGATCAAAGGGCATGCATTCTTTTAAAGCAACGGAGATTAATCTTAAAAGTGTGTTGTACCTACATTTTCCCTGGAGTGAGTTGTTAAACTTTTAGCAGCACACCCATAACTATAAGCAAACAGAGAAAAAGGTACAACCAGAATTCTGGACAGAGGTCAATGCTAGAGATATAAATCTGGACCACACAGATTTAGGCATGAGATACTGACTCTTTAGCAACCCTAATTTTTCCATTGGCTTGGTCTCAATACTTGGTAATATATATTGGTAGTAGGAAAATGGACTTCATCAAAAGCACACTTAATATTCAATTAGTTCATGTGGTTTCATAGTAATTAATAAGTACATGATAAAATCTTTAGAACATAATGCCAAATTATGTAAAAATAAATTACTACAGAAAAAGACACTGCATATATAACATGTAAGGCAGATATTTTGCTAATGGATATAGTAATTTTACTTTTCCCTAGTTAATTTGCATGCCACTATATTAATGAGAAGTCTAAAGGATTAGATCCAATCTGTATTAATCCAAAGCTCTCCTTTTGGGAGATGGTCTACTAAATAAACAAAGCTGTGGGAGGAGGTTATTAATTTTTTATCATTGGATGTCATGAAGTAGAAGCAGAATGACCAGTTTTGAAGGATTCTATAGCAGTAAGTTGTAGTCTGAATAGCAGTTGATCAATATTACTTTTCAGGTAACTTCAAGCTTTCTCGTTAATGGTCATTAAGGCCTGGCTTAGTGATGGGAGATTCTCAGATTTAGGAGGTTGGAGGAGAAGAGTGTACTTAGTGCCAGTTTGCTTAACATGTCAACCTTCCAGTCACTTTAAGTGCTAGCAATTTCCTCACAAGCAAATACTTAATTACCATCCCAACACACAAAATGGCTTTATAAGAAGGTGAAATTTCCATCTGTCTAAACAAGAATGGTCTGTTTTCATCACAAAAATGAGCTTCCAGAAATAAGTGAACAAAAAGCTGTGACCTCCCAAGTTAGGCCTTCATCATTATGGATTCATTATTTAGTAGGAAGTGAAGTGCCAGATTAGACACATTTATGTTCAAAAGTAAGCACAGAACCACATTCTGCAATCAGAAATGAATTATTTTATCAACAGTCATGCTCCTCCTGCTCTTTGTCATTAGTTAGAAGAATATGTGTACTCTAAACATACACCTATGCCTCAAATGTTTCCTTTCTCAACTATCTCCACACATATAATTTTAAAGGCAAAAATGTTATTTTCTTCTGTATTATTTCAGCACTAGCAGTTCCCTCCTCTTGTTAACAACACAAGCTGTTTTTCTGGCTTGAGTGCAGCATCTGAAGAAGTGTGAATGACCAGGATTTGTTCACTTCACTGCTTTAACTAAGCCTGGAGAGGAAAATATCACTTCTCAATATAATTGCCAATTCCCTAGAGTCCACCTTGGTTCAAACAGCTGCAGAACATTTCCTCCACATATCCTATTCCTCTGTCACACCGTAGTATACATATCTTCCCTTGAAATTATCTTCTTCAAAGTAATAAGGAGTTTACATGAGTAGATAGAGTTTGTGGCCTATTCTATGTCATCTAAAAAATAAGATTATTGATGCTTTTAGTTGAAAAAACATTTTCACTTTGTAGTGGGGATGAGTTTAAACTGAGCCATCCAAACGTTCATGCCACGTCCATTTGTTTGTATGTGTGTGTATATGAAATGGTTTAATGGAGTTTGGACTATACTTTGGTATCAAAGGTTAAGTGGGATATATACTTATCTATCTATCTATCTATCTATCTATCTATCTATCTATCTATCCATATATATTTCCATAAATTATATATAATTTGCATATGAGGGTTTGACCCCAAGTACCTGTGCTTGATTCTTATCAACACCAAGCTCTAATAAACTGAACTAACTGAATACTCATATGCACAACCAAATAGATTCTGATGAAGTCCAGTTTGGAAAAATTGACTGCCAGCCTTCACATTCCAGTGGTGTATTTCTCATTTTTAAGAGGGATCCTAAAAAAAGGATTATTTTGGAAGCACAAAGTTCAAGACAACTTTTTGGCAGCTGCTTATAAGCACTAATCTTGATTTAATCTTCAGAGAAGTTACATATGGTAAGGTGTACTAATTACTAGATCAAATTAGAAAAGTTAAAGGAGGATTATGTCCTCATCCCAAGCCCAGACTGGGACTCCTGGCTTTGCTCTGGGCTCATGGGGATCTGCTCCCTTCAGCCCAGATTGCTGTGGGCTGGGACTCTGGACTTCTCCACAGATTTCCCCTTGAAGTTTATGTAGTATGCAGTTAGACATCAAGTCCAGTTAAGCTGCTGATAAGATAAAAGTTAACTTACCACAAGATCTTACTGAAGGACTAAGAAAAAAACATGGAGCCACCTGATGATAAAATAAGGACAGTTGAGACCCAAAGAGGTGAAGGCCTTTACTGAAATCACATAGGCATAAGAAGATGAACATAATTAAATGCACTGAATGAAGAATGTATCTTTCATTTCTTTGAAATGTGGATAAGTGATTTCATGGGATGTGGTACTTACTAAGTTATTCTACTGCAAATGATTTCTATGACTAAATTAGTGTATTATTTCCATTAAAGTTTGTCCAGAATATATAAAAAAGAAAAATCATAGAAATAAGAAAAGAAAAATCACAGACTTGTAGAGCAGAATGGAATAAGAAGGGAGATCATTCATTCAAGTCAGTAACCATTCCTCTATTGTAAGCACTGCTAAGTGCTAAAAGTTAGAAAGTTTACATAATGTCCTTCACGAAGTTTACTTTCTAACAGAAGAAAATAACACAGAAATAACTATTAAGATTGCAAGATCAAGGGACTAGAGCTAAAAGATCTCTCAAAGGCCATCTTTAACAAATTCCTCATTTTATTGATAAAGAAACTGAGGTCCCAGGAGGTTAAGTGACTTGCTCAATATCAAATAGATAATTAGTTCCAAAAATGGGCTTCCAGAACCAGTGCTTTTCCATTGAGATAAAAGACAGAAGAGTTAAAGGTAATGGTAAATTCAAAGTTTTAAATAGAGGAGACTGATTGTTGTTCATCCTTCATTTTGAAGAGGACAAATGACATCATGGAGTGATGTCTTGATCTGTGAGTGAATTGGATTTAATTGAGGCAGAATTGCAAAAAGTTCTTAGCCTCAATCTTTCTTCCAGAGTCAATGAAGTACAATGTCAAGACAAGAGTTAAGACAACTAACTGGTGATGGTCCAGGATGCAATGGATAACCTTGGAATTTTTTATGTTTGACCAAGCTCTAGGCTTCCACAGTGTCTGTTTCAGCTGCCTTCATGGCAGGTGGAATAAAATGTTCTCATCTTCCCATGCTGCTGGAGGAAATTTTTACAGGCTTGGAGTAGATACCTCTTTAAATCACCAAAAGATCTGAGCCCTGTTGGACACCCTCTACCTGGTTTAGCCTGCCTGCTACACAATAAGCAATAAGTTTAAGTGCCTATCTGCCAGGCACTGTTCTGAGTGCTAGCAATACAAAAATAAAAAAAGAAAAACAGTCACTGCCCTCAAGGAATTTTTCAATATAATGTGGAAAGACAAAAAACAAAAGGAATTTGGAAAGGCAAAGGATGGGGAAGAATGCATGCAATGTGGGGGCATAGTAGCAAAGTCAGTCAGAAAAATCCCAAAGTAGTGCAGTCAAGTGAGAAATGAGTAGATATCTGAGCAGAGGTCTCTCCTTAAAAAGAAGTTTGAAGTTCATGGCTCCACCCTCTAATCAGAGAGACAAACAATAGGGTTAAGATGGAAAACAAAGGTTTAGAGAGATCTTACAAGATGATGAGATTGTCCCAAAAAGGAAGAGTAAAGACAATAGTAGTAGTAGTCAGTTTAGAGAAAATATTAATTCAGTTTTAGAAATGTATTTGAAGCACTTGTAGAGAAAGCATGTAGAGATGTAGGTCTGGATCTAAAGGGATGAGGTCAGTGCTGTATGTCTAACTCCTTCATTTTACAGACACAGTATGTAAGAACTCAAAAGAAAGACAACAGGACATCTTTAAGGTCTTTGGGCTAGTTAATGGCAGTCAGGACCAGAACTCAGGTCTCTTGACTTTTTTTCCCATTCTATTCAGATATTTCAGTCAAGGACAGGTATGTGAAATGAGAAATTATTTGAGAAGTTAATATTTCTCACATGGTTAGACAATACTCTATTGCCCAATATACATAAGAACCATCAAGTCAATGTCTGATTTAAATTACAACAAAATTGTGTTAATTTATAATTTATACCTCATCAATTTGGATTTCTTCCCAACTGGAATATGGCACATTTGAAATAAAAACAAGATTGCTAGAAGAGTTGTCATCTTCTTGAAAGTAATGAAACAGTTGCTGAAAACTTAAAAACCACTTTAGCAGCATTCATTTGCATAAGATATGTTAATTACAATTGATTCTAATTTCACTGAGATGAAAATAGAGTATTATATTCTAATAAATTTAAATTTCTTTTAAATGACAGATTTTTCACTAATTCCTATGGGATTTCACTCTCATTCTCTCTCTCTTTCTCTCTCTCTCTCTCTCTTTCTCTCTCTCTCTCTCTCTCTCTCTCTCTCTCTCTCTCTCTCTCTCTCTCTCTCTCCTTCTCTAATTTCACTTTCTTTCTCTCTCAAATAAGTGAGGCTAAACCACTTAAAAAAGGAACAAAATAATGTAATTAATAGTTCACAGAAACCAACCGGTCAATGAATCTTGGAATGAGAGAGCTAGAATGGATCTTTACAAGCATCTAGTCCTTTTCTTATATGTTATAGATGAAAATTTGAGGTCTTAAAGAATTAAGTAACCTACACAAGACCACACAATTGGGTTAATGAAAAAATTGGAGTAAAGCCTGTTTCCTGACTCTCAGGTCATGCTCTTTTCCTGATGAGGGAGATTATAAATGTTTCTATCTCAGAATTCAAAAAGGACTTGCTGTACACCAGTGATGGAGAACCTTTTAGAGATGGAGTGCCCAAACTACAACACTCATCTCATGTGAGCCTTACTCCAGACAAGGGAGAGAAGAAGCACTTCCACTGGGCTGCTGGGCAGAGAGGTGGGTGCTATGAGATATGTGTTCAGGCTCATGGAGAGGGGAAAGGGAGCAGTCCCCTCCAGAATGCATGCTATAGATTTGCCAACACAGCTTTACACTCTGTGCACTGAAGTGTTATTTTATATTATAGCCATCTGTGTATGTATTATGTTCTTATGTTTGTTTTTATTTTTCATTTTTTGGAGTCAAAAATCTAGCCTCAAATACTTTGTCACTTTTTGACCCTAAGAGAGACCCTTATCCGTGTTTCCCTTAGTTTCCTCATTTGTACAATGAGCTGGAGAAGGAAACAGCAAACCTTTTTGAGTATCTTTGTCAAGAAAATCCAGACTGGGGTCATAAAGAGTTGGATATGACTGAAAAATGACAGAGCAACAATATATTCATATACTTACTAGACTATAAGCTCCATAAAGACAGGCTTTGTCACATCTATTCTTCACATCATTCCTGGGTCTAATAAGTGCTCTTGAAAAAATGAGGAACTTGTATTTGCTCTATTAAATTGAATGAGAAGATATAACTACAACTACAAAGATTAAAGCTGAAGTGACCTGGTTCTATTAGATGAAGGCAACACTGAGGGAAGGAGGTATTCATATGGTTATTTATCATAATTTTAGACAATAACACTAATCAACCATCTCATAAAAGAGAGATGGTTGGGGGTAGGGGAAAAGAAGATATTCTACTTTAGTTGAGGGAGGAAAACCCTTATCTTTTACTATCCAAGGGGAAATGGTTGAAAACTTGACATAGAGATAGGATTTAAAAGCCTCAGGTATTGTGTAAGATTAAGGCAACTAAATCAATAATTGATCTAAGTCCTTTCTACTTAGCTCCATTGCAGAAAACCAATTCATAGAGGAACAACTATTAGTCAGCTGATAGACCTATAAAAATAAAGCAAAACAAAAACAACAACAAAAAAAAAAACAGAAAAATGAGAATATCAAACTCAGGAAGTTTACTTAGGCTACTCTTATTGTCTGACTCTTTGTGACCCCATGGACCATATAGGGTTTTCTTGAAAGATATTGGAATGGTTTGCCATTTTCTTCTCCAGTGGATCAAGATAAATAGAGTCACAAATAACAAAATCTTGCCCAAGTCACATAACAAGTAAGTGTCTCATGCCAGATTTGAACTAAAACCTTCCTGATTCCAGAACCAATACTTTATCCACTGGACCCCTAGCTGCCTCCTAGTTTATTCTAAGTTACCTTTAAGTTTCCTCACAAATCTCAGTGCATGCAGCATAATATAGGAGAAATAGTACTGGGTTTGGAGTCACACAATTTAGGTTCAAATGCTAGCTCTCTTCAAAAATACTCTTTGACCTTGGATATATTATTTAATTTCTCTGTGCCTCAAATATGTTTCTTCAAATATTGAATGACAGAGTTGAGCTAGATGATGTCTAAAGTCTTTCCTAATTCTCCATAATCTTATTATCTTCACTGGGGTACTAATAGCCAAGATACTGTGACATAGGTATTAATGACTTAATTTTCCTTGATCTGAATATGCTTCTTCTCCTAGCCACATTGCCTGTTCTCCATGTTTATTTAGGCCCTTCATTGTCACTATGATCTCATTATGATAACTCGGTGATATGGCTGTTTCCATATCTACACGAAAGAAAGAAATCTGTTCTCCTTTCATTTCCAAATCAGCTTGGGCAGAAAATCAAACAGAAAATAAACTGTTTTGTCACATTTGGATAACAGATGTCAGACAACAAGGGTGGCATGGCAGAAAGAGAAACTGGACAGCTGGCGAGTACTTCCTGCTACTTGAGAGCCAAGCCTGCAGGAGGAAGCATGAGAGGCCCATGTCTTGGGGGGGGTGCCTATTTAGAAAAAATAACAGAAAGTAAACACAAATCAATTCTGGATATTTTCTAATGAGTGACTTGGTTTTCATTACAATGGAAAATGGAATGGAAAACTTATCCTGGTTTTAATAGCTGCTATAGCTTTCTTCACAGATGTGTACATTTGCATGCATGTGTGCACACATGTATGTGTATAAACAAACACATTTGACTGTTGGGATTTTTTTGGGGGGGTAACTCATATGGAATTACTATTAAACAGGATAGAGGTGTAAAATTCTGTTTTGTTGGGAGGACGTTGTAAAGCTTTGCTACTTCATCATATAACAAGGGAACTCAGATGTAGTTATTACCTATTCAGTAAAGGGCGGGGCCTTCATATCATTTATTCAATAATGTGAGAAGTTGGCAAATTGCATGGATCCAGAAAAATGGTAGGCAGAGAGGCATGGGTCATTGCAAATTTAGACACAACCTAATGAGGTTTTGTCTTTGGGCTCTGAAATATGAAAAAAAGTTTTCAAAAAAAGAAGTATCAAAAAATTAAAGTATTCCTCCCTCCTCCAAAAACAAAAAGCCTTTATTGCATTAATCTAGACCACTTATATAACCCTGTCACATATTTCTGTCTCTCTAAGCTAAGAGATTTAGCGTCATTTTCAGAGTCTTCTTTTCCTTCACTTTCTACTTACTTCTCACCATATTTTGTCTTTTTCTAATTCCTGCCTATTACTCACTTTCACTCTTTCTTCACTGATACTCTTACCACCAATGCTCACCATCTAACAGCCTCACAACTCAATTATGGTAACCATTTTATAGTTAGTTTCCCAGACTGAATTATGTCTCCTTGCCAAATCTTAAAGAACAATCTACTTTATGTAAACTCTTCATATCATTATGTAACTTCCCTCTTTCCTCCTGCATCAAAGTAAAATTGCTTTGACTAATTTTTCAGATCCTCCAGGTTCTACTCTATTCATGCAGATTTATTTTTCCCTCAAATAGACCAATCTCCTTATTGTCCCTGAAAGCTTGCACAAATTCCTGACTTCACTTGTTTCCCTACTCTAGAATACAGGCTTTTCTTCCCTTGATTATTCAAAGTCTGCACATCTAATCCAAACTAATGAAGCAACTTTACCTAACTACTTACTACATATAAGACACATGTGCTAGTTGCTAGGAATAGAAATACGAAATGAAAAACACCTACCCTCAAGCAACTTACATCCTACTCATATTCTACTTTTATCCTTTAGTTTCCAATTCAAGACTTTATAACATATCCTTTACAAAGTCCTCCTTAACTATTCCAGGAACCTTTAATCATTACCTTCCTTTGAACTTTTACTTTACTTTGTCTATATCACACCCCTTAAAGAAAAAAAATGGTATATTTTACTTGCTAATTGATTTATTTAAAATACTTTTATTTCTCCAATTATATTATAAGGTCCTTGAGGGATAAAGTTTATAGAACTGAGAACAATACTGGGCTCATTTTAGGTGTTAAAGAATTATTTCTTAATTGAGCCCAGTCTTTTTGAAATCTAATTTACTTTAATATTTGCTTTTAGGATACCCTAGTCCATCTATATTTTTTAGCATCAAATTTTGAGCTAGAATCATAGAATCTCAGAGTTGGAGGGGACTTTAGAGACCAATTAATCAAACAGTTCCCAACAGAGAATCCTCTCCCCCTACAACACTTCTAACAAGAGCCAATTTAGCACTTTTGATTAGCTCCAGTTATCCAAAAGTTATTTTACATTTCACAGAAGCCTACATTTGATTCTTAGAAATGTCTACTCATTGCTACTAATTCTAGCCTCTGGAGTTAAGTAGTCTGAATCACTCTTCTACTTGAAAACCCCTCAGAAACTTGAACATAGCTAAATTATCTCCTGAATGGTCTCTTCTAGGTTCTCATGTGGCATAATCTTGAGGCCTTTACCTATCCTAATTCTCCTCTGGTCTATCTACCATATCAGTATTCTATCTAAAATGTACTCCTTATAATATAACATAGTATGTCATTCAGATACTGTAGTCTCAGTGGGGCTACAGTATAACCCAATTTTGAGCAATCTCTCTCTTTTTTTTCAGTTACACATAGAAACAATGTTTAATAATTGTTATCTAACATTTTGTGATTCAGATTCTCTCCTTCCTTCCCTCTTCCCTTACCCCTCCTTGAAGTGGTAAATACTGATATAAGTTATGCCAGTGTTGTCATGCAAAACATTTTTCCATATTCTTCATGCCATGAAAGAAGATACACATTGCAGATACAAGAAGAAACTCATGAAGGAAATAAAGTGGAAGAAGGCATGTTTTGATTGGCAATCAGACTCATTTCCTTCTATGGCAGTGGATAGCATTTTCCATCATGAGTCCCTTGGGTTTATGTTGGAACCTTGCATTGGTGATAAGAGCTTAGTCCTTCACAGTTGGTCATCATACAATATTACTTTTACTGTATGCAAACTTCACTTTGCATTAGTTCATATAAGTCTTTTATGGTTTTTTTCTGAATTCATCCTGTTCATCATTTCCTATGCTATCTTGTTGGGATACAGAGTAGTGGTATTGCTGAGTCAAAAGGAATGCACAGTTTGAGTTCTGGATTGTTCTCTAAAAGGGGTATATCAGTTCACAGATCCACCAACAATATATTAGTGTCCCAATTTTCCCACATCCCTTCCAACATTTATCATTTTCCTTTTTGGTCATATTAGCTAATCTGATAGGTATGGATATGGTATCTCAGAGTTATTTCAATTTGTGTTTCTCTAATCAATAGTATTTTGGATCGTTTTTTCATATGACCATGGCTTTTTTTTTTTTTACCAAAAACAAACAAACAAAAAACAAAAAAACAAAAACACACTTTAGTCTTCTGTCTTAGAGTCAATACTAAGTATTGGTTCAAATGCAGAAGAGAGGTAAGGGTTAGGCAATTGGAGTTAAGTGACTTGGCCAGGATCACACAACTAGGAAATAGAGGCCAGACCTAAAGCCAGGGCCTCCCATCTCTAGGCCTGGCTTTCTATACCCTGAGCCACCTAGCTGTCTCTTAGTTTTACTTTCTTCATCCAGGAATTGCCTATTTATAGCCTTTGACCATTTATCAATTGGTGATTATATCTCTCAATTTCAACTAAGACCACATTTTTTGTGGTGGTTGTTATTTTTAGCTACTGTCACATTGCTAGCTTATATTAATTTTGTAATTCACTTGAGTAATTTTCCAGTGGTGTCTGACTTTTTGTTTTGTTTTGTTTTGTTTTTTAAACCTTTAATTTCTGTATATTGGCTCCTTGGTGGAAAAGTGCTAAGGGTGGGCAATGGGGGTCAAGTGACATGCCCAGGGTCACACAGCTGGGAAGTGGCTGAGGCCAGATTTGAATCTAGGACCTCCCATCTCCAGGCCTGACTCTCAATCCACTGAGCGACCCAGCTGCCCAGGTGTCTGACTTTTCGTGACCCCATTTAGAGTTTTCTTTGCAAAGATTAACTAGAGTTGGTTTCCTATTTCCTTCTACAGCTCATTTTATACTGAGGCAAATGGGGTTAAGTGAGTTACCCAGAGTCATACAGTTGGTAGGTATATGAAGCTAGATTTGAATTCAAATCTTTCTAATTCCAGACCTGGCATTCTATCTACTGTTCCACCTAACTATCTCAAGCACAGCTAAAGCAACCCATATACTGCCTGTATTCTCTGGTAAAGTACCTGAGTTGCCCATTTCTGCTCCCTGATAGTAAAACTGCCCAAGCTAAGATTCAGTGCTTTTTTTTTTTTTTTTTTGGACCATTCTCTCTGTTATCAATTGAAGGTCCCCAGTCTCAGAAAACTAACTTACTAGTTTACATCCATTTTTTTTGTTGTTGTTGTATCTCCTACAGTGTGGCTTAATTGATAGAGAACTGATCTTATAATAAGGAAAACCTTGATTCAAGTTTTGTCTCAGATATTATACTGTCTGAGAGACCATAGGCAGTAACTTATCTTCTTAGTTCATATCCCTAGGCAACCCTCTAAAGTGCAGAGAAATTGCCCATCTTCATCAATGGTATGGAGCCATACCAGGAGCTCTTCATATCAACACAATCCTAGGTCTAGACAAGAAAAAAATAATTCCTGATTATGAGTCTTCCTTCTTAAGACTATTTTGGGACCAATGGCCACCAAACACTCATATTTCAGAGGCTGAGTGATAAAAGGTCTCCAATCCCCAAATCCTCCAGGATTGACATGCAAATGAAGCCAGAGAAAGAATAAAATGCTAAGAAAAGGACAAAGGGTCCACATTCCTGCCTTTACATCCATCTGCCTGTGGCTTTTATGCCACATATTTCAGGACAAATCTTGCTAATTCCCTACATATGCTCTTTAATACTCATAAGTGCACTGTCTTATAGATATTCTTAGTGTCAAACTGTTTTACCATCAATTTAATCTGTAACAATAGACAGACTAAAAAATGGTGAGAGGTAGCAAAGTCCAGTGGAAAGAACCTCAGATTTGGAGTCAGAAGACCTGGATTCAAATCTGACCTCTGTCACTAACCATTTGTTTGACCTTGTCCAAAATACAACTTTCATTTCCTCATCTGTAAAGCAAAATAATTGGCTTCTAAGAACTCTTCTGACTGACTTATGATCCCAAGAAGTTATCTCAAATTCTTGAGAGTCCTTGCCTAGAATACCCTAGATCTTTTCACTTCTCTCACTTTTCTGAACATCCTATATCAATACCCCTATTTATGTTAGCCCAATGCTTCTATAACGCAGTCATCCAACTTGCATTTTTGGATCTTCTGCAAAGGAACACTATAGCCCAAAATTCCCCTCTAGTCCCACTCAATATCATTACTCCCAAAGTACCATTCCAAGTACTCTCTAGTCTAGCACTTAACCTGTTTTTTTAAATATTACCTTTTCCATAAAGCCTCCTCAGATTAATCAGGGAAAAATAAATCATTCTTTTGCTGTGTGACTCTGTCACTTAACCTCTGTCTCAGTTTCCTCATCTGTAAAATGGGGATATATACTAGTTCTTCACCCTTAGGGTTGTTGGGAAAATCAAATAATATAACATTTGTAGCATCCTTTGCAGAACTTAAAGCACTACATAAACTTAAACTATTATTAATTTGCCATTCTCAGTTAGAACTTGGGTACATTTATTCATGTTCATTCCAACTATCCATTTATCTTACCAACTGGCCTAACAACATAGTGGTTTAGTGATTATATGCTACTATGGGTATGTCCTGCATAAAGGGCAATATGTCACTAAACCATTGTAAACTGGAAGGCTTAGGGGGTAGAGAAGAGTTCTCTGTGTAACTATCTAGCCCAATAGCACATACAATTAAACACAATGGAAATACTTTGATGTGGATGATATGTGATGCCAAAACAACAGTAATCTCTGGAGAAAATAAAAGGTCACAGTAATGCTAATGCTTGGATGAATGTGGATGTACCAGAAATGTCACATCTGACTTTTCTAGCTGTTTCATCTGTTCACCAGTGAATTATGTTGATAAAACAGTAAAAATGGCCAATGTTATAGATTTCCTTTGTACCTCAATAGAAAAAAAAAAAAAAACCCAGATACAACCTCTAAGGCCAAATTAATCAACAGAAAAACATAGATTTATACAATCATTGAACAAGCAGTTGTTAGATACCTATTATGTATAACTACTAGGGTTAGGAAGGAAGGAAGGAAAGAAGGAAAGAAGGAAGGAACATTTATTAAGAATTACACTATATGTCAGGTATAGTGCTAAGCACTTTTCATATATTTTTTCACTAGGTAACAAACTTCCTGATCTGTCTCAAACTTGAAATTTCAGAAATTCATATTTTAAAGGGAAAAACAAAACAAAACAAAACAAAACAACTCAACTTCTTTCTGAAGTTGGCTTTCCCTAATGAATTTTTAATTTTTTTTTGTTTTTCCTCATCTATGTGCACATATCCAATTAGCTTCCAAATTCTGTTCCTTCTTCATTCACTGACAAACAGTTTTGATTGACTATTATTTCTATTAAGCAAGGAGAGACAGCTAGGTGACTTAATGAATGAAGCACTGGTTCTGGAGTCAGGAAGATCTGAGTTCTCCAGAGTGAAGGAAAAGGAAATGGCAAACATCTTTGCCAAGAAGATCCCATAAGGGGTCATGAAGAGTCAGACACAACTGAACAGTAACTAAGCCAGGGGTAGTGAAGCATATAGAAAGAGAAGGTATGATCTCTACCTCCAAGAAGTTTGTAATTCAATAAGGGAAGACAATATATGTTTATATTAAATTAAGAGCAAATTCCTACTTCAGGGAGTCCTCCTTCAACAATAATTTTACTTTTGTGTCTTATGCTTACTCAATAGGCTCATGGCCCTTCTCATGGCATTCAGTCTCTCCATCCACTATACTTATCCTTTTCAATTAGCTAATATGTAATAATCATAGCAATAATAATAACCTGATAAATAATAGTATTTACATAGGTCTATAGGGTTTACAAATTATTTTACACATATTTTCTCACTAGTCCTCCTTATAGATATATTTGACTCTATGCCCAGCTTTCATTTAGTCAGTCAGTAACTCATATCAATAATCCACACTTACTTTTAACTCATATTAAATCTCAAAGACAATTAAATATCTTTTAAGGAAAACCTAGCTTAACCTATTTGGGGCTAAATTAGAATATTCTTAGGATTAGAATATTATTCCCATCACATAAGTTGATAACTCTCTATGAAAAGTACAACAAAAAGACATTTAGCTTTTGTTTGACAACTTCTAATAAAAGCTTCTAAGTTAAAGCTTCTTAACCCTTTTTCTTGTCATGCCTCCCCTTGGGTAATGTGATAAAAGGCTTATGGACCCCACCTTTAAGTAGTGTTTTAAAATGCATAAAATAAAAGGGATAGGATTACTAGAGAAACCACTTATATTGAAATAGTTATAAAAATATACACATTTTTAAGAGTTCCCAGCTCCAGGTTAAGAATCCCTGAATCTATGATCTTATGACTCTTACTCCAAAAGACTTCTTATCAACATCAAGAAACTCATGAACTTCCATTTTTCACCAGGTCACTCTACAGTGTTAAAATCACTCATCTCTACTTCATGAACTCTTAGTAAATTAGATCATACATTTTCATGATTGTTTACAGTAATTCTCTGCTCTATGCAACTCATGGCTCAAAGCTTGTCTTGACCATTTCAGAACACAGTAAATTTCCTCCACACAAAACGTCTTTCATTTTTCATCCATATCAGTCACTTGGCACTTAGACACGTAACCTTATAGTGTTAGTAATCTGTTTGTAAGTAAGTCTTATCTCCCCAACCAGATTTTAAGTTCTTTGCCATATACATCTTTTGTGTCACCAATAGTGTCCAGAGTACCTGCTAAATCAATATTTAATGTTCTATGGATGAATGAAATCTGCAGAAAATCTCCCTACCTACAATCCCATAATAACAAAATGATTAACAAGCAAGAACATGTGACAGATTTGATTTTCATTTCTTCTCCTCTATCCTTTTTTTGTCCTTTCACTTATTACTTACTTGCAACCAGCCTATAGAATCCTTAAACTAGATAGTAAGCATGGAACAACTGAGATATGATAGTACTTGAACGTTAATTCCATGGGTCATTGGAAGAGTTTGTCTATGGAGAATGATTTTGGGGAGCCTTTTTTATGTTTCACAAATTGTATATTTCATATTTGCTAAAAGACAAAGGAAGCAAAATCCCTATCCTATACCTTATTATACAAAGTATTTACCCAAGTGACAATGGGTATTCAAAGTTAGCAGTGGACAGATAGCAAGGTAAACTGTAATCACATTGTTGAGTTAGTCACTGAAATGTTTCAGAATAAATTTTTTTTTGGAGATATTTCCCTGCCTTTTGCTTTTAGGCAGCAATGAAGGGGTTCTTTCAGACAAGAGACAACAGAAGCAATTCATGAAAGACAGACATCCAGTGAAAGAAATATAAACTTGAACCAGAAATGACTTTGCAAGAAAAGGAACTAGAGCTCATTAGCATGCTATCTGTGACTTCCAGTGGAAATTTCATCTCAAGACTTAAAAACAGCTCTTACTCTAGACAGTCTGACAAAGGGACCTTATTCTTTGTCATTTTTCTAGAATAACCAAATTTAAACATAAATAAGTTTTGTGAAATTGCAAACTTTTACTTTCAGAGAAAGAGTTGAAGGGTCTTTAGAGGTGATCTAGTTCAACTCTGTTTGAAATGTGGAATCCCTCAACAAAATCCCTGATAACTGTTCATCCAAGACTTGGCTGAATACCCCCCGGAATAGAAAACTCCTTTATGTTGTGCTAACTATATTAGACTCTTCTATGTCATTTACTTCTTTAGCTGCCTCAAATTCAGTCATTCATTTAGTTTTCCATCATGCCATAATGGAATATTGTTCCGCTCTGTAAATTTGTCTCCTGGGCTGTGTATTCAGCAGGCAGGTTAGTTAATTAATTCAGAATCCCTACCAAGGTTGGATCTCCACCAGATTTCACTGCCAACAGGCCCCCATGCTGTGGAGATGTCAAATTCTATGCAAAGTTAGTGTTTTGAGGGACACAGAGAAACATAAATACTATGCTTCTTTCTTGCTTAACCAAACTCATGAAAGGTGCAAGAGGCAAAAAAAGAACATGAATTTGTACAATCCTGTCCAGATAATTCATGAATAAATACTGTGATATGAACCAAGACACAATAAAAATAATATACACTAATTTTGTATCTTTATTCATTAAACTACACTTAAAAATTCTTTCATGGTTATATGTTCCAAAACATGAGTTAACACTCAACTTTAAAATACTATCATATTTAATAACAATTTTGGGGGTTTCATTTCATTATACATAATCCAGTATAAAATTCTTTCTATGTAGTATGTCATGTTTTGATAGGTAATAATTGAAGTCAAGCCAGTTCTATGTGGATTAAAAAAAAAAGATTATTCAATTTATTATAAATATCTATTTTGGGTGGAGCAATCCTGATTATTCTAATTGATCACAATAACTCTAATTAATTAGAGTATCATACTGATAAATTCATTAGATAAGTTCACTACCATCCTCTTGCTTGTTGATTTGTGAGCAGCACTTCTGAAAATGAGTGTTCAGTGATTAACCTAATCATGGGCGAAGAGTTTCAGTACCTCTTCCATCGTGCTCACATGGCTTTTACCTTTGTGAGAATGACACATGAATCTATGAAGAACAGTTTCAAAGAATTATTTAATCAGTAAGGATCCCAGAATTCATCTAGTCCAATCTTCATCCAAAGAAGAAATCTGTTAAAATGTTGCCAATAAATTATCATCAAAACCTCCATTAGATATAAAGCTCTTTGAAAGAGGCACTTACTCTGGTAACTTATTCCAACTGGAGAGGTTTAACTGTTGGTGAATTTCTCCTTAGGTTGCATTCAAACTTGCCTCCTTATAACTTTCATGCACTGGCCATAATTCTGGTCTCCAGAGACAAGCAAACAACCCCTCTTCCATATGACAAATCTTCAAAATGCTTGAAAACTGTTATTTCTTCCAATCAAGTCTTTATTTTAAAGATCTAAACATCTCCAGATCCTTCAACATGAATGAATCTCTTTGCACCTAGTTTTAGCCTTCTCACTAACCCAATCATAGTTTTTGAGTTTGTTCATGTCCTTTCTAAAATGTGACTATCAGAACTAGACATAGTATATAGAATATAATTTGACAAGAGCACAGGGCAATGCAAATATCACCTCTCTTTGGTCACTACAGTCATATTAACAAAGCTAAGTTTGATATCTTGGTTGGCTTCCAAATCACCATTGACTCATGTTGATCCTGCAGTATGAGAGAGCTTCATTGTCTGTTTCATATTAATTATTTTCTAGCCACCTTTCCATCACTCTCTCCCTCCTTGTGGAACTGATTATTTTGAACTCAAGTGGAAGACTTTACATTTATTACAATTAAATGTTGTCTTTTCCTGCAGCCCATTGTTCCAGTCTGTTGAGATCTTTCTAGATCCCATCCTGGCATGCATTAGTTGCCTATTTTAGCTTCACAGAATGTGCAAATCTGATGAGTATGTCATCTATGCTTTCATCCATATCACTAATAAAAATGCTGAACATAAGAGATCATGTCTTACCTAAGATTAGTATCTATTGATGTGACCTTCTTTGTATGATATGGGTGTTTAACAAATATTAGTTTCTTGACATTCCTCTACATAAATGAAATCTGTGCTCCAATCAAGACAATTTCTTTATTGACTCTTCTTCATAAAAAATGTCTATGATTGTTTGTTTTGAACACTTATTTTCCATCTTGGAATCAATACTATATATTGATTGTAAGGTATAAGAATGGGAAGGACTAGGCAATGAGGGTTAAATGACTTGCCCAGGGTCACACAGCTAGGAAATGTTTGAGGCCTGATTTAAACCCAGGATCTCCCATCTCTAGGCCTGGTTCTCAACCCACTTAGCCATCCAGTTGCTCAGCCTATTACTATTATTGCTGTTCCTTATCTTTTCTCACTGGGCCATCTTGGCCTCTGTTAATTCTATCCATTCTTTAACACCAAGCTTAAGTTCTCATTTCCACATATAAAAGCTTCTCCAACTCTAATAGCTGTGTAATTGACATAACACACACTGGGGGAAAAATAGAGAGGCTCAATATGCCTCTAAATATGGCCAATATAAAAGGGCTCTGACCATAGGCCCCAGACAAATCTAAACTGGACTTATACTCAAGTTGTATTTAGTCACTGTTTCTCCTTATAATATGCATACGCTAAGCCACTTTTCATGGTCAAGACAAACTCTGAGAGGTAAAGTGTTCTCAGGATACAATTCTAATCTTGAAATACCAGTTTAGTCTAGAAGAATATGTTGGAGAAATAAACAGTTATTTTTCAGTAGTTCCCTACAATGGCAGATGTATTTCCCCCCACTTACTTGTTATTCGCAAACTAAGAACCATCAAAAGTTACAGCCTCTTCAGAATTTATGTGGTCTTGCTAACTGTCTCACTTCACTTGACATTTTTATTAGGCTAAAAGCCTCCAACTGAAGACTGTTAGAAATATAGTTATTTATAAAAGTAACCAACTTAGAGAGAAGCTTGACAAGCCAATGGCAAAACCTAGGTCAGTGTGTGAATTCTTAGCCTCATTTTCTTTTCCATTCAATGGAAAACATTGCAAAGTATGACTAACTCATTAATATCTCTCACTAAAATGGTCCAGAACATCCTTTACTTCTCTAATAAGTGGTCAGCAAACTTAATACTCATAGGAAAGCCTACAAATCACACCACTTCAAAATAGTAGGCACAATTGTTAAATGTTGCTTGAATAGAACATTCATTGGAAGCATGTGAGTACTTAAAGCCTGCCAGAAAATAGGTTTGAATAGATTATAGATTCAGAGAAGAAAGAAAATTAAGAAATAATTTAGTCTACTACCACCATCAGATTACTACCAATGCCCTTATTTGAAAGATTGTTTATTCTGATTGGTCCCAGAGTTCAGAACTAGGCACAATGATTGTAAGCAATAGAGAGCCATACTTAATCTCAATTAGTATTATCCACAAGGGAAATGGACTGCTTCAGGAGGCTTCTTTACCTAGACATCTTTAGTCAGAGTCTGGATTACTATTTGGCAATGTTGCAAAATGATTCTTGGTCACGTAGATAGAAGCTCAAATAGATACTTATGAATTTTCTTTGTCTCTAAGCTCTGATGGTTTTATAGGGTCAGGATTATTCCCATTAAGTCTGGACAACTGCTTCAATAAATACCAGTTGAGAAAGTCATTAAAATCATTGGATACATATTCCAAATTCATTTTGTGTTTAAGCAGTACAAAATGAAGTTCCCCAAGTGTTTACTGAGTGTTGAAGAATCTTGTGCAAATCACTAAACATACTGATTGTAGTTCAGTGACTTTTTCTAGCTAAAATTATCTGAGCTAAAATGTTAGATCATAACCATTCCCAGTCCCTACAGCTTAGTCTCTTTGTTGTTGAGGTGGTGGTTTTTGTGATGTCCACATTGCACAAGTAGGTGGTTGGAAGTATAATGAAATATGCTTTAAAACAAATAATCATCATAACTTGAGGATAATACCAAAAAAAAATTAAAAGGTACAGAATTTGGAAATGAGGAATAGTGACAAATAAAGGAAAAAGTCCTAAAATATATTTCTAGAAAGAAAGAAAAGAATGAATGAATGAATGAACGAATGAACGGAGAGATTGAGACAGGGAAAGAGGGAAGGGAGAGAGGGAGGAGGGAGGGATGAAGGAGAGAAGAAGGGAAGGGAGGGAGGGATGAAAGAAGGAAAGAAGGAAGGGAAGAAGGAAGAGAGAAAGGAAGGAAACAAGGAAGCAAGGAAGGAAAGATTAGAGAGAGGGAGGGAGGAAGGAAGAAAGAAAGGAAGGAAGGGAGAAAGGGAGGGAGGGAGGAAGAGAGAAAGGAAGGAAGGGAGAGACAGAGAAAGGGAGGAAGGAAAGAGGGAGGGACGGAGGAAGAAAAAAGGCAAGGAAGGGAGGGGGAGGAAGGGAGGAAAGGAGGGAGG
>NC_058131.1:564281061-564303396 GCF_016433145.1 Gracilinanus agilis
GAGGGAGGGAAAGAGGGATAAAGAGAGAAAGGAAGGGAGGAAGGGAGGAAGGAAGGAAGAAGGGAGGAAGGGATGGGGAGGAAGGAAGGAAGGGAGGCAGGAAGGAATGGAGAAAGAAAGGAAAGAAGGGAGGGAGTGAGGAAAAGAAAAAGAAAGGGAGAAAAAGGAAAGCGAAGTAGAGAGAAAATGGAGTGGGAGAGAAATGAATTTAAGGTTCTCTAGCTAATAAAAACTTTATTTTTGCACTGTAGGAGAATACAAGTACATTCAGTAAAGCTTTGTCCTTAAGACACAATGTTAGACTTTTCTCACCCTGATAGGGAGTCAAAATTTGCCATTGAATATATACACTTTCCTCAGTACCCTTAGCCAGATCTGTATGAAGTAATTAAAGGCAAAAAAAGATTTAAGGGATTGAAGATTAAAGTTATACATAATAGCTATTCTGTGATAACACTCTTGAACCTCATCCATTTTTAAATAAAAAATAGACAATACTTTTTTTTTTTAATTAGAAGAATGTGCATTTTGGAGTAGTAGATAATAAGAGTCCTATAATGTTCATAGATGGGTTGGAGGGTATCCAGAAGGGAATGACCAGAGTAAGGAATGGTCAAAGGAACTGGGAATGTTTAGCTAGAGAAGAAAACATGATTTTAGTTTTCAAAAATCAGAAGGGCTATCTTGTGGGAAAGGAATTAGACTTATTCTATTATTCTCCAAGGGAAGAACTAGAAAAGTAGTGGGTACAAAATTACAGAAATGTAACCTTAGAACTGATGTCAGAATAGAATTTCTTAAAAATACCACTCTCCAAAATGATTACTTGGAGAGACAGTAGATTTTTCTTCCTTGGAGGTCTTCAGGCAGAGACCAAATGAAAATTTGTTGGTTATGCTACTGAGGATTTCTTTCAGATACAGACTAGACTAGATGGTTGCTGAGGGCCTACCTTTTTAATTCACAAATTCTGTGATTCTGACTTGGTCAAGATCCATAAGTTAGAGCTCTCTCCATCCCTTAAATGTACAAGAGTATTTTAATTTCTGGGAAAATGATAAATATAGAGAAATAATATTCAAGCATTCATTCAAATATTTATTTAAAAAGATATAAGAAATTTGAATAATTTGATTCTAAGATTTAGGAACTGAGAGAAAACAGCATAATGTGTGTGGACAAGAGAGTCATATTGGATGTTTAATAATACTCCAAGGAATCTGGATTCAATTGAATTCAATTCAACAAACATTTATTAGACATTTATTATATGCACGGAACTAGACTCAGTCTGTGAGACAAGTATTTTTGTTTATACTGAGCTTAATGAAAGTGTCACATCGACTAATAAACAAAGCAATTTATTGAATGTCTTTTATGGGACCAAATTAAATGAGTGAATTAAAGGGAAAAAAACACAAAGAGCTGAAATACATGGGATTGCCTTCAAGACTCTTACATCTTTGGGGGAGCAACAGGAAGATTTAATGAAAAAACATTTGCCTGAGAGTTCTAGCCTTTGAAGGAAATATTCATAATGCATAGAAGATTGGACTTGGAATCAGGAAGGCTCAAATTCCCTATCTAATACTAGTTGTGTGACTGTAAACCATGGGATTATAGATTTAAAGCTAGAAGATTCCTCTGAAGTGATCTAGTTCAACTCCTTTCATTTTGCAGTTTAGGAAACTGGGGTTCTGTAACTGGGGGTTATAAAAGTGAATTGGCTTAACCAACATAACAAAAGCATCCAGTAACAGAGACCAGAGATGATCTCAGATCTGCTAGTTTTAAATAGGTGTTTCCTCAGTCTCGTTTTCTTTAGAATGTGGTAATAATATTTCCAGTATTCATGTCTCAGGGGCAGTTGGATGGTATATTGGATTCAGCACCTGTCCTGGAGTCAAGAAGATTTCAGTTCAAATTTATCCTCATACATATACTAGCTTTTTTTACCCTGGGCAAGTTATTTAATCTTTTTGGCCTCAGTTTCCCCATCCATAAATGAACTAGAGACAATGGAGAGGAGATGGCAAACCACTCCCTATCTTTGCCAAGAAAACCCCAAATGGGGCCACAAAGAGTTGAACATGACTAAAATGACTCAATAACTTACTTTACAGAATTGTTGTGAGGTTTGAATGAGATAATACATGTAAAACATTCATCAAAATGTAAAATGCTATATAAATGGCCACCATTGCCATGACCAGTCTGGATTCTGCCAATGATTGTGCTTTGTATTATAGGCCTACTTATTTTACTTTTCTCAGCCTCAATTTCCTCATCTATGAAATGAATGAATGCAGTTGATTTATAATGTATCTTTCTGACATATTTGATGATTATATGATCCTAAGAAAGAGTTTTTGAAAACCAAAGAATAAGCTATGAAGCTGGCCACCAATACTGATAATAACACAGAAGAAATTCAGAAAAAGGAGAAATCAGTGTGGGCAGGACTTAATAAAAACTTCAGAGACTGGATTTAAGAGATATAAAGGATGACAAAATGATTGAAATAAAAAAGAGATGAGTTCAAGTTCTACTTCTCCCTCATTCACTGAACTACTATGTGACCTTGGGCAATTCATTAAAATTTTCTAGACTTCAGTTTCCTCATTTGTAAAATGGCAATAACAATAGCATTTATTCATGAGGCTATTTGGTTCAGTCAAAAGAAAAAGTGTTAAAGCTAAGGTAGAGATAGTCCTTGGTACAAGCTGCCTCTTCACATATAGATATTTAAGTGAATATAAATAATTGTTATTGTTGTTAACCTGGGACTTAATATTAAAGGTACATAGAAGGTAAGTTCATCTTTCTTTCACCATTCAGGAAGGGCAGTAGGAATCTTCATTTCTTCCGGATCTTCACCGTGGAACACCAACTTTTACTATACAGTCTCATGGTGGGAAAATCTGGTTCAGATTCCTAGTTGTTTGACTCTGGGATAAACAATTTATTGTACAAGTTATGGTAGTGGAGAAGAAATTAGCTCATCCATCTTTTCGTGTTTGTTGTTCAGTCTTTTTGGTCATGTTCATCTTTTCATGCAATAGGTGTTAAATTAGCAGGTTATAGAAGAGATTCACTCTTTTTCTTGTGAGGTTAATTACAGAAATACTGTGCTTGGCCACAGATAACCTGAACCATTTGCCCTCTCAAAGAAAAACAGAAATTGAATTAGCAGTGACATGGATTACAAAGAAACCTGCATTCAGTTAACACAAGATCCCTTGGGCACACATTGGGAGAACATCTCAAAAGCAAACAAGCAATGGAATGTTTGGTTCTGTCTGAAAAGGCAGTGTTTAATTACAATTAACATGACTAAGTCAATAGCTGGTGTGAACCATCTTGATAAAACGTGATACCATTTAGTACACCATACCAAAGAACATTGGAGTATAAGCAAAGAGACTATGAAAAGTCTTTGGTGGTCCATCAATCACATCCTAGACTTGGCACTAACCATCTCTTTGTGGCCCACACAGACAGACTTATCCCACAGAGTTTTGCTATAGTGTTCAGTGGTGTTACATGCCAATGAAGCAAAGGTAGAGATAGTCCTTGGTACAAGCTGCCTCTTCACATATAGATAAATGATAATGACATTAATAGAAATTTGACCTAATACTTTTAGTCAGCTTCAAAAAGGATCTTTTATCTACCTGTGCAATAGTTCATAGAATACTGGACATAAATGAATACTAGCATATTAGCTGCTTGTTCTAGGACCATTTTTCTGTAAAGCCCATCAAAACAAAAGAAGAGAAAAAATCATAACAGCTAATATTTTTAAACATAGCCTTTTCAGGTCTGCAAATTAATTTGCATGAATTACTTCATTTAGCCCTCATAGTAATATACGAGATGGGTATTATTATTATTATACCCATTTTATAGATGAGAAAACCAATGCAGGAAGAGGATAAGTAATTTGTGTAGGGTCACAATGCTGATATGTTAGAAGCAAGAACTAAACTCATGTGTTTTTTACCCCAGAGTCAACACTATCTAATATATTGAAATGATTCTTGGGAGAGAATTATGCTCATGAAAATACTTTCTCCTGGGGTGATTAGTTGCCTGGTATGTTCACGGAGGCAGTCAAAGGCAAGTTAGATCACACTATCTCACCATATCATTTTTTTACACATCTAGTGCCTGAGTAACCTGTGCTAATAGAATATAGGTTTTTCTTTGTAATATAGGTCCCAAGTTCACTAAGCTACTATTATCCTATGAAGGGGAAAAATAAAGCAGGTTCATGTTATTATAAATCCAATGTGCTATTGGAAAGAGAGTGGGATTCCAAATCAGAAAACCAATGTCCAAGTTCCATCTTTGACAGTGAGCTTGTTTGAAGAACATGCATAAGCATCAACTATGAGGTTGGAACAATCATATTTTCCATCCCTATCTCTCACCTAGCTGTTGTAAGCAAGATATCTTGTAAACTTTAAAACTACACAAGGTGCAAACTATTATCATTTTCTCAGAAGAATGTCAAGGGACCCATATCCTCTTATCTTTGTTGAAGATTCTTTCTTCAAGGTCCAAATCAAATGTACTTCCCTAATAGATCCTTCTCTGACAACACCCCTTCCTTCTCCCTCCCCTAGGAAAGCATTCTTTAACAATCTTTTATTTTCCAGGTACTATGCTAGAAGGAACTAGAAGATGGAGCTAGAAAGGAAAAACAAAACAAAACAAAACTATCATTATCCTCAAAGATCCATGGTAAAAATGATACTCTTGACAGTCTCAAATTTCTATGAGTTCTTTGCCTGAGTTTCCTTTGTTCTCATGATTTAGGTTCTATATTTAGGTAGTTTGAGAATTTCTTACTCATGGAAGTCAGTAAGTTCCTTGAGGGCAGGGACAATGACATTTGTCATCTTTGTAATCCCAGGATTTAGCATCTCCCAAACCACAAATGATGTATGTTTAAATTAATTGAAATTTTAAAATCTGAATCTTTTTCTACTTTTGAGTTCTAAAATTTATTACTACTTTTATGGTGGTTTATGTTATTATACTGTTAACTATGTGTTTATTTCCTATAAATATAAAAGTCTGGCATCAACATCCTGTGCTAAGTCAAAAAGAGTTGCATATACAACAATCTATTTAGCATCACTCTGAAAATATACAGAATATGTACCAGATGCTAAAGAACCAAAGCATGTGTGGCTCTTTGGCTGTTTTGTTGCTCTTCTACAAACCCAAGGAATGAGATTAAGGGTAGTAACAAAAGAAAGTCCTACAATGCAAAGCCTACCAAAGGAATTTGAGAAATCCAATGCTATAATTAAGAAAGAATCTAAATATTCTGTTTTCTAACCCAAAGCAGGATTAATAAAACATTGATGTTCCAAGAACCAAAAAAAAAAAAATCTTCAAAGCCTAATTTTAGAAAGCAAAGAATCTGGGCTTAAAAAAAAAGAGGGGGGAAGTCTACTCAGATATGTTGGTTTAGGTATAGTTCTTTGTCACCTCACCAACCCCATTTCTAAGGTCTGTGGCTTCAGACCTCCTTGGCAGCTTTATCTCCAGTATCCCTAACTCTGGCCACAGCTTATAAACCTCAACATTCCTATCAAGGAGGGCCAGGATCACCACAAGGGCCCACCAATATCTGCCCCTCCCTTTCCACCCTTTATATCTGTATCATTTTGTTCTTCCCCAGCAGCATAAACTTTTTCCTGGCCAAGAAACCTGCATAATTCTAACCACCACCATTCAGAAATGTAAATAAGTAGATAACAGCTCCATGATAATGGTTAACACAAGACTACTTAAAGAATCTTTTTTTTTCTTTTTTCCCCCCAAGCAAATAGGCTTTTTGGCCTTCTGAGACCTTGAAGAGTCAATTGTTGTCTATTTAACATAGGAATGTTCTAACTGGGGTGCAGGGAGCTAGGAGGAACTGCATATTTCTGTTCTTTACCACAAGGCTAAATAATCTTAAGAGGACATATGTGCAATGTAAAAGTCTATTCTGTGCCCTTTTCAAATTAGAAAACTATTATAAAGAAACTGAGATGCAACTAGATTATGACTTGATGAAGGTTGGCAGAGTAGAAGAACCCTTTCTTCAATTCCATTTCTCTTCAACTGGCTATTCTCCTGCACCTTAATTTTAACCACTGTGATGATTGTTGAAGAGGTGCCTAAAGTCACCAGTGGAAAGTCACCAAAGAGAAGAAAACAGACTCTATAGATCACAGAACCAAGCTAGATTTGGCCACTCTCCTCTGTGCACCACCATCACTGTGTAAGATTAAAAATTAATATCCAAATACTCCAAATAATAATTTTATAAAGTTTATTAATAGCAATTTGAAATAAAAGGAAGTAAAAGCCTCAGCAAAGAAAGACATTTCCCAGACTGCACACACTGGAGAGGAGAGCGCAGAGCCACCAGAGAAGAGAGAGCAAGGTGGAGTTACACACAACCTTATAAACAAAACATGAGGACATAACATGGTAGAGAGAAGAAAGGAATTCTGGGAAATACTAAAGTAATTTTGGGGAATGTAGTCCTGGAGTACAACATTCTAACTACACAACTGTCCCTGATTTTGGGGGCCTTCCAAAACCCTAATCTCTGCATATGACAGATTACAATGTTTCCTATTCCCCTTAATTCCTTTTTTAAATCTTTTGTCAAACTCAATACCACACCATCATGAGATTTTTAAATGGGATTAACTAAAAGCAGGTGGCACAATGGATAGAGGACTGGACATGGAATCAGGAGGGCCTGATTTCAACTCTGGCCTCATATTTTCCAGCAATATGACACTGGACAAATCATTTACCCCTTGTTTACTTCAGTTTCCACATCTGTAAAAGAACTGGAGAAGGAAATGCCAGACCACTTCAATATTTTTTTCCCAGGAAAATTCCATATGGAGATTTGGACATGACTAAAATGAATGAATGACAACAAAAAGTATTATACCAGAATATGGAGATGGCGGGAGCACAGTAACAGGTAAAAGAAAGAGATAGCTTCATACCTTGCAGAATTTGTAATGGTTTGGTTCTTATTTGAAGCATGAATTTTATAAGTTACTGGGCTCATTATTCTTCATTCCCTCTTCTCTTCTGCCTGATTTCCTACCAGTCTGGATATTGATATTAGCTCAGTTCTAGCCGTTGCTGTGGATTTGACCCTACAGGCTTTGCCATCTTTGGTTTCTGACTTCTCTAACCTCATGAAATATTGTAAAGTGTGGAGGCAAAAATATGGGCCCCCTGAACTAGTACTTCCCCCTTAAATTTCTGAGTTAGTCATTTATTGGAATACCTCATCTTTAATCATGAGCTACGAAATCCATCCTGTCCTGTCTCATTTCTGGATAAGAATGACTTTTCCTTAGCAGGATTCCAAAGCTATCTCCCCAAAGTTTTCAGATTTTTCATCTTCCTTACTCCTTTCCTTAAAACACCACATATAAATTCGAGCTATTATCAAAAATATCATTTCCTGGGGCCTAACACTTGCATACTTCCTTTCTTTGCTTGTTCTATTATTCTCTATTTTCACTGGGTCATCTAAAGCAAGTCCTATCAACTAGCTTTTTCCTGGTCAACTTGGCCTTTGATAGTGCAGACTTCCCCTCTGTTTTAAGTTTTGCACAGGCTGCTGGCCCTATGCATGAGCCCAACAGGCTTCTTTGGGTTTAAGATTTTTACATAATACCCTCTCTTTCCTTCAAATAAATTGCTATGTCCCTTTCACCTGACTCTAAGTTCCCCATCACAGAAACAATGGCCATTCTAAGTTTTCCTTATTCTTAGTTAAGGGTTCAAATCACTTCCCTACAATAGAACTTTTCATCATTTTACAAGCTTGGGAACTCCACCCTGGGAATGAAACTATACAACTCTCTAATTTAAAACCCCTAATTCCATTAATAATCTTCTCCAGTGTCTCCATATTGCATGAATGTGAATCTGGATTCTCAATGAATATACACTTCCCTTAACCTTTCCAGTTGCAGAATTTCCTTCCCTCTCTTCCTAAAATTGTCTTTTATCTACTTGAAGTACATTTATCTTCATTTATATGTGAATATATTGTTTCTTCAGATAAAATTTGAGCTCCTTAAAGACAAGAATTGTTTCGATTTTGTTGCTATGTCCTAGAAGTGAGCATAGTGCTTGTGCAGTTACTTGTTAACTGATATATTGGCAAGTCATAAAGGCTTCAGGTATGGGCTGGTGATAATCAAGTCTGAAGGGGCTCATCATCAGATAAGATTTCATGGGATACATTTTTTTTTATTCTATAGGACACTCAAATCTCCTCCACTGAATCACAGAGAAACTGTAATACGCATTAGTGGGAAGTACCACCCTTGATAAAATCAGAGGTCTCTGAAGAATTGAAGTACCTAGTGCATAAAGTAAAATTGACATTCTCAGCTCCTTGATTCCCTTAGCAGTCAAGGAAGGTCGTGCCCTGTAGATGCTGTCATCCCTAAATCTGCACTTTGATAAGAGGGAAATATATCATGAATCCATCTCTCTTGAACATTGGTAAAGAATTAAAGGTTCATGAGCTCATTGACCATAAAACACATGAATCTAATAGGATGCTACATTTTATTCACCAGGATATTGTACTACATAGCAAACTGACAAAATCAAATAAGGTTTTCAAGATCTGATCACTTCTAAATAGGCTACACATAAGAAAATATGGCTTCTTAGTAGAAGCCATAGGCAGCACAAACTGCTGCCGATAGGATAATAGCATGTCACTGCCATTATTCCAATAGCTTGGAATATCTTTTCCAACCATGCTAAATGCATATTCCAAATATTCTTTAATCAATCCTCAGATGACAGCAGCTCAAAAAGAAAGAGTCATGAATGATATTCAGTCTGGGACCTCTCAACCTGGCCATCTAGGAAATGATTCCACAGTGACACAGCCAGAGTCCCAAAGTCAATGATTTCCATTATTGCTACTAGACAATGTTCATCTGAACCATGTTAACATTAGAGGAACTGAAGCAAAAAAGGTTAATAGTTTGCCCCAGTCCAATTAGGAATAAGAATTCAGGACTTCTAAATCTTGAACCATCTTTCTTTTCAAAGCCATGATGTCCAAACTACTAGTTCTAAATTAATGATAAAATTAGAATCACTGATATTGATATAGAACTTTAAGATTTCCAAATCATTTTATGTATATTATCTTGCAAACACAGTACAAGATGGGTATTAGACTTATTTTTCAGAGGGAGAAGCTGAGGCTTGGGGAAAGTTAAATGACTTGCTTATAATTGCTCAGCCAGTAAATTTTAGATGAAGAATTCATACACATCTTTCCTGGGTCCCAGTCAAAAGTGCTCTCCATTATATTAGATTGCCTCTTTTAGCAGTTGAAGATTTTGCTTTGAGAAATCAGCTTTTCAACAGGACTGATCCCTTTTTGCTCTTATTATAGGAAAAAAATCACATGATAATTTTTTCAATGAGTTTTTACTTTTAAAATGATAGTTCCAAAGGAAATTAAAGACATAAGTCAAGCATTTCTTGGCAAGGAGGTATGGCAGAAGATAGGAAAATATGTTATTGAGGAGATTACTCACTGTTAAATTCGGTAGTGGTCTGAATATGCATCATACCTTTCTCCCAAATCTGGTTTATATGAGACCAGGTTATAATCATTCTCTCAGTACCACAGACACTGATTGATCCTTGCATATTTTCTCAGTAGCAGAGGTTGGCAATTTGAACTAGAAGAGACTGTGTTGGATACCTTTGTAACTGGTGCTGCTAGGTGATGGAAACATATATTTTCCACTTATAAACTCAAAGCAATTATTTGCATGATTAACACACCATCTCTTAAAGATAAAAGATAGAGGGAGGAGGCAAGTATTATCAACCACAATCAGTTAACAAGCATTAATTAAGAGATTATTATATGTCAGGCACTATGCTACCTACAGAGGTTACAAAGAAAAAAAAAATCCCTGCCCTCATTGGACTTATTGTCATAAAAGGAACCAACATATATTTCAATGAGTATATAAGAAATTAAGACCTGGAAGATAAGAGCTAGGTCTCTGATTTCATTGATACAGGGAACTCCCAGATGAAGAAACGATTCCTATTAGTTCATGTTGGAACTTTCTCTGTAATTTTTAGTCTTAAAGACTTGTTTATATCAATGTATCAAACTGAAATAGAAATCATTCATAAGGATCCCTTTAGATGCCTATTGACTTGGAAAATCACATATTAAAATGATCTATGTTTCACAACTTTTTAATTGATTTTGTTAAATACTTCCCAATAACATTTTAATCTGGACCAGGCTTCACTCGGGAGTGGGTTGGGGTGTCAGGAGCAGGATTTGAAACCAGTTTCACTTCACTACGCTACCTTTACTACTCTGCAAAGAAAGGGAGAAAGTAAGAACGGCATTCTTAGATGGAAGGGATCAGAAAAGGCTTCATGGTAAGAGATTATAAAAGGCAGGGGTTAAGAAGAAATATGTCCCAGGCATGGCCAGTGAGAGAAGATGGAAGGATGGAGTGAAGCGTGTGAGAAAGAGCAAGAAGACCAGTTTGGTTGGACCACTATATACATGAAGAGGAGGAATTTGTAATAATGCTGAAAAGGATGGATCAGCTAGGTAGCACAGTGGATAGAGTGCCAGAACTGGTATTGGGAGGACCTGTATTCAAATGTGATCTCAGACACCTCCTAGCACTTAACCCCAATTGCCTGGCCCTTGATGCTCTTCTCTCTTAGAACCGACAGTAAAACAGAAGGTAAGAGTTACAATAATAATAATAAACTGGAAAGGGTAGGTTTGGGGCCAGATTGGAGATGTTTTAAAAGTTAAACAGAAGTGAGTCATTGGAGTTTATTGAAGAGGGGAGTGATATGATTTGACCTTCACTTTAGAAAAATCAATTTGGCAGATGGATAGAAGATAGCTTAAAAAGGGAAGAGACTAGGAGCAGAGATGCCATGTAGATTATTACAAGAGATGATAAGTAATTGAACTAGAATATTCCCCAGGTGAGTGGAAAGAAAAGAACAGGTGAGCAATATAGAGTTAGAAATTACAAGATTTAGCAATTAATTTGATATGCGGGGTTAGAATAAAGAGTACAGGGCAGCTGGGTAGCTCAGTGGATTGAGAGCCAGGCCTAGAGACAGGAGGTCCTAGGTTCAAATCTGGCCTCAGACACTTCCCAGCTGTGTGACCCTGGGCAAGTCACTTGACCCCCATTGCCTACCCTTACCAATCTTCCACCTATAAGTCAATACACAGAAGTTAAGGGTTTAAAATTAAAAAAAAAAAAAAAAAAGAATAAGGAGTACATGACCCTGAGGTTGTGGATAAGTGAGACAACATAATTCAATTTGTTTCAGGTATATTTTATTACATATATGTATGTGTGTATGTGAATATACATGCATATATGTGTGTAGAGATATAGATATAGATAAATAAAATCATCTTCATTTATATTGAAATGATATTGAAACTACTGAAGATGATGAGGTTACGCAGTGAGAGAATATAGAGAGAAAAGAAGAGGTTCCAGGACAGAGTCTTGGGTGATACTCACAGTTCATACTTGTAGTGCTGGAGAATAATTCAGTGAAGGAACTGAGAGAAATAAAGCTCATCAATTCAATTTTTTCCCTATTTGTCCCCCATCTCTGAGCCTGGAGAGCTCCAAAGGTATGGAAGATACTTTTAGATTTCCTCCCATTCCCCCCAAATTTTCCCTAACCTCAACTTGATTCCATTTCTTGTTTAAAAATAGAAGACCTGTAGGTTGCCATTTCACAGATGTATGAGAATTAGAAAAAGGAGGAAAGGAAGATAGGTAGAATAAGTATACCCAAGCTTTTCAACTCAGCAAAAGAATGTCCTAATAAGCTAAGAGTAAGAGGGCTGGAGTGGGAGAAGAAAGAGAAAGGAAAAAGAGGGTATGAATGACAATTCTATCATGTCTTTAAAAGTATGCTGCTATTAGAGTTAAATATCACCTCAGCTTGGGACAATCACTTAAGTTCTCTGGGCCTCTTTTTTCTCATCCGCAAAATGAAGGTTAAACTAGATGACCTCAAAGGGACTTCTTAACTCTTAACTCTATAATACTCTAAAAGTTGGGAAGTTTTCCCTGCTAGCCTAATTCTCAGTCAGATTATTCATGGAGATATGCCTCTAGCATAAACTTGCTATTTGAGCTATCCATATTTTCCATAGGTAAAGTAACTACAAATTCTAATGAGATTCCCCAAAGGTACAGTATTTCAAAATATCTGCAGCACTTTCCCATTGTTTGAGCTTTAGTCCAGAAACATCTGGTTTTCTTACTTCAAAGTATTAATAAAGATTTGCCCGTGGAATTCTGAAAGTCTTATATGTGTAAAACAACAAGCTGGAGCTTTCAGATTTTTTTTTGGAACCTGCGAGTTAAAAGCCTGATGTCCTAGTTACTTTCCATTGACAATTTTAACATTTTTTATTGTTCATTCATGTCAGTCATGTGTGACTCTTCAAGACACCATTTGGGATTTTCTTGGCAGAATAACAGAGTAGTTTGCCATTTCCTTCTCTAGCTCATTTTACATATGAGGAAACTGAGACAAACAGGGTTAAGTGACTAGACTGGGATCGCACAGCTTGTAAGTGTCTGAGACCAGATTTGAACTCAGGGAGATGAGTCTTCCTGACTCCAGGCCCAGAATTCTTATCTACTGTACCACCTAGCTGTCTCAATTTTAATATTTAGGAGCTTCTAATTTGCTTTTTCCTCATTTGGGGGCACAACATTTCTTTCACAGAGTAGTTGGGAAAGCACTTTTTTTGTAAATTGTAAAGAATTATATGAATATGAGTTATTGGTATTATTATTAGCAATAGGAATAATGATGAGGAAGAGGAGGGTTCCCTAAGGCCTTGAGATCACTTGGTTGGTAAGAGAAAAATGGTGCCAGTGAAATCCTTGAAGTGGCAAGTAGGGAATGGTCCTGATAAGAAACTCCCCAAACAGAATAACAGAGATCAATGGGCTCCTGCTGCTGCTTCATCTCCTCATATCTGTCTCTAGAAAACCTTAGCTCTATTAATGCTAACAGTTAGGGATGCCCAGTCCAGGATACTATTCTCTTTGAGGGAGTAAAGTTATCCTTTAATTAAAAAAAAATTCCAACACTGTCACATCCATAGCCCTGTCCTGATTCTACTGCTTTGCCCCACCACATTCTCAGTCACACATGCTTCTTGTACCTCACATTAGCAGAACAGCCAGGGAGAAAATTCCACTTCATTAAGCTATTTTACCCTCATATTCACCCCTAACAAGCAGTCTCAGAAGTGGTCGTGACTCTCTTGAAAGCAGACCCCTTAAGGGGAAGACCTGCCAAGTGAAAAGGTCGGCTGATTCTAAGGATGGTGAATTCAGAAGTGACTCCTCTGTGGGAAGCAGACCACAGCTTTGCCTGCCAGCTTCATCAACTGCAGCAAGCTTATGTTATTCATACTGAGTGGCAGCTTTGGAAAAGACCATAGGGCAGACAGAGAGACAGAGATCTTAAAAAGAGCAACTTTTGTTTTTAAAGTGCCCGAATTTACAGCTACCATTTGCAGAAGATTATCATTTTTTAAGGATTAAGTAAAGGCTCAAATATTCATTCATGAAGCACCTACTATATGCCAATTACTCTGCTAAGCACTGGGCCACTGGACCAACCCCTTTTAAATTTAGTTGATTTGCAAACAAAATTATTTTATAATGAGCTTTTAAAAATAAAATGGTGTCAGCTTTCCTTTTTCCTGGGTTGTCTTTCTTAATAAAAGACAGTACAGAGAAAACGGGATCTCATTTTTAATAAGAAATTAATGACACCAGCAATTTAAGAGACCATCTATGGGTCCTTTGATGCCTCCCTTAGCTGTAATTAAAGCCCCTTTTACAATTTACCTTGGGATTCCCAGACTGGGATTATTATGAAATACAAGGGTTCAGGGGCTGGCACTAACACTACAGAGATAACTCTTCTCTGGAGGTCGGGTAGATGCTTCTACAAACCCAACTGAGAATTTCTCTTGAAGTATGTCCTTCAGGGCATCATCCTCTGCCATCATCTTTTTGAAATGGATCACAGGGCTATCACAAAACAACAACTGATATTTATGGAGAACTTTAAAGCTTCACTTGAGTTTCACAATGACCCTATGAAATAAGGACCACAGGTATTATTATCATTTTATAGATGAACAAACTGAGCTTCAGAGAGATTGTGTCACATCCAAGGCAACAAAAACACAAACAAGGCAACAAACACCAGATAATGGCATCTGCTTTGCATTACACTTTACTTATAGGCACAGACATGCAAACACAATATCAAATCCTTAGAGTTTAGAGAATTATTATGGTCTATTAAAACCATTTACTGAGATTAAAATGTTTGACTTTCTGGTCTTTTCTGCCTGCCCAGGGCAAAAGAGGAGCCGAGTTCCTTTCTGTGTGGTATAGAGTATCACCAGGATCTTAATATTATAGATAGAATACTGTTATAGATAGAATATTGTTATAGATAGATGTTATAGGATAATGTTATAGATAGAATCTTGGAGTCAGGAAGTCCACTTCCAATACTTACTGGGGACCACAGGCCTTAAGCTCTCTATGTTACAAATGAGTTTTATTTTCCTCTTCTATAAAATGGGCATAATAGTAATTTTTCTATTACAGGATATTATGCTTCTTAACTGAATCAATATGTGTAAAATACTTTGCAAACTCTAAAACATATATTTAATATGTAAAATAATATTAAATATTAAGATTGAGCTATAAAATATAATTCCTTTATATTTCTATCAGACATATATACAAATACTTATATGTATACACATATAAATGCCAACTGTCATTACTATTATATATAAGCACCACAGCTTATAATTTTATATCCCATAGAAAACAAAGACCGTAGGTAGTTTATAAAAGCTACAGAGAAAATGAAGCTTTTACTACTCATCCAAAAAGAATACACTTACATCTTTGAAGGCCTGGGGTTCATCCTACTTTATATCCGAAGTCTCTCAAATGGTTATCCCATTAGTTTCCATAAAATTCTACTTTCATTCCCTCTCTTTTGGATTTTGGAAAAGGACATCTATTTGAGTCTCTATTTTGGCCCTTAGTGAAGACCTTTATTTCTTTCTAGGCTTTTTTTTTAATTTGAATTATGAATACACGGAGGAAGCTCCTGCTGAGAGGAACATCCTCTATTTGTTCAGATTGGCACCTTTTCTACAACTTAAAGCCTTAAAGCCCTACTTAGGCCACAGAGTTTTTAAGACACACTCTGAGGGTCATATCTCCATTAGGTATATGAAGTGAGATTTGAGATGAAGATTTCTTGATTTTGTGGTAAGCTCTCTATCCACTATACCTGGGGTTGGCAAGTATGGCTCTCAAGCCATATCTGGCTCCACCTCCCTACCCACCAGTCCGGGCAGAGGCCCAGGATGTGCCCCAGGGGCCCCTTCAGCCTCGATGCCATATTCCAGTGCCTTCTGCCTCCATCCTCCTCCTTCCACAGGCATGTATGGCTCTCACCACCAAAAAGGTTGCCGACCATTGCACTATACCATGCTGCCACTCATAAAGAGCTCCAACAATTTATAGAGTTGATCCCTAAATTAAGCATAGAAATATGATGTGGAAACACAATCTCCTCTTCATTTATCATCCATTTAGGAAGAGACTTGTTCTTGGACCTGTGAAAAGAGGTTGCCCTACTGTGAAAGAGTTGATTAAATGAGTCAGCCCTTTTTTGTTTTAAATGCTTTTCTGTAAAATAAGGAAGTTAGATTCAATCTCTAAGACCTCTTTCATCTCTACTTGTGAACTCATGACATTTTCTTCCTATGTCTGTTTTCTTTTTTCAGAGCCTTTAGAGATTGAATCCAACTTCCTATTTTACAGGCAAGAAATGAATAATCAAAGCAATTAAGTTAATTCTCCATGGTCTTATAGTTTCTAAGTGTTAAAAAGAGGTTTCAAATTTAGGTTTCCAGATTACAAGTCTAATGCTCTTTCTGCTATAGCATACTTCTTATCTTCTGTTAGCAAAAGTAGAAAAGTCTGGACAACTTACAAAATGGGAACAAACATTTAGAAGGATGAGAATGGAGAATAGATGAAGCCAATAAGGGGGCAGAAGTTGGAGAAGGAAATGGCAAACCTCTCCAGTATCGATGCCAAGACAAAACTGAAACTGGACAACAAAAACATCTTCTATAATTTTACTCTTCATTATTGTATTTTCTCTAGAATGTAAATAGTTTGTCTGTCAAACTAGATTTTAAATTCCTGGAGGCTTCATGATACAGTGAAACAAGAAATAGATTTGGACCTAGTTGAACTTTCCCAACATTGCCCTCCAAAGAACCTTAACATGATGGATCAAATCAAATTTTAGAGCAGCAGAGCCAACCAAAGGAAAGAGGTGATATTTTTTCTACTCTGTGATAACTTAGGAGATGAGTGCCTACTAAGTGATCACAAAAAAGCAGGGACCTGGGTGATAACCTTAAATGAATTACAGAAGCGTGGAATAGCTTACTTGTCAGACCTATGGATAAGGAAAAAAAATTTAGGTCCATTTAAGACATGGAGAACATTACAAAATATAAAATATATAATTTTGACTACATTAAATTAAAAAGATTTTGCACAGACAAAACCAATGTAACCAAGATTAGAAGAGAAACAAGAAACTGTGGGGGGGGGGAGGATTTCATAGTAGTTGTCTCTGACCAAAATCTCATTTATCAGTATATAGAGAGCTTAGTCAAATTTATAAGATTACAAAGCATTCCCCAACTGACAAATAGTCAAAGGATTTGAATGGAAAATTCTTAGATGAAGAAATTAAAACTATCTTTAATCACATAAAAAAGCTCTAAATCTATTAATTAAAGGAATTCACATTTATCAGACTGGCTGATATGACAAAAAGGGAATATTGGAGGTGATATAGAAAAATTGGGACACTAATATACTCTTGATGGAGCTGTGAACTGACAAAACTATCTTGGAGAGCTATTTCGAATCATGCCCAAAGGACTATAAAATTGTTCATAGTTTTTGACCCAGCAACATCACGACTAGGTCTATAACCCCAAAAGACCAAAGATAGGGAAAATGGACCTACTTATATAATTAAAAAAATTTATTTATAGCAGCTCCATTTGTGGTGGGCAAAGAATTGGAAACTAAGAGTATGCTTATAAATTGGAGAATTCCTGGCAAGTTGCAGTATTTGATTGTAAAGGGATACTATTGTGCCATAAGAAATGATGACTAAAACAATCACAAAAAAACCTGGAAAGACATATGAAGTGAAATGAATTGAAAGTGAGAAGAATCAGGAGAATGTTGTACATAGTAATGGAAATGAAGTATGACAATCAGCTGTGAAGGACTTAAGTACTGTTAGCAATGCAAAGATTCAAGACAACTCCATGTAATTCATGATGGGAAAAGGCTATACACGGCCATAGAAGAAAGTAATGGACTTTTGAGTGCAGATTAGTACATACCATTCTTCAACTTATTTCCTTCATGTATTTTTCCCTTGTATAATCAATATGTGTCTTCTTATACAATATATGCTTGGAAATATGTAGTGTATGGTAACATGTATAATCATATTACCTAATGCCTTTAGGAGTGGGGAGAGATGGGAAAGAGGGAGAGAACATAGATGCAAAATATCAGGAAACAATTATTAAAAATTATATAAATGTATTCTGGAAAAAATTTAAATTAAAAAAATAAAAGAAAGCAGGGACCCTTGTACATACAGTTCCATACCCCCAGAGAAGTGCTAACACTTAGGACTACAGTTTCCTGTGAGGAACTTGGTTACAATTCCAAGGCTAGCAATTGCTTTGTTTGGCTGTAGGAGATGAGAAACCCCTCCTAGGAAAAGACCAGAGTGTAGACCAGGAAAACAGTGACCACACATCTCCCCAAAAATAGACTGAGAAAGTGTCCAAAAATGATAACAATAATAACAGAAGACTTTGACCACAAAAAAATTTACTCTGATAGCAGAGAAGACCAACATATAAACTTAAAAGAAAACAACAATGTGAAAATACATACAAGGGAAGCCTTAAAGACAAATGCTAGTTGGACACAGGGCCAACAAAAATTCCTGGAGAAGTGAAAGAAAGATGTGAGTGTTAGAGGAAAAGAAAGTAATGTGGTAGGGAAAGAAAGCAATTCAAGAAAATGATGAAAAAGAATACATAGATTGGTAAAAGGATCAAAAAACCACACTGAAGGAAAAAAATCCATTCTAAAACAGAATTGGCTTGCTGGTTAAAAAAAAAAAAAGGTACAAAATTTAGTAAAGAAAAGAACTCCTTTAAAAGCAGAATAGCCTAAATGGAAAAAGAGATATAAAAGTTCACTGAAGATAATTCTTTAAAAATGAGAATTAGGCAAGTAGAAAGTAAATGACTCTATGAGACTTCCAGATACAATAAAACAAATTCAAAAGAATGGAAAAAATTGAAGAAAATTTGAAATATCTCTTTGAGGAAAGAACTGAAACTTGAAAATAGGTCAAAGAGAGATCATTAAGAATCACTGAATTATGTAAAAGTCATGCTTTATAAAAAGACTAGACATTATTTTTTTATTTTTTTTATTTTTAACCCTTGTACTTTGGTGTATTGTCTCATAGGTGGAAGATTGGTAAGGGTGGGCAATGGGGGTCAAGTGACTTGCCCAGGGTCACACAGCTGGGAAGTGGCTGAGGCCGGGTTTGAACCTAGGACCTCCTGTCTCTAGGCCTGACTCTCACTCCACTGAGCTACCCAGCTGCCCCTAGACATTATTTTTAAGGAAAACTGTCTTGATATCTTAGCTACAGGGGGTAAAATATAATGCATTGAATTTGAATGAAATGAAAAATGAAAGAATGCATCGATTTCCTCCTGAAATATCGAGAGCTCCCCATGTCAATCTATATGTACAAAAATATTTATAGCAACTCTTTTTGGTGCCAAAGAATTTGAAACTAAGGGGATGCTGAGTGGCTGACCAAGTTGTGGCAAATGATTGTGATGGAGCACTATTGTGCTATAGGAAATGACAAGGGGAGTAATTTCAGAAAAAACATAACAAAACTAAGAAAACATAACAAGATATTTATTAATTGATGCAAAATAAAATGAGAACCAGGAGATCACTGTGCATAGTAAAAGCAAGTTGTAAAAATAAGACTTAACTACTCTGATCAATATAGTAAATCAAGATAATTCCAAAGGACTAATGATGAAAAAATGCTCTCTCACTCCAGATAGAGAACTGATGAACTCTGAGTACAAATTGAAGTGAAACATGTTTGCTTAATTTTCCTCCTTTTTTGTGATTATAGCTAATGTGGAAATATTTTACATGATTTGACATGTATAACTGGCATATTCTTTGCTTTCTCAATAGATGGGAAAGTGTTGGGAGGGAGGGAGAGAATTAGCAACAAAAATTTAAAAAGAAAAGAATGTTAAAATAAGTAATGAAGAAAACAAATTTGCAAAGTTTTAGAAAAGAAATAGATTTGGAGTTAGAGGACCTCAGTTTACATACTAACTCTTTATGATCCCATGATTTCATTGGTTCTCTTCAAAATGAAGGATGAACAACATATATCTTGCACAACTCACTTCATCTATTTTCACCTCAGTTTCTTCATCTATAAAATGAGTGCGTTAGACTAGATGATGCTTGGAGTCCCATCTACCCTTAAAATCTATGTTTCCAGGACCCTGTGTTATATTTCCTCATTATCTCCACAACACCTAGTAGAATGTACTGCATGCCACAGACACACATTATATTTGTTGAATGGAAAATGAAGTAGAATCTTTGAAGCATTGCTGATTGAATCAGAAGAGCTTCACTAGCATACTGATTAGGCAAGAATGCTGTCAGTGCTATTCCAGGGTGCACCTTTTGCCTTGTAAAGCACATATTCACATATTCATCTATAAAAAGGAAAAACATACTACAACATAAAAGATTATAACTACCTTGGTAACACAGCTAAGGATGGAAATAGAACATTTCATGGAAAAGAGCTGATAGAAAATGTCTTATGTCCAATCTAATTAAAATACTATTCACTATGGCAGATTTACCTTTTAAAAGGGCACCATGCCCATGAGGTCTTCACACCTGCCCACAATTGCTTACATTTACAATTTTAAAGGCACTTTCCAAAAATTCCAACCTAGTCAATGTGCTTTTAACAATAGAGATAAGATTTATTTTTTATGGGGCAAGGTTAAAACATTTTTGCCCATATAATTATTATGACCAATCAATCACCAAACACATGTTAAGTGCCTACTATTTGCCAGTCCTGGGTCTCAGTGATGAAGCTAGAAAGCCAAAATTAAACAGCTTTTGCCTTCATGGAACTTACACGCCACTAGAGAAAACATTTCCCCAAAACTGGAAGAATGTTGGTAAAGGTCCAAGGGCAGGGGACAATGAACCTTCATATACCCAATGAGTTCAGTTGCCTTTGAGGTATAAGGGAACGGATATAGCTCCAGATGGCCATCCTCTGTTCACCTTGGCTCTTTGGAACTTCTAGCTTCCCACAAAGGTATAGGCAAATGCTTTCAAGCGGTCTTTCCTGGTATTTTGTTCTGCTCTTGTTTCCCCATTATGAGCAATTATACTTTGTATATAATTTACTTAAAATGTAAGCTCCAAGAGAGTTTTGTTTGCTTCTTTTTTCATACTGAAAATGGTTGGCACATGGTGGATGCTTAATAAATGTGTATTGACTGATATATTGTACTTACTTATGTGCATATAATATCCTCACTACTAAAATGTAAACTCCTTGAGGGTAAGAAGCGATCATGTTTTTCTGTCTTTCTATTTCCAAGGGATGGCATAGTGCCTTGCATATATAGTAGGTGCTTAATAGATGTTCGAATTCAAATGAAATCCAAATCATTCCTGCACAGCATGATCCCTTTCTTTATGAAGCCTTCCTTCACTATTCTAATACTCATTGTTCTTTTAAATCAGTGAGCAAATTGGTGCCTACAAATGTCTATTAGACTTATACAGTACTTGGCCAAGTAACCAGCCATTTGCCAATTTTCAATAGGACTCAGAAAACTGTAGTTATCTTTGAATCATTTCACATTAACAGACGTCATTTTGCCATCTAGTGGCAGAATGAATAACTTCAAACTTCTTAGCCTCATGAGCCCATATAAAGACATAACTAAGGAAAACTGTGCTTTTTTTGGTTTTGTTTTGATGATTTATCTTTCTGGAAAAGTTTTCAGAAATAGATTGTCATATGCTCCAGTAACTTCCTGAACCTCTTTCGTGTCCCTTCCTTAATGATGAGTACGTAATGTTGGTAATCAATTCTCATTCATATACTACAAACATAGATTTAGAGATGAAAGGGAACGCAGAGAACATTTAGTCATAACACCCAATCAAAAAGGGTGAAAAAATGAGGTCCAGGAAACCTCAGTGACTTGCCCAGGATAGCAAGTAAAGTAAGTGGCCAAAGAGAGAATCCCAACCGAGGTGCTCTGATTTTCAGAGCCTAAACTCTTTCCACTAAACCACCAAACTGATTAATTTGCAGACAATCAAAGTGAAGGGGAAAGAAGACATCATAAATCATGGATATAGTAACTGAGAGGGAAATTAGAGAACATCTAGTCCAAAGCAGACAGGAAAAGAAAACCTCTAAAGGTTTAAAGGGTCCAAGGACTCCAGTTAAATGACTTCAGAGATGAGAAGTTCTATGACTAAGAAGACAATGAACATCATTGTTAGAGAAAACTGTTTATCAGGGTTTTTTTTTTTATGTTGATCTTCCTGAAATGGTGTTTTTCTCGTATTAGTAAATTGCTTGAAAAGCTTTTAAATGTCTCCCCAAGGCCTACAGAATTCAGTCCAAAGGAAAATACTTGCAACTATAAAATTCTTTGAATTGTTAACTTGGAAATCGAGGGCCCTACCTTTCCTGCTTGACTTCATGCTACTCACCAACGTCCTACCTAAGAGTTATAACTAGGAAGGGACAGCTAAAACTTGGACATTTAAAGAGATCTGACCAATTTACACAACTTCAGGTGGGAGAAACAAATGAACTTAGCAATATTTGGTAAAATAAGCAGCTACTGGAAAGCATATTTCTTCTACCTGCTCACACACACACACACACACACACACACACACACACACACACACACAC
>NC_058131.1:564303406-564330414 GCF_016433145.1 Gracilinanus agilis
CACACACACACACACACACACACACACACACACACACACACACACACACAAGGTTTAGAACTTCTGGTCTACAAATGCCTTGTCCTAGTTTTGATCATAGGTGCTCCATATTTGTTGGCTATGTCTAACTAAAATCTAGTCCCATATAACTTCTCTGTGGTCTTTCCAGGAAAATCCTTTAAAGGATCTCCAGTCATTTTTAGAAATGAGTCTTTTTACTAGTGAAGATGGCAATGAGAAAATATTTTCCATGAGTCCCTGTGGTCATTTAAATAACCTTCACATGATTTACCTGTGATGACCACTGTCAGAATATAAGTGGACTTTCAATGAATCCCATCCTCAAAGCCTTTTGCGCTTGGGACCTCAGAGGTCTCCCAGTACAATCTGAACAAGAATCCCTCTTTACAACATTATCTAACTAGTAGTCATCTAGTACAACTTAACTGACAAATGTTCACCTAACTCCTGTTCAAATACCTTTAGCAATGGGAGTGGGTTTCCCAAAGGGGCAAACTATTCCACTCTGATTCAACTAATGAATTTTTCCTTTTTGTCATGCCCTTCTGTTATGCTTCTGAAAGCAATCCTCTTGTTTCACCTCCTAAGGTCTAGCCTTTCTCAACTCCTTTTAACCCCAGTTTCTACCATCTTTGAATTACTTCCTATTTGGTTGTTCTATAACTTATTTGAATATCTTTTCTTGTTGTCTTTCCCTTTAGTCTGTGACTTCTTTGAGGACTGGGATTATCCTTGGTCCATTTTTACATCCCTAGCTCTCAGCACAGTCTGGGCACACAGGAGGTACTCAATAAATGTTTATTGACTGAAAAATGAACTGTGTTGTAAGCTACTAGCACACTCAGAGTTTCCTAAAATTCCTTTGGGGAGAGTTTCTGAAAAGGTTAGAAAGTCATCTACTCATAATGAAAATCAAAGCTAATCAAAGTGGCACAGTTAGGATTAAATAACTTGATGAAGTCACCACTTGGGAGCCAAAGAGAAATAAATCCAAAAACACAAGTGACATTTATTAGAGTAGCTCCTAATCCCTGAAACAGCTGATTCATAACATGGGCCAGCAGCAGTGTAGAACATATGAATGAGGTATGCACGATAGAAGGGAAATTATATTATGAAATTCCCCAAAGTGGAATTAATTTATACATTGAACTTTAGGAAATAATTTTATGTCAAAAAGTATGATATTTTATTGCTGTATAGCTAATATTTAGTAGGGGGAAAGGGATTCATTGAAAATGACTACAATGTGTAATTTGCCAAGGATAAGATGAAAATTGCCAAACATTCTACTCCACTGTCATTTCCTTTGATATAATTCAATTCAACAAGTTTTATTTTCTTTTAGTTAGTTTAATTAATTACATATGCCAGGCTCTATAAGTGTTAAACCCTTACTTAGTATCTAACCTTCAACTTTTATGTATCATAGCCTTTTAGAACTGGCATAAGAACAAATATAGTGATCATAGTTCCTTTGTTGCCATTTTAGAGATGAGTAAACTGAGGCCCAGGGAGTTTAAAATAATTTAGTGGGTTTGCAAATTTAGTTCCAAATTCTTTGTATCTGTCGTTCTGGAAACATCTTCAAGAGAGAGAGAGAGAGAGAGAGATTATTTGAAGCATGAAAATAGAGAATATTTTACCATTCTAGGTAAATGCACAATTTTCTTTCTGTTCAAAATAGCTATCACTTCAAAGATGAGATTAGAAATGAAAATCATTTATTAAGCACCTATATTAAAATGCCTATTACTTACTTCAGTATCTTCTGTGTACCAACATATGTATATTTTGTCTCTCCTCTATTAGAATATAAACTCCTTGATAGCAACAACTGGTTTTGCTTATTAATTATATTCCCAGCATTTACCACAGGGCTTGGCACAAAGTAAATATTTTTAAATGCTTGCTGATTTATTGATTGACCAAGGAACTAATGATGTGATAAGGGATTAATAAGGATATGAAATAATGAGTAATACAAAATTCTAAGAAGTGGGAAGAGAAGAAATACAATAACAATGGGATCCAAACAAAACATTTTGGCTATCAGGCTTGCTGATAAGGTAGGTCAAGGTGGGCTGTTGTGGACCTGGATAAGGAAGAAGATGAGTTACCACTGGCTGAGAACAGGGATCTTTTTGAAACAGCAATATTCAGAGCCAGGAATAAGTAAGTGAGGTAGGCAGTTTCCAAAGATATATAACAGGATTCCATAAGAAGAGATACTTATTGATATCACTTCTCTAATATGTGTACACAATTTTAATTCTATTGTCCATGGCATTTAAGTGTTTATTTTATGGTGTAGTAAGTGGTGAAGTCCTTTAAGGTCCATTTCATATGGAACTGAAATGTACTTTTTGTGTAAAGGATGTAAGATCATAAATAAGTATTTTGATGCCTGAATGGCATTAAAAAAAAGATTACTTAATAAAAAACTACTTAAATAATGCCTATAAAGAAAAATAGTTTTCTATAAAAAAAGAATTTTCTAAGAAAAACAGTTTGTCTATGAAGAAAAACAGTTTAAATGAGGTCTATGAAGAAAAACAGCTTCATGAGATTTGAGTGGTTTTGGACAGAAAATGAATGATAGTATAATATGAAAACTTAAATCACCTTGTGAAAATGTACGCTATTGCGTCAATTGTAGATGAATAATTTGATGGCTTAAAGAGGCAGAAAAACATGTTTTATTTATTAAAATTGGAGAAGTATGTGTGCAAGACATGGTTTCAAAGAAACAAAATGAAATGCAGCATCATTTAGGGAATTTAGAGCTTTAAGACCAATTGCATAAATATTTAGAAACTGATGTATAAATGACTAAATAAGTACCATTGATTTTAAGAGAAACTTGGTGAGTTTTTAACCTTTAAGTGAAAGGATCAGTCAAGGTTTCTCCCTGAAATAATAGTTTGAGCCAATGAAAGATAATGGGGTAGGAGAGAAAGCATAAAAGGCTGAGGCTGAAGAGAATGAAAAACAACTGGAAAATGATCTTCAAGAGGGGATGAAGACCATCTTTATTTAAGATGGTTGAAGTCTTTGGCTGTTACTTGCTGATTGGCTGAATAAAGACTTCCCTTCAGTGCTTCCCTGATTGGCTGAATAAAGACTTCCCTTCAGTGCTTCCCTGAGAAGTATGAGGCATTGTGGTGAGGGTAGTTCACCCCAGCAACACAGTAGCTCAAAGTCTCTCTCTAGTGAACCTCAGAACAGGAGACAGAATTTTCAATCTTTGCCCACAATATAGATTTTCTCTCAGTTCTAAAAGGTAGTTATGAAGGGACAGTAAGATGGCCCAGTGGATAAAGTTCTGGATCTACAGTCAAGAAGACATGAGTTCAAATTCTAGCCTTAGATACTTATTTGCTGTGTGGTCCATAGCAAATCACAGCCACTCCTACCTGTTTTCTCATCTGTAAAAATAGAAATAAAGATAGCACCTATCTCCCAGTGTTGTTTATGAGGGTAAGATGAGATAATATTTGCTTAAAATATTTTGCAAACCTTAAAGTGTTTTATAAAAGCTGTTATTATTGTTAGCCTTTGGGACTGCATCAACTTGAGCAACTATAGAAAAATAGTTTCTTCAATAGGGGGAATTTGTAAATATTTAGAGTAAAGGATGATAGCTCAGGCCTGAGATACAGGAGCTGAGTGTCCTCTCAAAACTCAGTTGGGTGAGATTTGCCCTTGATCTATAGGTTGCCATTCTTATTCCTTTCTAATTCTGATTTACCTTTAACTTCCCCCTTCTCTTCACTTCTTTCTTTCCCTTCTTCTCCTTAAAAATACACAGTCCAGATCACAAATGTGCTATTTATCAAACATTTAAAAGTGAAGAGGATAGTCTACAAAATGGTCTATAGCCAGGTTCTAGATTATCCAGTATGCTGACCAATAAGTGGTTCCATTTAAGGAGCCATTGGCAAGTACTCCCTCTATCAATATAGATTAAAACCCACATGAGTCTTCTGATTTGGGGTGATTCTTGTATATGTCTTCATATGAATCCTTCAAGGAAAACCACAAACTACTGGAGGCCTCATTAAACTCTTAAGATTTTGTGCTCACCTTTCAGCACAGTGCCTGTTTGGCTTGTCATTACCACATGATTGATTTACCCCTTTTTCTGATCACATATTTTCTGGCTAATGTCTTAGTCATCTTTGATCACCCCCATTTAGCACTGCACATAAAAAGGTTCTTAGCAGTTATTTGTTAATAGTAAAGTAACCTTTGGCACCATCATGTTGGATATTGGAGTCCTCAGGAAGAGGCCTTTTCCTACTGCTATGGAAACTACATTTCCAATAAATGAGGGATTAATTGAGATTTGCTTTAACTTTTTTGTCTTTTATTACTCACCAAGTTTAAGACTGACTAATGCCAAAAAATAAGCCTGTGGCCTGAATCCTAAAAAAAGGTTCTATTTATTTAGGCACAGGATTGGAAAACATGGTATAAGAGAAACTTGGAGCTATAACTCCAACTTCTTAGCAAACAGTTCTTTCAATTAAATTAACATTTATTAAGCCTGTACTATGTGCAAGGCACCATACTAAACTAGGGATATAAGGGAAAAAACAAGTAGTCCTTGTTCTCAAGGAATTTACATTATTCTGGAGCATAGAATGTATGTATAGAGAAGTAAATATAAGTTAATTTGGAAAAGGAAAGAGTACTAACAAAAGTGTGATGAGGAAAAGCGTTGCAGAGATGATATTTAAGTTGAGCCTGGAATAAAGATTAGTTTTCTGAGAAGCATAAATGAGAAATGAATTTTTTCCAGGTCTGAGGGGATAGCATAGGCAAAGGCATGTGGAGAGAAGAGATAGTAAGAACAATATTATATTAATATGATGCTCTTCCATATGAAAGAAGATTTTTTATTTTTTCTTTCCTGAAGAAACTGGGACAAAATAAACATAATAAAACAGAATCATGTGATTGTACTATTTTGGAACTGGACCAATTTGTTGAATTTGTTTAACTTAAATCTCCCTCCTAAATTAAAATAAAAGCTACCCAAAAGTAAAAGAATGAGGGAGATCTTGTTCCATTGTCTTCTGACCTTCTCAGAACATAATGGAAAGAGCATCTTCAGTTGTAGGTGGCACATTTTAGAAAACCTATTGACAAATTGGACCATCTTCAAAGAAAAATAACCAGCAAAGTAAGGAGAGTGTTTGAAGAAAGTAGGAATAGTTAGTCTGGGAAAGAAGACTTATACAATTCTGTATAGTTTTCTTCAAACATCTGAAGGTATAACATGTGAAAGAAAAATTAGACTTACAAATTATGGTTCCAACTGGTAGTACAGTAGATAGAGTGCTAGATCTGGGAAATGATCTTATTTCAATTATAGCCACAGACATTTATTAGTTGTATGATTTTTGGCAAGGCACTTAACCTTGCTCTGCCTCAGTTTCTTCAACTGTAAAATGGGAATAATAATAGCACCTACCTCTCAGGGTTGTTTTGAGGATCTAATGAGATAATATTTGTAAAATAGGCCTGGAACATGGTAAGAACATAATAAATGCTTCTTCTCTCTCCCCTTCCCAAAAGGCATAACTATGTAATGAGCAGAAATTTCAAGGAGGGAGATTTCTGTTGGTACCTAGAAGAAAAAAATCCTGGAAAATAGAATTTTTTTAAAAATGGAAGATAGTACATCAAGAGATAGTGGGAATTCTCCATCTCAACATGTCTTTAGGAAGATATTAGATGCTTATCTTTCAAGGATATTGTGAAGGCAGTTCTTGTTCAGTTTGATGTTAGACTGGACAGCCATTGAATTCACTGGCTTGAAATTCTGAAGTTCTGAGATGTCATACTGACATGACAAAACCAGCTCTGATCTACACTAAAGTAGACTCAGTGGTATACCTGGGTGCCCAGAGTTTTGACTTCTGGATTAAATAATTAGTAGAGATACAATAATTCATTGCTACTGGGCATTCACTAAAAGCAGAATGTCAAAATGATTAGACATATTGGAGATTGTAGCTTGGGAATTTTCTGATATCAAATAAGAGGATGTAAGTACAGCACTCTGTAAACTCCAGAATGTTGCATAAATCAGTGATTATTATCATTAGATTAATAATAATAAATACCAAATAAAGTTTTTGTTGTTCAGTATTTTTAGTTGTGTCTGACTCTGTCACTCCATTTGGGGTTTTCTTGGCAAAGATATTGGAGTTGTTTGTTATTTCTTTCTCCAGCTCACTTTACAGATGGAGAATTGAGACAAACAGGTTAAATGACTTGCCCAGGGTAACTTGCCCAGGAAGTGTCTGAGCCCAGATTTGAACTCAGGAAGATGAATGTTCCTCACCCTAAGCTGGGTGCTCTATCCATTGTGCCACTAGCTCCACTGCACCACCTAGTTTGTGTTACCAGACTGAATGGCAATCAACCTTATCATCTATTCTCCAGATATCATCCCCACCTCCTCCATACCTGGAACAATCCTAGGCTCCAATAAGTAGTGTTCACTTTTTCTTGACCAATTATAAGGCTCCACCTCAGTATCAGGTCATTTCAATATATATCCCCTATATTCCCTTCATATGTTCTGCTATTAAAACATAATCTCTCTGAGGACAGAGTGGGCATTTAGTGTTCTGGCTGTTTACATATATCATGTATCTATATCATAGCACTTATACACATTGTTCAATAGAAATGTTACACTTAAACAAGTAATTATAAAAATAAAAATAAATTAAGTTAAAATAAAATAAAATAATAAAACCATAATAAAAATGTAAAACAAAGTAGCACATTGTAAATAAATGTAGTCAATGCTATTGGCATGGGAGAATGGGGTTCGCAATGGAAATGTGAACACTGATATTTTATGGAGTTTTCTTTGTGTGTTTAAATTTTTTAAAAGTGTTCTTTAACATTATTATCACATTCAAATGATTTTTCCTCATGTTCTCTCCAGCAGAACCCTTCTTTGTAACAAAGAAATGTAGTTAAGTGTGATAAATCAACACACTGGCCCCAATAGTCCACCTTCTTTCTGTAGAAAAGGAGGCATGTTTTACTACCAGTCATTTATTAGTTTTTAAAATTGTATTGTTTGGCACAAGATTTACTGGGAAGACTTAAGAGAGGGCTTGGACCTACAACTATGTGTATAAAAGGGCAAAATCTTCATTGCTAAGTGTTGCAAAACATCTCGGAATTCAACCCAAACCTCTATGTTCCAAAATTTCAGGTACATTTGACACTGGTTATTTCTAGGAACATACCCAATTTTAGTAAAGAGAAGAAAGCAAGTATTGGAGGAGGGGATAAATTTTCATATTCAGAATTATTATGGAGAATCTAAGTAGCAATAATATGATAAATCATTAAATAAGAGATGAGAGATGAGATTCTGTAGATTTTGCTGCTTCATTAGTTTTCCTGTTTTTATCAGACCCCAAGAGCAATGGATGTTGACTAATTAAAACTGAGAATCATAGATGCTTAGAGTTGGAAAGGACCCTTAAATGGATGTCTTGATCAATCTGACACTCACAGCAAGAACCCCCTCTCTTACATATCTGACAAATCCTTACCCAGCCAATATAACTTGGCATTTCCTATGTCAGTGGTCTACCTGGAAAAAATCCATACACATACCAAACACCATAAATTTCTTTATTTGCCAGTATTCCAGTGAATAATGATATAATATAAAGGCCAGAATTCTGCATACTTTACACTTTGGGTCAAGAGTTTAATGTAACAACTTGGCAACAAGGGCAAACATTTTCTATAATGAATTTTTTTTTAAAAAGAAGTGCTTAAGAACTTCAAAAATATTCTTGACTCTCTGGAGAAATGAAACATAACCCCTATCTGAATTTAAGAAGTTTAGTGATAAAAAAAGGTTATACCATTGATTGCTTATAAGTTGAACAGAGCACTATGGACTTTGTTTAATGGTTCCAAAAGTTAAAAGTAATGATAATTGGGTAAAACAATTGAGCTTAGAATGAATAATACCAGATTCATAGTGTGTTTTCTCCTTCCATTAGCTATATCCCAAAAAGATCTCCTCCTCCAACCAGCTTTTTCACCTGCTTTATACAATGCTAGATACCTCTGTGTTTTGGGTTCGTTTCCTAAACATGGCTTTCTCTTTCACCCTCATAGAGAACATGTCATGGACAACTGATTTGTTTTTAAAAGACTATAAAACTATGTATACCTTTGATCCTGTAATACCACTACAGGGTCTGTACACAAAAAGATCATAAAAACGTGAAAGAACCAACTTATAAAAAATGTTTATAGCAGTCCTTTTGTGGTGGCAAAGAATTAGAAATTGAGGGGATGTCCATTGATTGGGGAAGGGCTGAACAAATTGTTGTATACATTGATGATGGAATGCTATTGTGCTATAAGAATTAATGAGCAAGGTGATTTCAGAAAAAAACTAGAAAGATCTATTCAACTGATGCAGAGTGAAATAAACTGAACTGAGAGAGAACATTGTACACTGTTATAGCAATATTTTATGATGATCAATTGTGAAAGACTTTGCTACTCTCAGCAATATGATGATCTGGGATGGTTCTAAAGATTATGACAGAGAATGCCATCCATTTCCAAAGATGGAATTTTGGAATTAGATGAAGATCAAAGCTTTTTATGTTTCACATTTTGGTTTTGTATGAGCATTCTCTTATAACAATGACCAATAAGGAAATATATTTTACATGATAATACATGTATAAGAGATCAAATTGCTTACCATCTCCAAAAGTGGGAAAGGAAGGGAAAGAGGGTAGCATCTTGAATCTTATAATTTCAGAAAATGTATACTGAAAATTGCCATTACATATAATTGGGAAAACAAAATATCTGAATAAAAAATAAACAATAAAAATTATATTAAGGATTAATTAAAAGTAATTACAGAGAAAATTGCTAGAATTAGGGGGGATAGGCAAAACTTTGAAGGACTTGGAAATATTAAATGTCCAACCTCAATTCCAAGGGACAGATGAGGTGGATGAGATATATTTTTTGTACATGACCAGTGAATAAATTTGTTTTGACAATTAAAAAAAAAGAAAATTGATTTGTGGCTACTATTTATGCTTCTTGTTTTCTAATGCCAGAACTTCTAATTGTATCTCTGATTTTTACTGTAATAGACTTTCCTAAATGAGCCGAGTCAGGTTTATGCAAGATTATAAGGTCATTTGGAGACAGAAAAAATCAGTATATGGGGTGGTGGTGAGGGGATGGGGAAAGGAGATAAGTGGATAAAGTACTGAGCCTGCAGTAAGGAAGAATCTTCCTAAGTTCAAATTTGGCCTCAGGTACTTACTAGGTAAGTGATCCAGGGCAAGACCTGTTTGTCTCAGTTCCTCATCTGTAAAATGAACTGTAAGAGGAAATGGCAAACCATTCCAATGTCTGCGTAAAGAAAACTTCAAATGGGGTCATGAAGAATCAGACATGACTGAAACGACTGAAGGAGAATAGGAAGGGGGAAGAAGAAGTTGCTGGATGAATGGAATTAAAACTAAGAGGTAATATACTACAGTAAAAATACTGGACAAGGAGCTGAAAGACTCTAATTCCAAGTCTAAGAATGACTTTATGCAAATCATTCCTTCCTGAGCTTCAGTTTAAACATATGGAAAAGGAAAATAATTAGCACCTGCTCTCTTTGCCCCATGTGGCTATGAGAACAAAGCTCTTGTTAATTACAAAGCAGTAAAAAAGTATAAGGTTTATTATAAATATTTTAAAATGAGTTTGTGTAGATACCCTAACTTTTTAAGGGTTTTTAAAAACCCACTCCCTACAAAAATAATTACAAATTATAAAAGAATGAGGAATTTGAATTAAAAAATAGTTAAGAAGATCTAATGTAACCATCACTATGCTAGAGCATTTCCCCAGCGTGGTTAACAGAATTGAAAAGGCACAGGAGACTTCAGAAACCATTTTGGTCCAGGAGGGCTAAGATGGGGATGCTTTGAATGGGAAGATCTTCAGTAACTAGCATAAAGAGTCCCAAGACTTAAACAGGCTTCTCCATTTATGGGTGAGTAAAGTCACAGCCAGATAAGAAAGATTGTAAAGCCACACTTAAAAGAAATGGCATGAAAGTGAGTCAGAGGAAGGAGAAAGATCAATGGATTTGGGATTGAGATATCTGGACTCAAATTCTAGTTGATGATTGCTCTGTGTCTCTTTGCCTGGTTTCCTTTAAGTCCTAACTAGAGTCTCACCTTCTACAGGAAGCCTTCCTTAACCCCTTTTTAATTCCAGTCCTTTCCCTCTTTTTTATTATTTCCTATCTATCCAATATTTGCTTTGCTTTTTATAGATTTGAATGGGTGTTCTTGCTTCCTTTAGATTGTAAACTCCTCAAGGATTGTCTTTTGCCTCTTATTGTATTCCTAGCACAGTGCCTAGCACATAGTAGGCGCTTTTAATAAATATTTAATGATTGATTGCCTCACTTTCTCCATCTAAATTTGAGGTGATAATCCATGTACTACATATTTTAGAAGGGAGTTGTGGCAGCTAAGTGGTACAGTGGACAGGGTGCCAAGCCTGGTGTCAGGATAACTCATTTTCTTGAGTTTTAATCTGGCCTCAGACATTGAGTAGCTGTGTGATCCTGGGCAAGTCATTTAACTTTGTTTGTTTCAGTTTCCTCATCTGTTAAATAAGTTGGAGAAAGAAATGTCAAATAACTCTAGGATCTTTGGCAAGAAAATTCCAAATGGGGTCTCAAAGAGTCTGACAGAGCTGAAGCAACTGAATAAGAAGTGAAGAAAGTGCAATGTGCATTTTTAAAAGTGTTTTTTTTACTGAGTTATTTCTGTAAACAAAAGCACTTTTCCCATTCTGGTGAAGCCTGTTCATCTATTTGATAATCTTGTTTTCTGACTGCAGTAATCATATTCATTTGAAGATTTCACCTTCAGGAAATCAGCCTCCATGAAAGTTTTATAGCCTAGTTAGCCAGATGTCAGACATAGTGCTCAGGAGTTTTAAGATAGAGGTTGTATTAGACAACCATAAAGTCCCTTCTAATGTTAAGATTCTTAGTTTTCCTTAATCCTCATTCAGTACTTTCATATTATGATAGAAGAAGGGGAATAAAAGAGGAGATAAGGTACTTTCCCAATTATAGTTATTTCCCATACATTTTGCATGTTTATTCCCTTACAAATAATTTTCAGAATTAGTTTTTAATCAAAATCCCGAAATGGGTTACACATATACATCACCAACTACATTGGTGCCAACTAAAAATTATCTCCTTTCTAGGGGCAGCTAGGTGACACAGAGGATAAAGTACAGGACCTGAAGTCAAGACAGTTCCTCTTTCTGAGTTCAAATCTGGCCTCAGACATTAGCTTGTGACCTGGGCAAGTTACTTAACAGTGTTTCTCTTTTTGTACAATGAGATTGAGAAGGAAATGCAAACCACTGGAGTATCTTTGCCAAGAAACCCCCAAATGAACTCATGAAGAGTCAGACACAACTGAAATGACTGAACAACAAAAACAGTCGTAAGAACTCTTCAGATACTTATTTATCTGCCTCATTGTCCCAATCCAGATAATCTGGGAATGTTGATGACCAACTATTCCCCTTCAGTGTAGTTACTAATTCCACCTTTCAAGTATATAAAGTCACAAGGCCAAAAATGTAATTTGGTTTATTCAGAAACTTAAAAAATTAATAAGATTCATATCAGAATCAATAGAAAACAGCAGTACATACTAAGGAGTGACTCAAATTAGATATAGTCTTAGTAGCTTAGAGTATTATCCTAAGCAAAGATCAAACTGGAGAATCCTGAGATTGCTCCTCTTCATTATTCCTCTCAATGGCTGCCTTGCCTATTTATCCAGTCACTTTTCCTGCAGCTCATTCCTCTGGCTTCTCTCAGTTGGGTGCATGTTCAAAGGTCCCCACATTAACTTCCTTTTGTCGTTCTTTTCATTGTGTTATTATTGTTGAGTCCTTTCAGTAATGTCCAACTCTTTATGACCCCATTAGTGGTTTTCTTGGCAAAGATACTGAAGTGGTTTGCAATTTCCTTCTTCAGATCACTTTATAGATGAAGAAACTGAGGCCAATAGGGTTAAGTGACTCATCCAGAATCAGAGAGCTAATAAGTGTCTGAGACTGGACTAGAACTCATGAAGATGAGTCTTCCTGATTTGAAGTCCAGCGCTTTATCCACAGCACCACCTAGCTGCCCTCTTTTTATCATACTGTCTCACTGATATCTGCATGTCCTTCCTTCAATTTCCTAGGACTATCTACCTCCTGAAGTTCAGTCCTGAGATTTCAATAGATGGAAGTAACTTCCTTTCTATAGGGTACCAGCTCTTTATTTCTATAATAACAATAAGCAATTATATGGTGCTTTAAGACTTGCAAAACACTTTGCATATATTATCTATTTTTTATTTTTTAAACCCTTAACTTCTGTGTATTGGCTCCTAGGTGGAAGAGTGGTAAGGGTGGGCAATGGGGGTCAAGTGACTTGCCCAGGGTCACACAGCTGGGAAGTGTCTGAGGTCAGATTTGAACCTAGGACCTCCCGTCTCTAGGCCTGACTCTCAATCCACTGAGCTACCCAGTTGCCCCCATGCAAATATTATCTTAGTTCATGCTCAACACACTCCATGCAACGTATATCAGCTCAAAAATGCAACTCTGATTCTCCTTTTTTGTTCAAGGCTTTTTCTTGTACTTCAACTCCATAGCCTCAAGAGATTTCCCAGAGGTCAGGAACAACCATCCTTATATACAGGTCTTCCAACTCAATGCCAAACTGATAAACTATGACTTACCATAGCATTATGATGACTTTTCACCTGGCTGATGTCCCTCCCACAGGTCTTCCTAATAGGGAAAAATATCCATATCTCTCACCTCTGTCTATTCCAGTTTTCCTTAGAATAGGATATTCATCCTTAGTAATAGGATGGCTATTAAAATTTATCTGAACAATAATTACTGTATATCAAGGAGAAACCAAATTCCTAGTACCCCTTACACCATATTTTGAGAATGGCTAAGTATTAGAATTCATTGATTTGCTTAACAAAAATGTTTTTAAAAGAAATGCTGAGAGAAAAGGACCACAGTTGCAAGCTAACAAACTTTGGGCAAATCAAATGTTTTTTCTTTGCCTTGATTTCTTAATCTTTAAAATGAATGGACTGGCCTAGATGATCTGTAACACTATTCTTTGGTACTCTAGTGATGGATATAAGCACAAGTACTTAAATCAGACACAAAACAGTTAACTTAGATGGTGTGTTTTTCCTTTTATTCTTATATACCTCAAAAGCCAGCTTTGATAGTCTAAACTTTAATGACTCCTTTGCTTTCCTATACTTGTCAATAAATTGTAGGGTAGCATTCCCCCCACCTTGTTTCTGTTCCCCTGTAATTTGCAGCTCGTGGTCTTGGAGGTTAGTCCAAGGCTCATGGGGAATTTACTTGCTATTTCTGGTTCAAATTCAATGTTTGTTTAGAACTCAATTTACTACTTTTCCTAAGACTAGGATTGTTTCTCCTCTCCACCTCTCCTTCAAGGTCCAGCTCAATTTCCATTTCTGTGAAGTCTGCCCTATGAAACTCTAGCCCGCATTTGGTTCATACTTATTATTCATATCATATGATTAGCACTTTATTATAGACTTTCTTATTTTCTAAACGTACCACACAAATTAGTACTTCGTTACAGCAGCTAATGCTTCCTCAGGCAATAGTTGTTTTCATCTGTTCATGATAGGTTTGTATTTTCAACTAAATTGCTGGATTCTGGTGGGCAGGCCTATGTAGTCTGCAGTCAAGAAGATACTGTTTTAGGCAAAGTTCATTGCTGTGGAAGGAGGATGCTGTGACCCCTGTGACCATTCAGCAGGGACAGAGGGCACAGGAGAAAGGAATTCCAAGATGATGCTGATGGGCCTTGTCAACCTGCTCTAGATAGAATACTCCTCATCTGGAGTACTCCCCATTTTCTCTCATGATCAGCCTAGCAGACAATATATTCTTTTATTGGGAAAAGAAAATAGGAATAAGAGTATTGGCTAAGTACGAGCCATTTGAGTCTGGATAAAATTGAACCTATTATTTTGTAGAAAAATGGCCAATATGTCCCTGAAACATAGGGGAAAAAAGCTTCTGGAAGTATCATTACTATAAAACAAAGATGAAACTTACAAGTCAGAAAGATAAAGTTTTATAAAAGGTTTTAATTCCACAATCTTTTTTACTCTTCAGTCTATACCATTTCTCAGAAGAGACAGAAAATGTAATTGTAAGGTCTATCTATTTGGGGGCATATTTTTTATGATGTTATATTCTTTTTGTAAATCAATCCTTACCTTCTTTCTTAGAATCATTACTGTGTATTGGTTCTAAGACAGAAGAGCAATAAGTTCTGGGCAATGGGGATTAAGTAACTTGCCCAGAGTCACACAACTAGGAAGTGTCTGAGACCATATTTGAAACAAGGACTTCCTGTCCCTCAGCCTAGTTTTCAGTCCACTCAGCCTCGTAGATAACTCTGATGTTATATTCTTTAAAGTGTTGGCATTAGAATTGTATTAATCACTATACACTTTAATTAGACGATGTTTTTCTATCTTAAAGAACTTAATTAGAGGTCTTAGATATTTTAATTGTTGTTTTTCAGTTGTTTTTACAGTTGTGTCAATATTTTATATATATATATATATATTATATATTTTTTTGTTAAAGACATTGGAATGGTTTGCCATTTCTTTCTCCAGTTCTTTTTGTAGATGAAAAAAAAATGGAAGCAAATAGGGTTAAGTGATTTGTTCAGAGTCATATAGTACCAGATTCAAACTCAAATCTTCCTAACTCCAACCTAGTTGTTTTATCCACTTAGCTGCCTATAGACATTTTCTATGGGATTTAAAATTTCAAGTGCTTTTGAATGAATTTCCCTAAGTGCACTACAGGAACAATGCGTCACTGATCATTTATCCTCAAAAATATAGAGGATAGCGTTTATATTTCTATTCTTCCTATGCCCTCAAAAATAAATATCCTTAAATAGAACTGGGGCACTAATCACTTGTGGTGAACACTGTCCTATTCCCTTATAATTGATATAACATATCCATGAACCTTAGAAATGAAACATTTAGTGCCTTGGGAAGAGGTGATATTTATAAAAATGTAAAGAGTGTCAGACATTGGAATCAAGAAAACTTGGGTTCAAATACCCACTTGTGTCACTTACTCATCCTGTGTCCCTGGTAAGTGATTCAGCCTCTCTAGACCTAAGATTTTTCATCTGTAAAATGGCAATAATATTTATAGTATTTACCTCACAGGATTTTGTGAGGTTCAGATGAAATAAGATAAACAAAACACTTTACAAACCTGAAAGTGTGAACATTTTGAATTATCATGAGCTATTTTCAAATCATCTTTCCAGAAAGTCTTCTTTCCATCAGCATAAACATAATAATTGCTAGCATTTATATAGTACTTTAAGGCATATATTATATTTTACAGTTATCTCATTTGATCCTCAAGTCTGGAAGGAACATGCTATTAATATTTCAATTTTAAAGAAAAGGAAGCTGAGAATTGGGAAGATTAAATGCCTTTCTAAGAGTCACCACCAATATATGAATGAGGCTACATTTGAATTCAGGTCTTCTTGACTCTTCCTGATCCAGCACTTCATCTACTGCTTTGTATAGCTACCTTGAAGACACTCAGTTCCCTTCAGTTGATCCTTTTACATTTCCTCATTACATTCGGCTAGCCTGTCAAGATTTTCTTGTGAAGATTCTAGCCTATCAAGATTTTCTTGCATCTCTCTTTAGTTTGAATCTTTTATAAATTAGTAAGTATGACTTTTGTGTCTTTCGTGACTCATGACTAAAAATGTTTAAGAAAATAGGGTCAAACTGACCTCTAGGAGAAATATCATTTCTAGGGGAATGAGAACATAAAACTGTGGGAAGGTGTGGGCAACCTAAAGCTAGTTTTAATCAGGCAGCTACCAGGCAGACATTTCAAAATGAACTTCTGTCAAATTAACCTTTCAAGTATTTCAAAGGGCATTAAGATAGACATATGGATTCTGTTATTTATGTGTTTAAAGGAGATTGGTTGGGAAATTCTCCAATATAAGAAATATCCTCAATTAGTCAGATAAAATTACATAGTATTAATTATTGAACAGACACTTCCAATGCCTTACTGATAGGACATGGGGAACTTCTAATAATTGGTTCAAGGGGAGAGATTCTTGATGGAGAAACTGTCCCTTTTCACGGTCTCTAAAAATGTTCTCCCTGTTCCCATATTCAGTTTCTTTCCCCAAGAGTAGTTGATGTCAACTTGCAGCAGAAGTACATTTCAGAGGTACACCCTTATTTGCCCAGAGTCAGAGAGGATAAATCATATTCAACATTCATAAACTCTAAGTCATTTATTGATTTTGAATTCCACAGGCAGTATGACTCCAGAGAAGGGAGATTTTAGGAAGTACCAGTTTGAGGAGTTGTTTAATGAGTAACCTCAAGCATTAAAATTCACAAGTCTCTCTAAGTCTCAGGAATTAGACCTGAGATAGATGGACCTCTTGATGCAGTGTGCTTTCAGGAGAAAGTAGAGAATCTTCCTCATTGGTTCTGCTCAATATTCTATTGGGAGAGCAAAGTCCATGAATTACTAGAGGAATGTACAGCTTTTGGGAGGAGTATTGCCTGTTCAGAAACTCACTTTGTTTATCTCTTGTGGGGAAAAGGAGAATGAGATTGGTGTCAGCAATGAGATCAAGGTCTTGTCCAAAGAAATGAGAACTCAGGCAACCTTTATATCAAACAAGCTTTATTATTTTTAGGAAGGGATGGTAATGGAATGGCCCTATTGATAGAAAGACCTTGAGTGAATTTTGAGAGTGCTTTTTGGTCTGCTTGGCTGTCAGGAAAATTTGAATTCAAATCCCCTTTCAGACACTTACTAGCTATGTGGGCAAGGCATTTTCACCTCTGTGTGCTTCCGTTTCTCCCACTGTAAGTGAGGATGATAATAGCACCTACTTCCCAGGATAGATGTGAGAATAAAATGAGATGTTTGTAAAGCATTTTGCAAACTTTAAAGCACCTAATAAATACTACTACTATTATAACTATCACCACACACCAATACCTCCTAAACTAGTTCTGTGAGACTTGCTATACTTTCAGTCTTAACTACATGCAGTGACTTGATGTTCTGCAAGGACAGCAACTAGACCACAGCTTTGCCACTGTATGACCGTAGGCAAGCCCCTGTCGACTAAGTCTGTTTCCTTAGTATGAGGGATTTGGTCCTAATGACCTTATAAAGTGTGTTATAACTCTAAATTATGATCCCATAAATTCTAGATGGGCAGGCAAATTGAAATTACTCCTCTGCCCACTCAACTTTCAAAAACTTGAAGTCCTTAAATGCATTTGTATTCTTTCAAAATTCTACCCACTTGAACTTAAATGTCTCATTATCAGCCCATTAAACATTGCAATAAAGAGAAATTTGGTAGTAAAATGAGATATCAAACATATCATCCACATCATTATGATCCTGTCCTCCTACTATATAAACCTTTCTTTCTGCATTGGAGTTAAATCCTGTCTTTCTAATATCTGGTAATATTTGTACATGGAACATTCCATATAAGAAATTCTAATGTTTATAAATGATGAGTATTATTCTCCTCCTAAATTAAGTGACCTTGCCTTGGGCCTTTCATTAAACAGATCAAATTGACTTCAGCACTGACTGGTTCTTTTAATCCATGAAGTCAATTTAGTTTAAGTTTAGGAAACCCAAACTTTTTCCTTCCATCCTTTCTTTCCCCCACCCCAATCTCCCTCTAACTTTCTTCTTCTCTTGCTCTCCCCTTCCTCCTGCACAGAGAGTAGTTTTTCCTTGTTGCTCTCTTATGTCCCAGGAGGAGTTACTAGTGAGAAACTGAATAATTCTATAGAAAATTAGTACCAAAATTTGAATTATTCTAATAATTACTATAGTAACTGAAAAATCAAGATTAATTCTTCTTTAATCTATTAAAGCAATAAATTCTCTAGAGAAGCAGTAAATAGATTTAATAGCAGAAGACAGCACAAAAGGATACATAAAAACAGAAATTTTCTGTAAGCATTTACAGACAATAAGCAAATTATGCACAATATTAGTAAAATACAATTGCATGCTCTTCCCACAAAATTAACTTCCAAATATTAAATTGTAAAAATTATTTCATTAATTTTTTTTACTGAGTGAGCTTTCTAAATACTAGTGACCATGCCCTCAAGATTAAAGACTATCTTCCTTTTTTCCCTCTGTTTTCTTTTGAAAGAAATCATATTTATAATTTCTAAAGTATAATTTTATTCACACTGAGAAAAATAATAGTCTCTGCCTACAAAGAGTTTCAGTTTTACTGAGGAAGATATACACAAGTATCTACAAAATAAATACAAAGTAGTTTTTCTTTCTGAGGAAGAGGAGAATGGCATTTTTGTTCTTGGATATTCCTGGGTTCGGTAGTCCTGAACATGATTTCCTTTTCTGAGCTTGAGTGTGCTGGTCACTTAACTTTTTATACTGCCACATGGTACATACTATGCATCTGTAAGTCAATTTAACCTACAGCATTGTGACTAGTAGTAGCTACTGAATAAATGCTTGCTGATTGTCTGACAGATTACTGGATCTTTCAAAACTAAAGATGCAATGATAGGTCATGTCTAGGCTGTTTTTCCTAGAATAAATGGGGTGAGGTGCTTGCTTTTTAGTAATATACAGTGGCTATACTTGTTATAGGAGAGGACAGGGCCTTGTCACAATTCCAGGATCAAGAGGAACACTAGATCTTGTGATAGAAAGATAGCAGGGGCCCTTCTTAGGTAAAGATCAGAATGTAGACCAAGAGAGAAGTTACCACACCTTTATTTTGAACACTACACCTTGGAAGCACTGAAAACTTGCAGAACCTAAGAATTAGCTCTGAAAGAAAGAATGAGAAAAATTTTTAAGCTTGAGAAAGGACCTTCCACTCCAACCTCAAGGTGAACAGAATCAAACTATAACATTAAGTTTGAAGGTAAGAAAAAGGTTTGGAAAAAAAGAGCAAACCACACATACAAAGAACTTGACCATAAAAAGCTACTGTCACAGGAGAAAAGACCAAGACACAATCTTAAAAGGAAAAAAAGAAAAATATATTTACCCAAAACCTCAAAGAAAAATTCTAATTAGGCAAAAGTCCAATAAGAATACCTGGAAGAGTTAAATAAAAAAATAAGATTGTTAGAGGAAAAAATGGGAAGAGAGATGAGAGTAACATAAAACAAATATGGAAAGTGAATCAATAGCTTGGTAAAAGAGGTACAAAAATTTATTGAATAAAAAAGTACTTGAAAAGCAGAATAGGCTAAATGTAAAAGGACATATGCCAAAATTCAATGGAAAAAAAGAAGTCCTTAAAAATTAGAATTGACAAAATCAGAAAAGAGATAGAAGAGCTCACAGAAGAAAATCATTTCTTAAAACTGAGAATTGGGCAAGTGCAAGCTAATCACTTCATGAGACATCAAGAAACAGAGTCAAAAGAATGGAAAAAAAGGAAGAAAATGTGAACTATCTCATTGGAAAACAACTGACCTGGAAAATAGATTTAGGAGAGCTAATTTAAGAATTATTGGACTGGAAGCAGATAGTTTGCTTAATGGATTGAGAGGCAAGCTTAGAGATGGGAGGTCCTGCATTCAAATCTGACCTCAGATATTTCCTAGCTATGAGATACTGGGCAAGTCATTTAACCTCCATTCACTTGCTCTATTGGTTCTAAGATGGAATGTAAGGGTTTTAAGAATAAAAAAAATGTTGAACTACCTGAAATCCATGATAAAAAAAAGAAACTATTATATTTCAAGAAACTATGAAGGAAAACTGCACTGATATCAGATTGAGGGCAAAATAAAAATTGAAAGAATCCAGTGATTACCTTCTGAAAGAGATCCCCAAATAAAAGCTCCCAAAAATACTATAGCCAAATTTCAGAGCTTTCGGGTTAAGGAAAATATATAGCAAGTAACCAGAAAGAAATATTTTTAATATCATGAACTCACATTCAGGATCATACAAGATTTAGCAGCTTTCATATTAAAGGATCAGAGGGCTTGGGATATGACCTTCCAGAAGGCAAAAAGAGATGAGATTACAACCAAGAATAACCTTACTGGGAAAATTAAATATAATCCTTCATTGGGAAAATGAATATTTAATGAAAATTTTCAAGTATTCTTGATGAAAAGCCAGAGATGATTAAAAAAAATTGACATTGAAACACTGGACTCAAGAGAAGCTTTAAAAGTTAATAGGCAGACCTAGAGATGGGAGGTTCTAGGATCAAATCCGGCCTCAGACACTTCCCAGCTGTGTGACCCTAGGCATGTCACTTGACCCCCATTGCCCACCCTTACCACTCTTCCACCTAGGAGCCAATACACAGAAGTTAAGGGTTTAAAAAAAAAGAAAAGAAAAGAAAGTTAATAGGAAAGAATGATCAATCATGGATTCAATAAATTAAACTATTTACATGCCTATATGGGAAAATGATACAATGTAACTCTTGAGAACTTTATTAGGGCAGTTAAAACAATTCTGCATAGATAAATAGCACAGATGTGAGTTGATTATATCAGTATGATCTCCCCTCCACCAAAAAATGTTAATAGGTAAGGAAGAGGGCTTTCCTGGGATAATGGGGAAGGGAGATGTAGAAGATGGAAAACTTTCTCACATAAAAGAGGTATGGAAGGAAGAGCTTTGACAGTGGAAAGGAAAATTGGAGGGGAGGTGATGCTTGAATCTCAATCACATCAGAATTGCATCAAAGAGAGAAAATATATATACACACTCAGGTATAAAAATGCATTTTACCTGATAGGGAAATAGTAAGGGAAGAGAATAAGAGAAATGGGGGAGGGGTTTGATAAGAGAAAGCGTAAATTAAAAGAGTTGGTGGTCAGAAGTAAAATAGACTTTTGAAGAGAACTCAATAAAGAGAGAAAAAAGAATAAACTGAATAAAAGAGGATGTTGGAGATATACAGTTAGTTATTATAACTGAATGTGAATAGGATGAGCCCAACCAAAAGCAGACAGCAGAATGGATTAGAAACCAGAATCTAACAATATGTTATTTAGAAGAGGCACAGTTGAAACAGAAAGACACAAAAAGAGTTAAAATAAAGAAGCTTGAGTAGAGTCTATTATGCTTTAGCAGAAGTTTAAAAAAAACACAGGAACAGCAACCATGATCTCAGACAAAATAAAAGCAAAAATAGACCAAATCAAAAGAGATAATCAGGGAAAGTTTGCTAAAGTAATAATGAAGCAAAATTTAAAATATCAAATTTCTTTTATAAAGTCTTCATTTCTCAAATATATAGGGAATCTAGTCAAATTTATAAAAATATGAGCCATCCCTCAATTGGTAAATGGTCAAATGATATGAACAAACAGTTTTCAAAGGAAATCAAAGCTATCTATAGTTATATGAAAAAGTGCTCTACATCACTATTGATTAGAGCAATGCAAATTAAAACAACTATGAAGTGCCACCTTATACCTTTGTCTTTCTTTTTCTATTATGAAGATAAAGGTGGAAACTTTGCAACAAATTACTACATGTAAGAAACCTGGTTTCTTCTGTATACATAGAAAGACATTCAGGAAGCTAGAATACTATATAAGAACAAAACCCCATACTATAATTACAAACAAACCTTAAAATATCTTGAAGCATCCAACAAATAAACTATGCTGGAACTGGAGTACCATTACAGATAGCATTGCTGCCCACACATGCCCAGAAAACACTGACCCCTTGAAAATTTAATAACATTAATACATGCTTCTACACCAAGTACCCATAACCTCTAAACTACATGGAACAAAAAACTTTGCACATATAGAGATTCAGCAGTCAAAATTAAAACCATAAAGGAATAGAATCAGAGATATAACATCTCTGTTGCCCTGTCTCCAATTGGAATTATTCCAAAATCACTTCCAATGAGTCGACAAAAGGTGTTTATTTTCCAAAATTCTCATTAATTTACAAAACACAGTTCTTTTACCTACTTGTATAATCAGTCATAAAATGTAAAAGCAGAAGAGGATAGCAACTTGGCCTCTGACCATTTCTATCTGATCTCTATTTTAAAAAGAGATGATAACATTAATCCATAAATATTTTAATAGCATTTAAAATACATGTAAACTTAACGAATATGTATAAACTCCAAAATATGTGTAATAAAAAATTTTCAAACTATAAAGACCTAACAAAAGAAATTAAATCCATGTGGAATCAAGATGAGGTACACATGAGCATGGTTATCCGATCTGCTATTGGAGTTCTCCAGAATATGCTTTTAGTGAGTTAAAAGAACATATATTTAAATTTTATGCAATCACAAAAGGCAGTCAATTTATTCACCTCTATATTTTGCAGAACATTAGATATAAAAGGATAAAAACAAGATAGCTATTTGCCTCAGGGCTACTTCCTGTCTGAACTCCATCAGAAGCAATGTGAACAAGATGAATAATTACGATCATTATGATTATAATTGACATCCATTTGGCAATATGATGTTTGAAAAGCACTTTATATACATATATATAATATTATATATGTCATCTTGCCCTTTACCAATCTTATGAAATATGCACTACAATTATTTTAAACATAATTGTATAGATGAGGCTCTTGGAATCTATTGAGGGTACCTATCCTTCCATTTTTCTTGTAATAGAGAATCATAGCACTGAGAGCAACTTTAACTCTTCTATTTTCTTCATCCCACCTCAATATACCCAATGAATTGACAAGTCTTGTTCGTTTATTTCTAAGGCCTTTGAAATATAACTCCAGCCTGTCTTTTAAGGGGTATTTTTATATATTCCATAGTCCCATCAAAACCTCTATTCTGCCTATTCTGTTTCCCATTTCCACAAACTTTGAATAATGTGTACATTATGCCTAGAATATATTAGATCCTTATCTCTGGTTCTTAGAATCCATAGCTTCCTTTCAAGTTAAGTTCATGTGCTATTACCTATAAGAAACTTTCCTCATCCTCTTAGTTATTAATGTTCTCTTGCTCCTCAAATTGTCTTGTATATACTTATTTGTTAACATATATATACATGATCCAAACATTCTGGAAGGCAATTTGGAACTATGCCCAAAGGACATTAAAAGACAGCCTGTCCTTTGATCCAGCCATACCACTGCTGGGTTTATACGTCAAAGAGATAATAAGGAAAAATACTTGTGCAAAAATATTTATAGCCACACTCTTCGTGGTGGCAAAAAATTGAAAAATGAGGGGAAGCCCTTTGATTGGGGAATGGCTGAACAAATTGTGGTATCTGTTGGTGATGGAATACAATTATGCTAAAAGGAATAATGAACTGGAGGAATTCCATGTGAACTGGACCAACCTCCAGGAATTGATGCAGAGTGAAAGAGCAGAACCAAGAGAAACTTATACACAGAGACTGATACACTGTGGTACAATCAAATATAACAGACTTCTCTACTAGCAGCAATGCAATAATCCAGGACAGTTCTGAGGGACTTATGAGAAAGGACTCTATTCACATACAGAGAAAGAACTGTGGGAGTAGAAACACAGAAGAAAAAAATTTCCTTGATCACATGGTTTAATGGGATATGATTGGGGATGTAGACTAAACGATTACCCTAGGGCACATATTAACAATATGGAAATGTGTCTTGATCAATGACACATGTAAAACCCAGTAAAACTGCTTGTTGGCTATGGGAGGGGGTTGGAAGGAGGGGAGGGAAAGAACATGATCATGTTATCATGTTTTCCATGATAAACATGGGAAAATACTCAAAATTAATTAATTAAATAAATGAACTTAAATTCTTAAAAAAAAGAGCATATATGCACTATATACACATATTTTTATAGTTCATCTATCTATCTATCTATCTATCTATCTATCTATCTATCTATCTATCTATCTATCTAATCTATCTATCTATCTGTCTGTCTATCTATCTGTCTATCTATCATCTATATCTGCCTTCTCTCCACCCTCATCCCTTACCCTATTAGTTCCTTGAGGCCATGCCAGGGGTGTGACTTATAAAATAATTTTGTCTAGATATCCCCAGTGTCTGGTACAATGTCTTACATGCAATTGACACTTAATAAATTTATATTAGACTGGATAAAGTTGTAGAGCATTAATGAAAAGAAAATATACGTACTCCTCAAACCAAAAAGAAAAAAGAAAAGTAGAAGACTATCATAATTAGAATAAAAAGCTGCTTGTATAAAAGGAGAGTTGTGCAAGGGGTAAAAAATCTCCAGGTAAGTAGTGTTTACACATCCTTGTAAATTTTTTATATCCATTAATCCATTAAGAATATCTAGTCTTGAAATTTCTTGGAATCTTTTCTTTCAATTCATATTAACCTCTAATTCCAAAGAAAATAAATACAATGACATTATAATGGAGCAGAAAATCAGAAAATTTTTAAAGGGAAAATTAATATTTAAAAAGTACCTATGAAGCAAAACTTAAATGCAACATGCATACCAACCATGTACAATGTGGTTGGGGGGAACAGACTACAGTCATAAGCCATTTGGTCAAATGATATTTTCATTTGTAAAATTCATTTCAATGCATATAATTTGATTTTTTTAGCAAGTCATCCAATAGAAAAGTGGTAAATAAAAGTTAATATGAGGCTAAGAGCTTTTGCCAACCAAAATTAATATCTTGTCTCTTTATATGTTTTGGCTAGTTAATATTTCATAATAGCAGTGAAACAAAGATTTAAAATGTTGCTAACATCCTGTGCTTCAACCTTTGAACTTCATTCCAGACATCTTACAAAAATCTATGAAAAAAGGTGAAACAATAGAGTTCCTAGAAAAAAACAACTATTTTTGTTCATTCAAAGAGAATTTCCAATAATAGCTTGATCAAACTCTCCTTTAATGTCTCTCCTGTGTAAAAAAAAAAAAAGCATTACATTTTCTTGACAAGCTTAGAACTCTGACAAAAAATTCACCTGAGTTTGAGAAGTTCTCCTTGTCCTTTAACAAGATCCACCAAGGATGGATTCATGGTTCTTTCTTACACTTGAATTATAGTTTTGATTTTGCCCTTTAGGACAAAATAGGAAAAAGGCTGGAAGGAGAGGAGAAGACATAAAAAGAGATATAGAGAAAGAAGCAGAGAGGAGAGGAGTTATATTAGTTACTTGATCAAGTATTTATTAAATGTACCAAGTGTACCAAGTACAATGCTAGGTAATGAGATACAAAGAAAAGTTTCCTGTAGCCATGTCAATCCCACTACATATTACATGTGCCATAGATCAAAACCTCTTTCCATATTATTGATATTTGCACTAAGGAGATTGTTTAGAGTCTACGTCCCCATTCATATCCCCATCAAACCTTGTGATGGAGCAGTTGTTTTTCTTCTGTGTTTCTAATCCCACAATTACAACATTCACTTTTGATTTCTTTTCATTATTGTTCTTTCTGTTTACACTGCTGTAGTCACTGAGTATATTGCTTCCTTGGTTCATCTTACTTATCACATGTATCACTTCTTACAGAATAGTACTATTTCGAGACGTGAGCTAAGGCTCTGAAACCCTGAGTGGGGAACCAGTGCAGACGGGTGTATGACTGTGGAAGCAGCACCCTGAGACTTGTAAAGAAACCTCCGGCAGAGGATCAAGCAAGGGGGTCCACCAGGGGGCTTGACCTTGGAAAAAAACAGAACTCAGACTTCAGGAGCCAAAAGACTGCGGACAGACCCTGAGCGTGAGGATAAACCTGAGAAGCTGCTGGGCTAACGATGGCTACCCAGTCTCAGGAAGTTCAGAAGAGAAAGATTAACAAGAAGAAAAAGAAGTCTTTAACACTCGACAACTTTTACATAGAGAAAATCCAGACAACCGAGCAAACAGAGGAGGAGAACAAACAAGCATCCAGACCCTCCTCAAATAAGGAAAACTCCTCACAAGCTATGGAAGAGTTCAAAACTGAGATTTTGAGGAAAATGGAAGAGATCTGGCAAGAAAATAACAGTTTAAAAGGTAGAATCTTGCAAATGGAAAGTGAGGCTCAGAAACCAAATGAACTGATAAGCAAATTGAACACCAGAAATGACGAGATTGAAAAGGAATACCAGAAGATTATAGCCGAAAACCAGAAGATTATAGCCGAAAACCAATCTCTAAAGGCTAGAATTGAGCAATTAGAAGCTAATGATCTCTCAAGACAACAAGAACAAATAAAACAAAGTCAAAAGACTGAAAAAATGGAATGAAACATGAAATATCTCAATGAGAAAGTGACAGACGAAGAAAACCAGTCTAGAAGGGACAACTTGAGAATCATTGGTCTTCCAGAAAAACCAGAAATTAATAGAAACCTGGACTCCATACTAACAGAAATTATTCAGCAAAATTGCCCTGAAGTCCTACAACAAGAGGGCAATATAGACATTGAAAGGATCCATAGAATACCCCCAACATTCGATCCAGATAAGAAAACGCCCAGTAATATAATTGCCAAATTCAAGAGTTTCCAAGCAAAAGAAAAAATCTTACAAGAAGCCAGAAAGAGACAATTCAAATATCAAGGAGCACCAATCAGGATCACACAGGATTTGGCAGCCTCCACGCTAAAAGATCGCAAGGCTTGGAATATGCTATTCAGAAAGGCAAGAGAGCTGGGCCTGCAACCACGGATCAACTACCCATCAAAATTGACTATATATTTCCAGGGGAAAGTATGGGCATTCAACAAAATTGAAGAATTCCAGGTATTTGCACAGAAAAGACCAGGG
>NC_058131.1:564335414-564350729 GCF_016433145.1 Gracilinanus agilis
CTGCCCACCCTCAGAGGAAGGACTGCAGGAGAGGAAACATATAAGAAAGACAACTGCTTGAACGCATGGGTCAGGGTGGACATGATTGAGGGTGTGGACCCGAAACTACCACACCAATGCAACTACCAACAATTTGGAAATGGGTCTTGATCAAGGACACATGACAAAACTAGTGGAAATGTGCATCAGCCATGGGTGGGGGAATGCGGGGGGTGAAGGGGAAAGTAGGAGCATGAATCATGTAACCATGTTAAAAATGAATATTAATAAATGTTAAAAAAAAGAATAGTACTATTTCATTACATTAATAAGCCAAAATACATTCATATTCTATGAGCAATTGGCTTTTTATTTTGTTTCCAATTATTTAGAATTAAATTATTATTATTTAAAAAGTGCTGCTATAAATATTTTGTTTGTATAAAAGCTTTTTTAGCTTCATATAGACAAAATTATTGGTTTTATCTTCTGTAATTGCTTCTTTCACTTATTTGGCTACAAATACAATTCCTAACTATACCTGTGGGAGGTATTTGATGTACTTCTCTTCTAATATGTTTATAATATAATCCTTAATGCTAAAGATATGCATACATTTAGAACATATGAAGTGTTGGTCTAAGTCCAATTTCTTCTGGACTTGCTCTCTTGTTTTCCCAGCAGTTTTTATCAAAATTAGAGTTCTTTCCTAAGTAATTTACCTTTTCTGGTTTATTGAATATTGGGTTATTAAGTTACCTTGCTTCTACACTCCCTTGTGTGTTTCATGGATCTACCTCTCTATTTTTTAATCAATACCAGATGGCTTTGATGTCTGCTGTTTTATAATATAGACTGAGATCTGGAAGTACTATTTTCCCTTCATCTTGACCTGCTTAAAAATCCCCTTGATAATCTAAATATTTTTCCAAATGACTTTTTGTTATTATTTAATATAATTTAACAAAGTATTCACATCATAAGTTGATTGATATGGTATGCATACTGTAAATTAACTTTGTTTTTTCATCTTTATTAATACTGGTATGGTCTAGCCATGACCACTCAAATTCCTATGGCTATTCAAAGTTATTCTTTATTTCTTTAAGGACCAGCTTTTAGTTGAATTTATAGAAATATTTTGTGTTTAGATAGATTGATCTCTAGATATCTTATGTATTTTGCCCTTACTTGGAATGGGAATTTGTTTTCCTATTTTTACTTCTTATATTCTATTATTATATAGCAATATTATTGATTTTGAGGATTGTACAGCTTACAATTTTGCTGAAGATTTTGTTTCAATTAATATCTGTTTTTGATATTGGTATTTTCTAATTACATCATCACAGGTCATTAATGTAATAATTTTATATAACCTTGATGTATCCTCAGGCCTTTAATTTCTTTATCTGATTTTATGGCTACTACTTGGATATCTAGAACTATATCAAATAATTATGGGCAGAGTGGGTATCCTTGCTTTACTTATACATTTATTAAGAAAGATTCTAGTGATTCTCTGTTACCTATAATGCTTACTTTTGGTTGTAGTTAGATACTTTTTGTGATATTAAAAAAGATCTCTTCATGCCTAACCCTTGTAGGGTTTTTAGCATAAATGATTATGTACTCTGTCAAAGGATTTTTCTACAGTCTTTAATATAGTCATGCAGTCTGCAGTGTTTTTTAAAATATAAACAGTTATCTCAATTGTTTTCCTAATGTTGAATTAACCTCTCATCTCTGCTATAAATCCAACTTAGTCATGATGAATGATTTCTTAAATGAATCATTATAGTTTTTAGCAGGGTTAAAAATAATTTGATATTCATTAATAATACTGATTTATAGTTCTATTGTACTTTAAAATATTAATAGCTTTTTCTTGTGAATCAATCAGGACTGAGATTTTGGGGTTTTTTTTGATAGCTCTTTTATAGCTATTTGTATTTCCTTTTCTGAAGCTGAATTATTTAAGATTTATAGTTAGTATTCTCTTAATTTGTATAGCAAAACCAAAGAAGGATATATTTAGAAATTATGATGATGTAAAAAGATGTGAATCATTTAAAAAATATAATTGACAGGGGGAAGCTGGGTATCTCAGTGGATTGAGAACCAGGCCTAGAGACAGGAGGTCCTAGGTTCATATCTGGCCTCAGACACTTCCCAGCTGTGTGACCCTGAGCAAGTCACTTGACCCCCATTGCCTACCCTTACCACTCTTCTGCCTTGGAGCCAATACACAGTACTGACTCCAAGATGGAAGGTAAGGGTTTTAAAAAAATAAAATATATATATATATATACATATATATATATATATATCTGACAAATCAATCGATTTAGATCATCTTATATTCAATATTATGTTAGCCTGAGTTAAAAAAAAAGTTCCTTTTCCTTTTTTTCTATAAGCTTAGAAATAATGCTCAATCTGATATTTCAGAGAAAATTCCAAATTGGAAAACAAATAAAATTCTTATGTTCCCAGGGGAAATCCTGAGTGTGGACAAGAGTCAAAGAATATGATCATGAGATTGAACCCAATCCAAGTAAGCCTAAAGAGATGCTTTCCTATGGTTTGAGGGCATGGGTGACATTAAAATGAAGTTGTTTGAATATACACATATATGTGTGTGTGTGTGTGTGTATGTTTATATATATATATGTATAAAATTATGTAGTTTATTAGTTAATAATATAAAATAATAAATAGAAAATAAACCATTTGGGAACATTTTAAATTGAAAAAAGAACCATCTTGATGAGAAAGCAGCTAAAAATTCTGACATAAATGATAGCACATCTGTTATCAAATGGTGTCACATATAAAGGGCTATATCAAAGTGAGTGATGACAAATTTAAGAATGAAGACATAATTTTTTAAATTCTAAAGCCATGGAACAATCATTAAAAATTTAAAATCATCAAAAAAAAAAAAAGAGAAAAGAAAAAAAACACCTCAAGTACCCTCCTAATCATTGTGTGTGTGTGTGTGTGTGTGTGTGTGTGTGTGTGTGTGTGTGTGTATTTTACAGCCTTGGCAGAGAGTAAGGAGAGGAAGGGAAACAAAAATGTTCCAAGGGAATGAGAATGAATGGGACATAATGCTTATTTTCTTAAAATAAAGTTTACTCTTTAGAGATCTCAAATCATTGTATCAGTTTAAATTAAAATGAAATATTTTATTTGTAATCGAGTATACTCAAAAATGTTTGGCATGACAAATTTTAAAGTATAATTTGATTCAGAGAATCAGAGGATATATTTAGAGCTAGAAAGAACCTTAGAGGCCATTTATTTCACCACTTTATTTTAAATGTGAAGAAATCAAGGCCAAGAAAGATTAAATGAATTGCCCTACAGCACATAGATAGGTGGTAGAATTATAGAACCAATATTTGAATCCAGTTCTTCTAATTCTAAATCTGCTTCATTGAGTTGACATATTTATTAATTCAATTTACTTATAAAATGTTTTGTTAGTAATGGAACCATGGATTTCTGTACTAAGTAAATTACTTGCTGTTGTCACTTAGAAATGGCAATTAACAAAAAGTTATGTAGTTAATGCTTCTTGAATGAAATCTTCCTGCTACATCTAATTTTTTGCTAGACCAGGTTAAAAAAACAACAATAACAACAAGCCTCAAATGCCTACAAAGATATGACTAATGAACAGTATGAATTCTGTGTGGAAATGTTACTCTCTCTACTGTCATCCCAGTAACCTTTGTGCCTACTCTCAGGCCATGCTTCTTCAGTCAGTTTTTAGACACCATATTTGGTCCTGTCACTGACCCCCTGCTTTTGCCTATGTAGACTTCTTAATCTGGCTCCTCAGTTTCTAAACATGAATAAGAGAATTCATTTATTCATCTATTTATAAAAGATATTGAGCAAAGCATGCCCAAAGCTGACTTTCTTGCTTTAGGTCAAAGATGACTCAAAATCCAAGTGCTTGACAATTTGAGATGACAATGCAGTAGAGGTTTAAAAGGGACTGACTCCATTCTTAGTGTTCTTTTCCTTCTTGGCTATAGATCACCCTGGGACTATTGAGAGCTGTGTCCCAAGAGGAGTGGGAGAGGAACAGTAGTTGTGAATATGTGGCATCTAAAGCATATGTCCATTATTGATTTTTTAAAATGCAGAGCAAAAAATAAAGCACATGTCCTGACTAGACAAGCCTGAACACTCCTCTTTTGTATTTGTTTTATTTACTTATTTTTAACCTTAGGCAAATAAGTATCTCTCCTGAGGTGAACGTGCTCAGGACTAGAAGCAACCTTTTGAACTTGAGAGATCCACAGATCTTAGATCCTTTTGGTGAGAACTGACTGGTAGCAAGAGGAAGATCCCTAGCACCTATTCCTAGTGCCTTTGTAGATGACGACCACCCTCTGGGCCCATTGTATAATGTACTAGGAGTTTTTTGGACAGTATTGAACTGAAGTAAAATGTGGAATCCCTATTTGGTAGCCCCACAGATTGCTCTATGCTCTAATGAGGTTTAATTATAAACCTCCCAAGAGAGCCTAACTATAAGCCAATATGTTACTAAAGTCTTTTAGCAATTCTTTTGTGCTTATGGAAAGGAAAAATAATAAAATGCTATTCCATAATTGATTTATATTATACATTGTAACTTTCTGTTCTCTTCTTTTGGGAAGACTTAGTCAAGAACCAAAATATAAGCCTTAAATATTTTTTCTTTGAGGTAATATAATGAGGCAAAGAACATGAGAAAAAAAAGCAGGGTTAACTTCTCTTACTAAAAATCAACCTTCCCCAGTACTGACCCCAGTCCAGACTGGATGCCTGGGTGCCAAGCAAAAAACAGAAAGTGTAAATTTAGTGCCCGGCCCCAGGACTCAGCAATATAGCAGTGAATAATAGTTACACGTTCAACAAATTTTTTTTTTTATTAAATGCCTGCTAAGTATACGACACTGTACCAATCTCTGACGGGCAGGGGAAGGGAAAGATAGAAAAAGGAAGATAATCCAGTCCCTGATTTCAAAAAATCCCTCATCGATTCATAGCATCACTTAGAAGATAGACTTAAGTAATGGTGTTAGAACGACCTAGGTATAAACCTTGCCTTAGAGTAATACTTTTGTGACCTAAGGAAAGTCATAATATCTATGAGCTTCAGTTTCCTCAAAGTATCAATGTGAACGTAAAAGGAAATCATGTATTTAACTTGTCTTATATATCCTATAGGGCTTTCAGACATTTATTTTTGCTAAGATTCTTAAAATGAATCATTAGCCAGCAAATATAAAGACAAGATGGAGACAATGTTGTGATGCTGTAAGATTAAAATTAATATTCAATAACTCCAAGTATTATATTTTATGAGATTTATTAATAATCACTTGAAGTAGAAGAAATGGAAAGACAAGAGTAAAGACTGAGTAAAGAGCAGTTTATCCTGACAGTGTTTGTAGGAGAAGAGTGCCAGGAGGGATGTGGTTACAGCAACTTTTATCTCCAAAATGTAAGGACAAAAGTGGGGTTCTGGGAAATGGAGTCCTGGGGTACAAAGTTTTAATTACACAATGCAAAGGTTTTGTAAGGTGTTATAAAAGTGATATACTTAGAAAAATGCCGTGACTGCCTTCTTTGGCCAAATACCTGCAATGAATGATGGAATTCTGCAACATTTAAAAGTACCTTTTCTACTTCAACCACCAGTCTACTGCTAGTTTATCAAACATCTATTAGAAAACTGAAGGATAGAAGCTAGTGATGTGGAGAGCAAAGAGAAAAAAGGTCATTGAATTCCTTGGAATGAAGCAACATATGTTTGGCTCTTCCTGAAAAGGAAAATCCTGTGCCATTTGAGGGTGAAGATGATGCTTGTACTCTAAGGCATGATGTATAGGTGCCCTCAAATGAGAAATTCTTGAGTAAGGGTTATAGAAAGAGAAAAAATGGTAAAGGTAATAGGTGACTACTTCCCAAGGAGTATTAATATTGCTTTTGTGTTGTGTACTATGCTTTCACTCCTTCTACTTACTGGACAATCAAGAAGTCTGCTGTTTTTGTAGGTGCAAGTAATCACTGTATGAAAAAGAATTCACAATAATAATAAAATAATAAATGCTGCAGCATTTTAGTACTCTAATTAGTATAAAGCACTTTATATTTGTTATCTCAACAACTCTAGAAGGAGTTGCCAATCCTCTCTAAATATGAGAAAACTGATGATGAGAGAGGTTAAAGGACTAATCTAGGGTCACGCAATTAGTGTCTAAGGAGTTTTTAATCATTTACCAGCATACCTGTCAAGGAGATAAATTGATATTAGGTCTTCCTATTTCTAAGTCTAGCATCTTTAAATGGCCTTCCCAATGAGTTGCCACATTAGATGGCTATAAACCACTTGTTTTTGTGAGTGGGCACATATTATGCTGCCAGAATGAATCCAACAAGGTATCACTAAAGATTATAAAGTTTTTTTTTGGTCAAGAAACTAAAGGCTTTAAGGGCACAGGAGGCATTTATTTTGCTATTGCCCATTAAAGATAAGAACTTTTGTGAAGGAAAGGGAGATTTGGCAAGTGAACAGCTGGTTAAGAAGGTACTATCTGAGAAAAGGATTCAGATTTCTCTACAATAGTTTAAATTAAAAGAATGTGGGGCTGCTGGCTGGGGTAAAATGCCCCCAAAGTGTAAGAAAATACATAAATTAATGTCTTTAATCTTAGAAATCTGATCAGGAGGACTTTAAAAAAAGAAAGGAATATGGAGGAAACTGATTATTTAGGCACTATAAAAAATAGCTATATTGAGGAAAGAAGAATAGCAGCATAAGTTCCCAGTTTCCCAGGAAACAAAGTTCAAGAAGGAAGCCAATCTGTACAGGAATCAAAATAAGGTGAACTAGAGATTTTAGGTACCAGGAGCAATGGTCTGCCAGATCTTGATCCTACTGGTTCTGAGTCAATTTTTTTAATGAGCATTTGCATCTTAGAAATTGCTACCAATCATTCACCTACTACCTCAGTGAGTTTTTAATCATTTACCAGCACATCCCTATCAAGGAAATAAATTTGACCTCATAGGGCAACGGTCGGCAACCTTTTTGGCCATGAGAACCATAAACACCTACGGAAGGAGGAGGATGGAGGTGGAAGGTGCTGGAATATGGGGCTGGGGCTGAAGGGCCCACTGGGGCACATCCTGGGGCTCTGCCCCGACTGGCCAGTCAGGAGGTGGAGCCAGATATGGCTCTAGAGCCATACGTTGCTGACTCCTGTCATAGGTGATGACAATAAAATGTAGCTCTGCTATGGTTCTCAAAATGAATAATACAAATAAAATGGTGGAGAAGGAGATGGTGGCATATTAGAGGTGTATCCACATGAAGAAATCCAGAAAGTAGAGGTATTGAAAGCATAATACACAACACAAAAGCAAAATTGACATCAGAATATACCATAGACCACCTGGAAAAAATGAAGAACTAGATCAAGCATTTGGAAAACCCTTGATTTTAGGAGAATATATTTCAAAGTATTAAGGGAAAGGAAAAATAGGATCATTTGGATTGAAATTCATCGATCAGAATAGGAAATTTTTGAGGTTTAAACTTTGAAGACAAAAAGAGAAATAATTCTGGTTAGGAAGAAAAATAGTTTTCTAAAGAGATCACAGTGGGTTCACAAGAAACTCAATGTTCAACGTAGATTTGAATCATATACATAGACAAACAGAAGACTGGAATGAAGAAAAGTGATAAAGGATGACTATAAATGTACAGCATGGCCTTAAAGAATGATTTCAGGACTGCAGATGCTCATAGTGAGCTGAGACTGCAGAGGAAAACAGGATAACCATAACCAAAAGATATTTTTAAATATATCAGAGATGGATTAAGGAATTATGACACTTTAAAACAACTCACAAGATATTTTTTCTCAATTGTTTTGTTGTATTTGTATCCCTAATTCTTGACTCATAGTAAGCTCCTAATAAAAGCTTGTTGACTTGACAACACAGTGGGGTAGGTAGTGAAAGAATTATTTATCCTCATTTTACCTACCCTGAGACAGATGAAGTAACTTGCCTGAATCATCCAACAGTATGTTTTAGAGTCACAATTCAAACTCAGTCGTTTTTTCTTTCTGACACCAAACAGGATATTTTTCATTACACCATACTGCCTTTCCCAAAAAGACCCTAGAGATCACATCTAGGCAATCCCTTAAGGAAACTGAGGCCAAAGCAAAAGATAATTGCCTTTCCAGAATTCAACGAATACCTATTCTGTGTCTATTGTGATAAGAATTGAAAGTAGGGGAATAACATGATTCTGCAAATTAATATAAGTGTTAATATTAATATTAAAAATAATATAAGTACAGGGGTTATAAATATTAAGAGTGTTATGATCTCTGATATCCAAGAATTTACAGTTTAATAGGGGAGTTGGGAACGTACATAGATTCACAATACATTCAAACAAGATAAGGCTTTGCTTTGTGTAGCCTTGGACATATCAGTTCTTAATTTCTCTAATTTCTTCATCTTTAAAATTAAAGAGTTTGAGCAGCAATGCAATAATCCAGGACAATTCTGAAGGACATATGAGAAAGAACGCTATCCACATCCAGAGAAAGAACTGTGGGAGCAGAAGCACAGAAGAAAAACAACTGCTTGATCACATGGTTTAATGAGGATATGATTGGGGATGTAGACTATAAATGATCACTCTAGTGCAAATATTAATAATATGGAAATAGGTCTTGATCAATGACATATGTAAAATGCAGTGGAATTGCTAGTTGGCTATGGAAGGGGATGGGAGGAGAGGAGCGAAAGAACATGAATCATGTAACCATGGAAAAATATTCTAAATCAGTTAATAAAATATTTTTTCAAATAAAAAACATTGCAAAAAATTAGAGAGTTGGCTTAGGTCAGAAGTGTCAAAAAGTGGTAATATTTTGCTTGGGCTACTTTTGGAAGGGAAGGATTTCAAGAAGTAGAGTCCATTGTCCTCTTAAGGAAGGTTTTAGGAAAATTAATTTGGTGAAAATGTGTCAGAGAGACTGAAGATACGGAAACAATTTAAGGAATTATTCCAATAATTCAGAGCTTAAACTAGGATGGTGGCAATGATAATTAGGGGAATGGACATAGGATTATAGGATCATAGATACAGAGCTGAGAGAGTCTTTATTTTTAAAACCCTTACCTTCTGTCTTAGTATGAATTCTAAGAGAAGGACAAAGCTGGTTAATTCAGATTAAATGACTTGCCTAGTGTCATACAGTTAAGAAGTGTCTGAGATCAGATTTGAATCTAGGACCTCCTGACTCCAGATTTGGCGCTCTATCCATCTTCCCAACTTGCTGCCCTTGGAAGGATCTTTAAAAGTGGTTAAGGGACTACTTCCTCACACAAATAAGAAAACTGAATTGCAGAGCTGTTAAGTGACTTGTCTCATGCCATAGTGAGTGGCATAGCTGGATTCAGACACGTCTCCCTGGCTTCCAAATCTAGCACTCTTTCAGTGGACTAGATTGCCTCCTCTATTAATGGATTACATATGTGAAGAATGTATGCAATAGATATTGTTAAAGAAGAACCAGCAGGATATGGTGACTGACCGGACCTTGCATTCTAAGGAAAAAGAATAATCAAAAGATGACTGAGATTATAAGCCTGGACAACTAGGAAGATAATGACACCATTAGCAGAAAAAATGAAGTCAGGTAGAATAACTGATTTGTATTCAGAAAATAATTAACTTAGTAACATAAATGTTACATTTGAAGTGCTGGAGAAATACCTCAGTGATAACATATATGATCCAATAAAGACATGAGATCAGGTTGATGATAGAGATTTGACAGTCCTTCCCATAAAGTAGAGTTGGATTTGCTTGACCAGATGAACTCCACAAGAAAGAAAGTATATTGAGTCAGGAGCTGAGGTCAGAAACTGTGGAATGTTCACATTTAGTGCATGGATGAATGATGAGAAGAGAGTAAAGGAATGAGAACTGAAGCGATGAAAAAGTTAGTAGAGGAAGTAGTGCTATGGAAGTTGAGCTAAGCTAAGGGGGATTAAGGAGTGACCAGTTTGGAAAGGAAGATTGTAGGAGCACTGCTAGGTGGCTCAGTGGATAGGGAGCCAGACCTGGAGATGGGAGGTCCTGGGTTCAAATCTGACATTATGCATGTCTTAGGTGTGTGATTCTGTGCAAGTCACTTAACTTCCTAGCCCTTACCACTCTTCTGCATTAGAACTGATATCAATTCTAAGATAGAAGGCAAGGGTTTAAAAAAAAAGGAGGAAAGAAGATGGTGGTGATGGACCAATTGTTTGAGAAGTTAGGTAGTGAAATAAAGGTGAAAAAAATAATAGCTAGAGGAGATGGAAGGATCAGGGGAAGGTTCCAACTATATATGTTTGTAGGCAACAACAAATAATAATGTTGTCAGATGATGATGGCAGCTAGCATTTATGTGATGATATAAAGTAAGCAAAATGCTTCACATATTTTAACTCATTTCGTACTTACAACAATCTTGTGAGGTAGGCACTATTATCATGCCTATTTTATAGGTGAAGAAACTGAGGCTTACAGTGGTCAAGTGACTTGCCTAGAGGCACACGAAGAAAGATATTGCTACAAGGAGGAATGACCAAAGGTGGTAGAGAAAGAAGGAGATCATAAGAGAACAACATTGTGGGGGGAAAAAAGTAGACTTGTTTAGTACAGAGTTATAACTTTGAATCAAGTATTGCTTTTAAAATGTTAGCTTCATGACAGAATCCAGATTTCTGGAAGGGCCCTAGCCCAGCATTTTCATTTGCCCCCCTGCAAAACAAAAGATCTGTCCAAGGTCACATAGCTAGCAAGTGGCAACTGGGATTTGAATCCAGAACCAGAGCTTTTTCTACTTCACCATATTGAGTGACAGACTGTTTCAAGCTTGAACTCCGGGAAAGCTTGCTCCCTATTTAGACCAACAAGGAAGAACATGGTAGAGTAGCAAAAATGGTGTCTGGAGTTTAAGGACACAAGCCCAAATTCTGTTTTGTAAAGTTAAGGCTAAATGACCTGTGATGTCCCCTTACAGCTCTAAATCTATGACTATCATTTTAAGTTATTACACTCTTCTACCACCTAGTGATAACATGCTAAACTCACAAGGCTCTATATATCTTAGAAGTAAAGGAAAAATACAAATCAATCTCTGAAGTCCTGATGCTACAAAATAAAGCCAGACGGCAATATCAGATTTCTATCAGCTGATGACAGCCTGGTAGAAACCACCAGGGAAACATAGGTGTTCAGAGAAAAGAGAAATCAATAAGGACCAGAATAGTAAAAGAAAAAAAGCTTGGTAGAGGTGAAATTTGAGCCAGGTCTCCAAGAATATATAGGATTTGGATAGGCAAAGAGGATGACATTACGAGAGGGGGGAATAATAGCCACAGAACCAGGAATGAGTTCGGTTTAGTAAGGAGGCAAGACTAGCCAGAGTGGAAGATGCGTGTAGGGGTGCAGTATGGGGTACAGAAAAGAAGAATGTCGTTGCCCTCTGCTTAGTTAACTATCCCAACATTCAGGGCTAATGAGGGGCTGTTAGTCCTCTGGAAACATGAGGGTAGTTGGCAGTGTCAGCAGGGGGCTCCATGGCAAAATTCACTTGTCAGCCTACTGAATTGTTCAAGACTCACAAAAGAGGAAAATTCCAATGAAAGAACAAGAATTATGGGGAATTGTTTAGCTAGCAAGATGGCATGTAAGCAGTATGATGGAGGGGAAAAATGAATCCCCTAGTCTAGAAACACACACACACACACACACACACACACACACACACAACTCCATCTCTCTTACCCTTCTAGCTCTGGCTTCTTTAAACCGGCTACATGCAAAGCCATTCTTTTTGGAAAGACAAAGTATTTCATTTAACACTTGGAGGTTTTTCATTCCTCAACACATAAGACTCCACTTTACCAAACCATCTGAGAGGGAGGGCAAGACCACAAACCAACCAGAGGAAAGAATACTTCTATCCTCTTGCTGCTCCCCTACAAAGAAAAAGCGGCTTCTGGTACTCTCCTGGCACAGACAACCTCAAATTCTCTGCATTGTTTTACTTCCTCTGGGATCCTCAGAGAGAGACCAAACTTTACAGGTCTTTGCTGCTGTTACCCTCCTGCTAAGGGCTACATTCTGAATGCTTTAAATCCCTGCCACATGACTTAGCTTCCCCTGAAACACAGAAGGTGAAAGGATGAAAGAATGAATTCTTCACTGTAGATCTACCCAAGCCTTAGCAAATCAAAACCATGTTTTTGGAAGGCAGGCGTTAAAGTCACCAGTGCCCATTTATGCCAGAGAAGGGACTCCAAATACAGTTTCAGATTTATGATGTCAACTTCCTTTCTCTGTAACCAAAGCTTTTATGTTCCTTATCGTCACCTGCCCCTTTCCAATTTCTCCCATCTAAGAGGACATCAAATGTTTAGCAAGTGACTCAGGAACAGCCACCAATGACATACCAGTCTATTCCCAACACTCTGCCATGATTTTAAGAAGCCAAATACCACAGAGGGGAAAAGAAAGAAACTCTAAGATGGAAAGATAGAACCATCAGTTTGGGGAGGATTGATCCTCCTCTTCATTTGACTCATGTGTTTTTGTTAACATCCAAAGAGAAGATAATTAAAACCTATAAGAAAACCAGCTGGCAGTGGGACAGGGGTGGGGGGGGGTGGTTAGTCTTGGTGACTTCGGGACTACGCCACATGTTTATGGGTAAATTTTGTAACCAACACAGCAATAAAAGGGGGGAGGGCGGTTCTTATAAATAAATGCCACATTCTTCAAAGCACCACATAAACTACATTCTTTTTCAAAGGGGGCCTCACTCTTACTCTCCTTCCTCATCATTTCATTTTTACCAAAGAAGAAAAAATTCTAATTGTACAATTTCCCAGCAAAGCTGTATTTACAGAGCCAAAGATTTACAGCAAGTAGATGCATACACACACACAGACACACATACGCACATACATACAAACATGCAATACAATGATCTCTTAGCAAAAGAGAAACAAAGAACCAGCCACCTTTTTTTTTTTTTTAAATTTCCTGTTTTCTCTATCAGGTCTCACAATTAACTGCGTATAATTTGATTTGAAAGACAGATCCCTCTCCCTTTTTTAGTAGAGTATGTACATCATCAAAAATTGGGAGATTCACTTATAATCCCCCTTTCATTTTTCATCTGCCTTGCTGATTATAAAGTTTAACAGATCAGCACTGGTCGAAATATATGACATATGGTTTGCAGCACACAAGTGGTAAAACATACATTCCAGTATGGATTTCCAATGCAGCCAGTTGTTTTCAGGTAAGTCCAGAGCCTGTCCCCATTCTCTCTGCTAATAAGGGTAATTGGCACACTATAGCATTGTTGCTGCTCGGTGATTTGCTCTTTATGGGGGTCTCCCTAGACCATATGTGCATGCAGCCGTGATAGAAATATTTTCCATATGAGCTCTCTAGCATGCTTAAGTGCTTCAGCCTGAGTTAAGGGAGCTCATTTGTCATTTGCTTTGCACAGTGAAAAAATCAACAGGGAAGTTTAAAACTCTGGCTACAAGGAGAGGGCAACGAACAGCTTTCAGCTACTCAGATCACTAACCCATTCAAACCCACCAAACCTCGATTCAGGACTTTAATTTCTTCCAAAGACACAGAAACTGTTGTCTAGAGAGCAGAGGGCTCCACGAACTAATAACCCAAAACAACCGCCGGTTAATATGAGAGGTTCCCTCTTCGGTGCCTAGAAGCCACATGGAGGTTGTGAGTCTGAGTAATGACACACCCTAAACCACAGCTGACTCGGAGGGATTTTCACTTCCACTTCTCTGTTAGCAGGGAAAGTAATTACACTGGGCTTCCCAAAGCTGCTCAAACCTCTGACAAGCCTCCCCAAAAGGGCTAGGAAGCCTCAGTATCGTCCTTCAAGAAGTGGACTTTTCACTTAGGTTTCTGATACTCATCTTATTTACTGCACCACGGTAAAGAAATTCTGGATAACTGCTCTTTCTGTCCTATTGCGTGAAGAATGACTCTCCCAGACTTCTGTGGGTAGAAAGTCAAAGAAGAATCCGAGGTGTCTTGGGGAATGTGGTAGAGACTTAGCCACAGGTGAAGAGTGGGGAGAACACACTTCAGTGTGTCTTGCTGCCTAGCTCTTGAAGCATTTCCCCCTAAATCCTCTTTCCCAATATTTTAAAATCAGTTATGGCACCCAGTTACAACACTGGGCAAAATCTCTTCTTAGCAAACAAATTGGAATGGCCATCATGAAGACAGATTTTTTTTTTTTAAATTTCCAGAGACATCCCATAAACAAGCTAACATCCTATATTCCTGCTGGCACACTCCGGTCTGGACCTCATGCACACTCAAGCTCCTAATGTATGATCCTGTCACACTGCTGTCACTCTTCAAACTTAGGGCAGAAAGGTGACTAAACACATTTTCCAAGAACAATGAAACCACAAAGCCAAGAAGAAAAGGGGAGGTAGAGGAGAGGATGGCGAGCAATTTAAGAAATGCAAAAGCAGGTGAAAAAAAAAGTTACTTCTGCATCCTAGACATTTCTTTCTACAAATGCACACATGGAAAACAATACTCAAACCTATCTAGAATCAGGTATGCCCTTTTTCTTTTGCTATTAGTATGAGGAGAAATGTGCATGCCAGAGAACTCTCGCACATAGAAAGAACATGTGGGTGCTCAGGATGGCAATATTTAAAAAGTTGTGGGTTTTTTCCAATTGTTAGATTGACTTTAGATCCTATTGGGTTTTTTTTCTTTTAAGAAAGAAGAAGGGAGGGGAGACTGAATCTAGAAGACAGGAAGGCGATTGTAAAAATTAAAGACAGAACGTTACCCATCGTCCAACAGAAAAACTGTTCCCTGATCCCTCTTGGTAGATAGAAGAGGAAACATAATACTGACAAGAATATAACTTTTGACAAGATATTTTACTTGGCTTACCTCTCCCTCAGGTCTTGCTAACACTGCTGTTTGAACGTAGAACAATGTTAATATCAGGTAGCTGACAAACATTATTACCCAAAGTTAGAGCTACCCTAGAGGAGAAATCCTTCTGCCAAGTCCTAACAGCTAGCAGATGCACTTGTGTCTCAGGATCCCAGCCCTGGAGTTCTGCTACACAGGCACCATGCGCTCTCCCTCTCCTCTCTCTCTCTCTCTCTCTCTCTCTCTCTCTCTCTCTCTCTCTCTCTCTCTCTCTCTCTCTCTCTCTCTCTTTA
>NC_058131.1:564355660-564423730 GCF_016433145.1 Gracilinanus agilis
GAGAGAGAGAGAGAGAGAGAGAGAGAGAGAGAGAGAGAGAGAGAGAGAGAGAGGGAGGGAGGGAGGAAAAGAAGGAAGGAAAAGGAGATAAACAGGGATCCATGAAGGCCACATACTGACAAAAAAAAAACCGAAACTAAAGAAAACTATACATTAACATCATCTGTGTTCTCTTGTATTTTTATTTATTTTGTTCAATATTTCCTAGTTAATATTTAATATGGTTGGGTGAGCTTCAGAGCATTGTGGGCTGGTCAGGCCTGTGTTTGAAACCTCCAAATATCATGTTACATCTTTTAAGAAGGATTTTGAGAAGGATAATGAGAAGAAATAAGCAAGATGAAAAGATAATGGATAGAGTATGATCTGCTTGGGTGGAAGGAATATCTAGAACTAAAAAATTACTAAGTCACTGAAGTTTTTAAGCCTATAATCTACAATGATCTAGAAAAAAATCAGCTTGGTAGGACCTGATAGAGCTTTCTATCCCTTGGGATAGCTTTCAACAGTAACTCTTGTGTTATACCATTCAAATACAATTTGTGTAGAGATACACCTTGCCTAGGGTGGAAAATGCTTTGGCAATATTCCCATTTTGCATGCAGATCTTTATTGATTCATGAATTTGATGAAAGAGATTAAATTAGATTTTTTGAATATAACACCAATAAAAGTCTATAACTTTCCAGTAATGGAAAAAATAAAAAAACTTACTTACATACACATGAAATAAAACCACTAAAAGTACAACAACAATCAGAGTATTTGAGCAATGCTGCTTTTTGCCCCCAGGTAGTTTTCTTTTTAAATGAACAAATACCCTAACAAAAACAGGCATCAGGAAAATGTTGTAATAGAGTCAGTAGTTTATGATTTAATACAGAAAAATTATTTAGTCTGAATAAATCTTTTAAGGAGATTAAAAGCTAGCTGTATTTTTGTTTGTTTTGTTTGCTTGTTTGGGAAAAAAATAAACTGATAAAGCCTAGAATTTAGGTTCATTTCTCTCTGAGGATATCCAAAAGATATATGAAAGGTATATGCTCCTTAAAGGAAGATTCAGATGGTCTCTGAAACTGGTCACACATCTGAACAAAATCAGTGAACAAAAATCAGTCAGTGTTTATAAAAAAGAAGTCATCATGTGGATATAATTTATTTCATTATGTATCCATATAATTTATTATTTATTATTTACTTATATTTTTATTATTATTTTATTATATGGTATAGTAGGGAAATTCTGAAATATAAACAAAACAAGCATGAGTTAGAAGAGCTTAAAATCTGATCCAAGATTAGGAAAGCAATAGAATGGGGTTTTATTTATTTCTTTTGCTTTCAAGAACTATACATAAGATTGCTTTAGAGTTTAGTTTGAAGCAACTTTATGATGAGCTATCTTCATTAGAGAGGTAACATGACATGGAGAGAATGCTAGATTTAGAATTAAAAATTTTTCCCTTCAATTTCCATCTTAGGTACTAAGATGATCCTTGACAACTCATTGAACTGCTTTGAGCCTCAGTTTCCTCATCTGTAAAATGGGAATAACTATAGCACCCACTTCAGAAGTTTGTTTAAAAAAATCCATCAATGAATATTAAATACCTGCCTTTTGTCAGATAGAATGCTTTTAGAGACAGCAAGAAATGGGACCAAGTTTCTCCTCTGACATATGTTTTTTTGTGATCCTGAGCCAATTACTTAGTCTCAGGATCACTGGCAACTCTCCTAGAAGGTAAATTCCAGATCAGATCTAGGTAAATCTGCATAGGTAAAGCAAGTTTCTTTACTGAGATTTCTCTATACCAGTGAAATCTCAGGTCCACCAAACAACAACAAATGTTCGAAGCAATGTCCTTGAATTTGGAGATGTGAAGACATAATTAAAACAATTCCCTCCTTCAAAAAGCTTATATTCTAATGGGGGGGGCATGTATAGATATAAGAAGATATGAAATAATATTATAATGGTCAAATTGGTATATATGTGAAATGTTTCACAAATCTTAAAATTCTAAATACATCTGAGTTTTTACCATCATCTTCATTATTATTAGCATCATTATGAATTAACTTTTAGGTCTATATTTCTTAAGGTATTATAGAGGAGGAAAACTATTAGATTACTCAGATTTGTAACATTGCAGTTCACACTAAACTTTCTGTATAATATTGGGAGGAAGGATACCATGTCTTGTTCCTATTTATGGCTCATTTAAAAATATTATTTATATGCTAAGGTAACAAAAGTCATTTTATCTGAACAAATGAAAGAATTATTTCTCTGAAATGAATCTTATCCTCCAACTATATGGGCAACTCAGTGTCCACTCTATAAATGTATTGACTTTCATAGCTTCAATTACCAATTCTATATGAATGAATTTCCAAACATTTAGAAGCCAAGCTTCAAATGCGAATTTCCCAGTGCTAAGCATAGTGTATGGCACACAATAGGGATTTAACAAATATTTATTGAATTGAAATGAATATTTCTACTTTCACTTTAAGTTGAATATAGCTTGGTATAAGAGTAAAGCACTGGCCTCAGTGATGGACTGGAATTCAATAAGATCAATACTACATAGAAACTGTATTGTCTTAGCCCACTCTCCACAGTGTATGAAATGCCACAGAATGTGCCCTCCAGATTTTGGGGGAAAATTTTATACTATGATTCTTACTATATATTTGAAATTAATGACCTTTTGCAAAAGCTATTTCTTTTTACAAAAGAAGAGCACTGAACTTGGGAGTGAGAAGACTTAGGTTTAAATCCTGGCTTTGCTATCTATTGTTTATGTGAGCTTAAGAAAGGCTATTTTCACCTCTTAATATCTGAGCAGCATAATTTATAAAAGAAGGAACCTACATTAAATGATTTTTGAGGCTCCTTCTCTTTCTGACATCCTTTAATGTAATGGTTGCTGTTGTTGATCAGTTGTTTCAGTCACATCTGATTCTTTGTGACTATATTTGGGATTTTCTTGGCAAATACACTAAAATGGTTTGCCATTTCCTTCTCCAACTCATTTTACAGATGAGGAAAACAAAACAAATGATATTAGGTGATTTTCCAAGGGTCACACAGCTAGTAAGTATCTGAAGCCATATTTGAAGATAGATTAGTCTTCCTGACTTCAGGTCTAGCACTCTATCTACTGTGCCTTCTAGGTGACCCCATCCCAATATAATGGTATCAAACCCTAATAAAAACAGTGACACTAATCAATAATACAGATCATTGCAGGTTACACATTGACTTACTTTTAGAATATAACATTATTGATATTTTATTGTATTTTTATTTTGCTAAACATTCCCCAGACACATTTTAATCTGGTAAGGGAAACACAAGAATGGTGTGAGCTGGGTGTTTGACACTCTCAGCTGTAATGCACAAGATTTAAGATCTAAGATTCCATTAGATTGTGAGCTCCTTGAAGGTAGTCTGTCTTTTGCCTCATTTTGAATCCATAGTGCCTGGTATGTAGAAGGCACTTAATAAATGTTTATTGGACAGACTGGACTGAACTAATGATATTCTTTCCAAACTATGTCTCCCTAAGACTTCTCTCTTATTACCTGTTTATATACTATCTAGCATCTCCTCAACTATACTATGGTTACTATATTTCCTTTAGCTACAGTAGCAGAATCCTGAAAATATAGAAGCAGATTAAGAAATACTTATTGATAAAAGAAAGCTAGGCACTAGTTTCCGTCCTTAAATTCATATTCTAGCTAACAGGATACAGAGGAAACAAATAGAAAAAAATTATGACATAATATGAATGGTACTAACCATTATAAGTAAAATTAAGTGTTGAAAATTTTAAAGAGAGGACCCTAGATATTTAAGATGCTCTTGTGACCTTTCCTTTTTTCTGCTATGATGGAGATACCAGAACATTCTCAATTTCCTCTACATTAGTACAAAATCATTTATTATTGCCCTCTAGTGTATGAGAAAGTTAGACACTTGCAGGACGTTGTTGTCTGTCTTGGTCAAAGAGGACCAGAATTACAGCACTGGTGGTGTTTTTTGACTCAAGCATGAATGGATTTAGGTAAGGCAGAATTGCACAAAGTTGTTAATTTCACTCTTTCTTCTAGGGTCATCAAAGTCCTATGACCAGACAAAAATCAGGATGACTGGTGATGCCTTGGGATATAGTGGATGACCTTGGCTTCTTCCACATGGAAGGGAGAGGGAAGAGAAACACCAAATGGGGTGTGAGAGAGCTCTGGAAAGCAAGACAAATTAGACATCTCCTAAATTGCACTGACAAGTCTCATCTTGGACCATGATTGAAATCTTTTTTAAAAAGTCAATAGAATGGTAATTGATATGGGAGCACCAAAGCAATTTAGAAAGAAACTGAAGATGTCTTACCTAATCAATAAAATAAATTTAAAAAGTAGCAGTGCTTTGGGGATTACTACTTATGTGTAGTGATTAATGATTGGTCAGAGCAGGGTCAAGGGGAACACCAAAGTAGCAGAAAAGATGAAGAAGAGAAGATGTTATTGCAATTATGGCAGCTCTAAACTGAACTATTTAAATAAGCTGTCAACTATGAAAAAATGCAAAATGGAAAACAGTGAAGTTGTCACCATCACCATTTTCTGGAGAAGATGAACAAATGCAAAACAGTCACCACAGCACGAAGGCTCAAGGATCTCACAAGTCTCCTCAGTCAAGAAACATTTAATGTCATTGCCAAGAGGAAAGAGCCAAAGGCAACATCTGTGGAGATTACAAGGCCATTTCAAAAATATTATGGAAAAGAAGAATGGAAGATTTCAACCTCTGATAGTTGTCACGTAACAAAATAATGAAAAGTAATTGAAGAGAAAACAAACCTATAGAAAATTTGGCAGGAGATGCAAGTCAGCTCATCCTGAAAATAGTTGTGAATGTAATTGGGAGGAAAAGAAGTACATACAAAATAGAACCAATCTGCTGCTGTTTTCAGGACTTACCAGTGTGATTAGTGAACGGAGCACAGCACTACCTCAATGGTGCCTATGGATGCCTAAGTGCCCACGGGTAGAGTTTGCAATAATACTTAAGAACATAAATCCTAGATAAGTAACAGAATCAGCTCCAGGACATAAAAAAGAAGTGCTGGAGAAGAAAAAATTGTAAGGGTATTCGAGAACTGATTTTCAAAATATCTCAAAAAGGGAGAATATGGAAGTAAGGAGTAATAGATAAAAAGGTGAGTTCGAGTGAAGTCTTGTGATAAGTTTCTTCTAGAACTGCTAAAATTAATAATCAGCCCCATTCTTTCTACTATACTTCCACAATTATAAAGTTCAAACCTTCCACTTCTCTTATGTAGGTCATTATAGAATTTTTTTTTGTTTTTTTTTAAACCCTTGTACTTCTGTGTATTGTCTCATAGGTAGAAGATTGGTAAGGGTGGGCAATGGGGGTCAAGTGACTTGCCCAGGGTCACAGAGCTGGGAAGTGGCTGAGGCCAGGTTTGAACCTAGGACCTCCTGTCTCTAGGCCTGACTCTCACTCCACTGAGCTACCCAGCTGCCCTCATTATAGAATTTTTGTTCTTTCTAACTATTCTTTCCCTTTTCCAATTGAGTCTTTACATAGCTGAAAAATTAAGTTTCCTAATTAATGATTGTGATCATGTCAATCCCTTGGTCAAAGCTTTCAGAGGCTACTTATCTGTAGGATTAAATATAATCTCGCTTGTCTAGAATTTAAAATTCTCCACAGTCTGATTCCAATTTACTTTTTCAGCTTTATTTGATAGTTCTTTTCTTCATACTTTACAAAAACATGAGATGTTCCCAAAATTCATCATGACATTTATTTCCATGTATTAAAATAGACTCTTCTCTATGAGTAGAATTCATATCTCCCATGTCTGGAATGTAATTGAGAAATCATGGCCATCTTTCAGGGCTCCTACTACTTGCTTTGACATTGTTTACTACTCTAGTCTTCTAGATAAACTCTCACGCGTGGTTTCAGTGGCATTACTTTGCCTCCTCATTTTCATCCTACCTGTTTGATAGCTTCTACTAAGTCTGCTTTGGGGAATCCATCTACCAACACAGCATAGAGATCCCTCAAGTCTCAGTCCTTGGTCTTCTGCTATTGTCTTTTTCTCTCACTCCCTCCTTTTTACTAATTTTATAAGACCTCATGGACAAGTATCATCTTTACAGAGCTAATTCCAAAATGTATATGTGTATATATTTAGCCCTACTCTCTCTTCTGAATTTTAGCTTTGCATTGCTAGCTGCATGATGGACCTTTGTTTTGACTTGGACATCCCAATATCATTTCAAATTCAACCTACTCAAGAAAATACTAATTATCTCCCCATCCACTCGAAATCTTCCTCTTCCTCAAATATGCCTTGTCTCTTTTGAGATCTTTGTCATTTATCCAATCATTCAGGTACACCATCTTGAATTCAATTGTACTTTCCCCCCCCTTTTCCTCCCTCTAATTAGTACTTCTACACCCATAATATCTCTTGTGATCATTCTCTTTTTTCCATTCACATGACCTTTACTTGAGGTCCTCATTAACCCAGATAATTATGAGAAAGAGAGAGAGAGAGAGAGAGAGAGAGAGAGAGAGAGAGAGAAGGAGGGAAGAAGGAAGGAAAGAAGGAAGGAAGGAAGGAAGGAAGGAAGGAAGGAAGGAAGGAAGGAAGGAAGGAAGGAAGGAAGGAAGGAAGGATATTATACTTCAATTTGTACTTAGGGTTCACCAGTTCTCTCTCTGAAGGTGGATAGCATTTTTTCATCAGGAGTCCTTTGGAAATATCTTTAATCATTGCATTGATCAGATCAGCCAAGTCTTTCAGAGTTGATCATCATTATAAGATTACTATTACTGTGCATAATGATCTGCCAGTTCTTCTCATTTCATTTTGCATTAGTTCATAGAAATTTTTTTGTGTTTGAAAACACCCCACTCATCATTTCTCCTAGCACAATAGTACTCCAAAACAATTGTATGTTCCAGTTTGTTCAGTCATTTTCTAATTGAGTATCCCACAAATTTCTAGTTCTTTGCCACCGAAAAAGAACTGCTATAAATATTTTTGTACATATGTGTCTTTTTTTCTTTTTTTTCTTTGATGTCTTTTGGTTATAGACTTATTTAAAGTATTGTTAGGTCAAAGAGTATGAGCAGTTTTATAGTACTTTGGGCATAATTCCATATTGTTCTCTGGAATGGTTGGACAAGTATACTACTCCCCCAATAATTCATTAATGTACTTACTTTCATTTCTTCCAACAGTTGTTATTTCTTATACATATGAGGTGGTTCCCTGAGAGTAGTTTTAATATACATTTCTTTTATTAATAGTGATTTATATCATTTTTTCATATAATTAAAAATAGTTTTGATTTCTTCTGAAAACTACCTGTTCATATCTTTTGACTACTTATCATTTGGGGAATGGCTCTTATTTTTTATAAGTTTGACTAAATTCCCTAAATATTTGAGAAATCAAGCCTTAATCAGAGACATTTGCTATAAATTTTTTTATATTACTTCATTGTCTATGGTACATTTTAGAAAAATATAACTTCTCTGATTACCTCTTTTAATTGGGCCTATTTTTGCTTTTGCTTTGTCTGAGATCATGATTATTATCCCTGCCTTTTTAACTTGACGCATAATAGATTCTGTTCTAGCCCTTTATTTTAACTGTCTTTCTGTTTCAAGTGTGTCTCTTGTAGACAACATATTACTTGATTCTGGTTTCTAATTCATTCTTCTATCTGCTTCTGTTTTATGGGTGAGCTCATTCAATTCATTTTCACAGTTATGATTACTAATTCTATTTCTTTCCATTCTATTTTCTTCTGTTAATCTTTCTTTATTTTCATCCTGCCTCTCCTCCAGAGTCTGTTTTGCTTCTGACTACTACATCCCTTAATCCACCCTCTCTTTTACCATCCACCCTCTCCCCATATTCTTATACCCTTCCCCATCTATTTCTTTTTTGGGTAAGAGAGAAATCTATATCAAACTGAGTATGTATATACATATATATTAATTCCTTTTCGAACCAATTCTGACTAGGGTGAAGTTCAAGCATTTACTGCTTCTACCCCACTATTTTCCACTCTCCTGTAAAAGTTTATTCTAGGATGCCATTTTAATTTGAGAAAGTTTTACCAATAATATCTCTCCCTTTCACCTTCTCCCAATGCATCACTCAATCTCACCTCTGTATTCTTTTTTTTTAACATTTATTAATATTCATTTTTAACATGGTTACATGATTCATGCTCCTCCTTTCCCCTTCAACCCCCCCCCCCGCGCCCCCCCACCCATGGCCGATGTGCATTTCCACTAGTTTTGTCATGTGTCCTTGATCAAGACCAATTTCCAAATTGTTGGTAGTTGCATTGGTGTGGTAGTTTCGAGTCCACACCCCCAATCATGTCCACCCCGACCCATGCGTTCAAGCAGTTGTTTTTCTTATATCACCTCTGTATTCTTTTTACAGAGATCACTCCAATATATACAACTCATACTTGTTCCTCCTCTCTATGAAGATTCCTTCTAACTGTTCATTAGTGATCAAATTATTAGGAGTTACAAGAATCATCTTTCCATTAGGAATATAAGAAGTTTAACTTTATTGAGTCTCTGATGATTACTCTTCAATCTCTACCTTTTTTATGCATTAATTGAGTTTTGTGCTTCAATGACATATTTTCTATGAATGTCTATCTGGTCTTTTCTTCAGAAATGTTTAAATGTCAGTCTTCTGTTTCATTAGTTATCCATCTTCGTCCCTTCCCCCCAAAAAAGACAAAACTCAGTTTTGTTAGATAGTTTATAACTGATTATAATCTTAGCTATTTTGCCTTTTGGAATATCATGTTTAAAGCGTTCTGCTCCTTTAGCATAAAACCTGCTAAATCCTTTATGATCCTGATTTTGATTTCATGATATTTTTAATTTTTTCCTTCTGGCTGTTTGCAATATTTTCTCCTTGACCTGAGAGATCTGGAATTTGGCTATAATATTCCTTGGAGTTTTCCTTTTGGGATCTCTTTCAAGAAGTGATTGGTAGCTTCTTTCAATCTTTATTTTACACTCTGGATCTGAGATATCAAGTTAGTTTCCTTTTATAGCATCTTGAATATAATGTATAAGCCAGTGTTCGTGAACCTTTTAGAGACTGTATGCCAAAACTGCATCTTCAAGTCTCTTGTGAACCCCCCACATTATTCCAGAGAGTGGAGGGAGAAAGTGCTTGTATTAGTCGCTAGATAGAGAGGCTCGGCATGCAAAAAAATGTCCTCAGGTGTGGTGGAGAGGGGAAATGGAGAAACACCCTCCATGCCACCAGGGCATGCATGCCACGTCTTTGCCAAAACAGGTCTAGGCTCTTTTCCCAATCACTGTTTTTAGGTAGTTCAATAATTCTTAATTCATCTCTCCTTGAACTATTTTTGAGGTCATTTGTTTTTCCTATGAGATATTTCATATTTTCTTCTAGTTTTTCTTTCCTTTGTTTCTTTCCTTTGATGTTGTTGTATTGTTTCTTGGTGTCTCATGGAATCATTAGCTTCCACCTGCCCAATTATGCAATTTAAGGAATTACTTTCTTCAGCACGCTTTTGTACTTTTGTTTCTATGACTAATTCTGCTTTTAAAGGAGTTTTTCATTGAATTTTTACACCTTTTCCATTTTTTCTATTTTGCTTTTTGAAATGTTCTTTTCTTCAGTGAATTTTTATGCCTCTTATATTAGTGGGTTTTTTTTTGTTTCTTTGTTTTTGTTCTTTTTACAAAACTGTAAATTATTTTTTCTTAAAATTTTCTTAAATCAATCTCATTTCTTTTGCCAATTTTCCATTCACCATTCTTATCTCTTTCTTTAATGCTTTCAGGAATTTCTGCTGACCTTGGGTCCAATTAGAATTTTTCTATGAGGCTTTTGTTTTTACTTGTTTTCATGTTGTTTTTATCTTCCAAGTTTATGTCTTGGTATTTTATGGAACAATAGTAGATTTTTATTGTTGTTTGCTCATTTACTCAGACTTCTTCACTTTTAACTTTATGTTAAAGTTAGACTATTCAACTTGGTGTGAGGAGGAACTGTGCCAAACTCCAGGTATTTTTGTGATGTTGTTTTCAAGCTAGTTCCGAGTGGTCAGTAAGCTTTAGGTATTTCCAAGTTGATGTTTTCCTGGGACACAAGTGGTTCTTTCTCTCCTAGTCTGTACTCTGATTTTTACCTAGAAAGGGTCCCTGATCTACTTACAACCACAATATTTGCCTCCTCTTGTTCCTGGATCTATAACAATGTCTTTTGTTCTCCTTTAGTGACAAGATGTAGAGTTCTTATTCACTATGAACTGTGACCAGGGTGCCTAACCTTTGTGACAAATTGCAAATGCTCTTCTCTAGGCTGAAACTGCAATCAAGAATGGTTTATTGGTAAAAGAATTGACAATCAGAATAAGTTACATTCAATGATAGCAAACGGTCCCTAGTCATCTCTTTCTGACAAGTTGTTTGACTCTAGGCTAAGAGCTCCTGAAGCTTTTGCTACTGCTGCTACCACTTCCAAAGCCCACAACTGATGTTCCTATTATGCCTCAGGCCTGAGCCTACTTTGCTGTTACAGGATGCCCTATGTTTTCTTAGGCTAGACAAATACTCCTTCTAACCTTTGTTGATTCTGTCACTCCAAATTTTTATTATTAAGCATTATTTTTCAGTTGTTTGGAAGAGAATGTTGGGAGAATTCAGCTGTGCCCTGGCCCATACTCTGCCATTTTAGGTCTCCATGTAATAAGCTTTAAAATGTACTTTGTGGTCAAGTTTTGAAAGGCTTTAAATGCCAAGTATAGAAATTTGTATTTGCTTTTAGAGGCAAGACTTTACTGAAGTTTTATTGAAGAAGGGAGTGATATAGGGAAACTTTCACTTTAGCAAAAATCATTTTATCAACCATGTGGAAAACGGATTAGAAGAGAGGTTCAAGGCAAGGAGATCATTTAGAAAGCAGTTAAGAGGTGATAAGTGTCTGAATAAGCTTAAGGACTTTGAGTAGAAAAAGGGGAACTGATCTGAGAAATATTATAGAAGTAGAATTAATAGATTTGGAAACAGGCTGGAAATGAGTGAAAAAGAATGAGGAGTCAACAATAACACCAAGGTTGTGAACCTGAATGACTGAAAGGATGAAAGCACTATCAGAAATAGAAAATTCCAAAAAAAAATCTTGGGGAAAATAATGAATTACTTTCAGACATATTGAATTTCAGATATTTATGTAATGAAAAGGGATAGGTGGAAGGACTAGAGTTTATGACTTGATAAAGGAATTACACAGTTTTTGACTACAGAAGCAGAAGACTTGTGGTTGATGGTATGATAAAAAGTGTAACCATTCTTTAGTGTAGGAGGAGTAGACTATGGAAACTTCAGAGACTGAGGAATTGAGAGGTCAGGGAGCTTGAGGGGTCACATAATTAATCTTCCATAAAGTGTCAATTCTTAAGGCACTACCTAAGCAGTGAATTCTTATCATCATTGTCTCCTGATTGCCCTCTCTGATAAAATACAACCTCCTCAGCCTATCAGTTAAATGCCACTATCTTCTTGCTCCCAATGAATTTTCCAGATATTTTATATTATCCTTCTCAAAACATTTTATATTCCAATCAAATTAGTCCTCTGACCTCGGCATAACATCTCCTATTCATGTATAAAACTTTACACAGACCTCCATCCATCTCTGAGAATCCCTAATTTCCATTAAGACTCAGTTCAAATACTATAGTACTTTTGAGAAACCTCTGCTCACCCTCTAGGTTGTTGAGGTTATTCCTCTCCTCAAATTATTTTTTATTTATTTATCAATATGAGCATGTAGCATCTGCCTCCCCTACTCAATAGAATGGAAGTTCTTGAAGCCAAAATCTTGTTCATTACTCCCTTCAGAGTCTTAGTGTTTTGCAAAGGGAATTGTAGTTTTTCATATGTGGTAGATGTTTAAGAAATATTTAATGAATTGACTAGAATCTCTGAGTGTCAATATAATTCTCTTCCTTCAAAACTTGACTTTGGAGCTAACTCCAGCATGATTTTCTCTGGTTCCCCCATGCAAAATTGTTCTCATCATACTCAAGTCTGCCTGGATTATGTTGGCTTTATTTCTCTGGCCAATACTGACTGACCTTTGCTTAGGTTAAAGTATTCATAACCATCTTTGTGATAGTTTGCCCTAGAATTCTGTCTGATAACATTATTTGACTCAAGGGTCTATGGGCTCTAGAATTTATCTCTTCCTCATTTTAGTCTTTCCTTTTTGAAGTCTGGACCCCATTTTTATCCATAAGAACTCCTCAAAGATCATTGATAGTGGTTTGATTATTTTATCTGTAAGGAATTTAGGACAGTAATTCCAAACATTTTTTGTTCCATGAGCCCTTGGCAAAAAATTATGTTAGGAATCCCCAGGGCATATACTACTCACTATATCCTGCAATAACTTACTGCTTAAGATGCCTTTAAAGAATTTTTACCTCATATCTCTTGAATCATTGTCATGAACCCCACCTAAATGAGAACCATTGTCACAGAGTGTAATTCATTTGGGTATGCAGATGTGAATTCACATAAAGTAACTAGATTTCAGCTCTAATCCCTTCTTACCAATATTTTCCAGTTTGAAAATAATTTTCCTTGATGGAGGAGGCAAAATCAAAATAAGAAGTAAACAGTTCTGTTACATTTTAGCTATTATTGCATGTTACCTCCAAGCAGCAAGCCTATCATTTCCTCATTCATCATACCCTTATTATATCTCATAAATAACATTTTGTAAGAATCAAGGTGAACAATTTGGAATGGGAAAAATATTCTTTAGGAATGGTGGAACCTATAGGGGTATCTCCTCCATTACTTGAATTAAACATTTTATAATTTGCATACATAGTGATATGAATATATAAAATATTTACATTTCTCATTTTGCCTTTTATCTACTCCTCAAATCGATGCTGCTCTATGATATTCAATATTAATTATCTGTTATTGATTTTGTCTTCTGAACCAATCCTAAAGAAAAAAAAATATGTGCTAGAAGAGCCTTATGTGAAGCCATATTGGTTTCTTTAGCTTCCTTTCTTCTTTCTTCTTCACTGATTGGAATTCTTTGTGATTAATATTCTGATTTCTTTCCTGTGGAGTCCTATCATCCTGCCTTTCAGAGGCTCTGGCTCTGGTATCATACTTTCACTGTTTTTTTTAATTAATTTTTTTATTTTTAGAAAAATTTTCCATTGTTACATGATTCATGTTTTTACTATCCCCTTCACCTCCTCAAACTTCCCCCTACATAGCTAACTCACATTTCAACTGGAGTTTTAACATATGTCATCAATCAAGACATTTACATATTAATGATAGTTGCATTGGTGTGGTCCTTTCGGGTCTACATCCCCAATCATGTTCTCATCAACCCAAGTATTCAAGAAATTGTTTTTCTTCTGTTTCCTCTCCTGTAGTTCTTCCTCTGAATGTGGGTAGTGTTCTTTTCCATGAATCCCTCAGAATTATCCTGGGTCATTGCATTGCTGCTAGTACAGATGTCCATTACATTCGATTTTACCACAGTGTATCAGTCTCGGTGTACAATGTTTTTCTGGCTCTGTTCCTTTAACTCTGCATCAATTGCTGGAGGTCTTTCCAGTTCACATGGAATTCTTCCAGTTTATTATTCCTTTGAGCACAATAGTATTCAATCACCAACATATACCACAATTTGTTCAGCCATTCCCCAATTGAAGGGCATACCCTTGCTTTCCAGTTTTTTGCCACCACAAAGAGTGCAGCTATAAATATTTTTGTACAAGTCTGTTTATCTATGATGTCTTTGGGGTATAAACCCAGCAATGGTATGGCTGGATCAAAGGACAGGCATTCTTTTATCGCTCTTTGGGTATAATTCCAAATTGCCATCCAGAATGGTTGGATCAGTTCACACCTCCACCACCAGTGCATTAATGTCCCAATTTTGCCACATCCCCTCCAACATTCATTACTCTTCCCTGCTATCATTTTAGCCAATCTGCTTGGTGTGAGGTGATACCTCAGAATTGTTTTGATTTGTGTTTCTCCAATTATTAGAGATTTACAACACTTTCTCATGTGCTTATTGATAGTTTTGATTCTTTATCTGAAAATTGGTTATTCATGTCCCTTGACCATTTATCAATTGGGGAATGGCTTGATTTTTTATACAATTGATTTAGTTCCTTGTATATTTGACTAATTAGACCTCTGTCAGAATTTTTTGTTATAAAGATTTTTTTCCCAGTTTGTTGTTTCCCTTCTGATTTTGGTTGCATTTTTTGTTTGTACAAACCCTTTTTAATTTAATATAATCAAAAGTATTTATTTTACATTTTGTAATTTTTTCTAACTCTTGCTTGGTTTTAAAATCTTTCCTTTCCCAGAGATATGACAAGTATACTATTCTGCATTCACTTAATTTACTTACAATTTCCTTCTTTATATTCAAGTCATTCACCCATTCTGAATTTATCTTGGTGTAGGGTGTGAGATGTTGATCTAAACCTAATCTCTCTCATATTGTGTTCCCATTTTCCCAGCAGTTTTTGTCAAATAGTGGATTTTTATCCCAAAAGTTGGGCTCTTTGGGTTTATCATACACTGTCTTGCTGATGTCATTTACCCCAAATCTATTCCACTGATCCTCCCTTCTGTCTCATAGCCAGTACCATATTGTTTTGATGACCTCTGCTTTATAGTATAGCTTAATATGTGGTACTGCTAGGCCCCCTTCCTTCACGTTTTTTTCATTATTTCCCTTGATATTTTTGATGTTTTGTTCTTCCAAATAAACTTTGTTATAATTTTTTCTAATTCAGTAAAAAAGTTTTTAGTGGTTTGATAAGTATGGCACTAAATAAGTAAATTAATTTGAGTAGAATGGTCATTTTTATTATGTTAGCTTGTCCTACCCATGAGCAGTCAATGTTTTTCCAATTATTTAGATCTAGTTTTAATTGTTTGGAAAGTGTTTTGTAGTTGTGTTCATATAATTCCTGTGTTTGTTTTGGTAGATAGATTCCTAAGTATTTTATATTGTCTAGGGTGATTTTAAATGGTGTTTCTCTTTCTACCTCTTGCTGCTGTGATGTGTTGTAAAGATATAGAAATGCTGATGATTTATGTGCATTTATTTTGTATCCTGCAATGTTGCTAAAGTTGTTGATTATTTCTACTAGCTTTTTAGTTGATTCTCTAGGATTTTTTCAGTAGACCATCATATCATCTGCAAAGAGTGATAGCTTAGTCTCCACATTGCCTATTTTAATACCTTCAATTTCTTTTTCTTCTCTAATTGCTACTGCTAGTGTTTCTAGTACAATGTTAAATAATAGAGGTGATAATGGGCATCCTTGTTTCACTCCTGATCTTACTGGAAAGGCTTCTAATTTATCCCCATTGCATATGATGCTTGTTGATGATTTTAGATATATACTGTTTATTATTTTTAGGAAAAGTCCTTCTATTCCTATACTTTCTAGTGTTTTCAGTAGGAATGGGTGTTGTATTTTGTCAAAGGCTTTTTCAGCATTTATTGAGATAATCATGTGGTTTTTGTTGGTTTGCTTGTTGATATGGTCAATTATGTGGATGGTTTTCCTAATGTTGTAGCATCCTTGCATTCCTGGTATAAATCCCACCTGATCCTGATGGATAACCCTCTTGATCACTTGCTGGAGTCTTTTTGCTAGTATTCTATTTAAGATTTTTGCATCTATGTTCATTAAGGAGATTGGTCTGTAATTTCCTTTCTCTGTTTTTAATCTTTCACTGGTTTTTAACTTTTTTGGAATATGCTTTTCCAATGTCTAAGAGTATATACCTAAATAAATCCAGTGTTTCTACTCCTGATATTTATAAATAATAAAATGACATGATTTTTTTATCCTAATATTTTACTTACTTATACTTCATAAACCACTTTTTTGCTGGTCAGAAATAAAGGCAGAGTAATGAAATTTCTAAGCCATCTAAAAGATGAAACTAGCAGTCAGGTAAGGCAAGAATATATCAGATGCTCATTTTGTAGCAAAAATGGGACTAAAAGAAGAAGACTGAGTTATTTAATTCTTTCACCAATACTAGACCTTATCTCTTTATCTGTTTTGTAAATTATATCATGAAAATATTATGCATAGCTTCCATATCATCTTATTTTTTTCTCTCTCCAGCCATCCTCACCAACATAATCTTCACTATTATTCCACCCTTTGACACATGGATTTAAATCATCCATCTATCTGTCTGTCTATCTAGTTACACAATGCAATTTTGTCTGATATCTTTACTCAACTCAAGGGTCTGTAGGCTCTAGAATTTACCTTATTCTCATTTTAGTTTTTCCTTTTTGAAATTTGGCCACCATTTTTATCCATAAGGAAAGGTCAATAATAGTGGTTTGATTGTATCTATATGGACCCCTAAAACACTACAATACCAACAAAAAATATTGGCTTTATAGTCAAGAGGTCTGAAATTATTGACTGCGTGACCATGGACAAATTACTTAAACTTCTCTACCCTCAGTTTTATCATGTATAAAATGAAGTTAATTTTTTTTACATTATCACACAGGGAGATTTGTAAGACAAGTGTTTTTATAAACCTTAAAATACTATAAAGAAAGTTTTTATTATAAAAAATATCGGTATACTCCATTGTATATTAGTTGAATCAATAGGAAATGCCATTAAAAAGAGCATTTCCCGTCTATTCTACTGTAATATTCTAAGAACAACTGGATTATTTCATCTTTACTTGCAGCTGGACAATCCAGTCAAATATGTTTATTTATTTAGTTCCTATTATGTGCCACAGAATACCATTAATAAAAATTTTTAAAAAGGAGAGTTCCTGCTTTTGAGGACCTCCAGTTAAATAGAGGGAGACAACATGCAAAAGATAGAAGGAAAGGCATGGGTGCATCTTGTTCAATGGAGTTGAAGCCAAGGCAAGCAGTAGATACAAAGTGGAATAAGCTGAGAATCCAGTTTCTGCCCTTTATAAAGGAAGGCATTGGGAGGATTTTGGTACTTCAACCCTCAGCCCTCCAGTCAGAGGGGAAAGGAGGCTATGGAAAATGTTTGTCAAGGCTTGAGCTAGCAGCCAAGTGGTGAGATTCGAGGTACTGAGTTTAATCTGGGACAATCATCTTGTTCAGATGAGTTGGAACCAGGCAGAGTAGCAAATGCAAAATGGAATGAAAACTCCTATAATATGCTGTCTCCTTCATTTGAAACATGAAGTTCTTGAGAACACAGGCTGTCTAACTCTTCCTTTTTCATCCCCTAAGCTTAGCACAGTGTTTGTTCCATATAAAGTATTGTGAGTCCCAATAATTCCTCTAAGGTTATATTTGCTTCTTATAAAATAAGTTATTAAGAATCAAATGTGTCTTCACTTCTCAACTTATTAACATGTGTTAATATTTTGAGTTTATTTAATTACTTTTGTCTCACATCTTGATACACACATATCTAAGGTCTTAAATACTGTGCCTGACAATTGAGAAATACTGAGTATCTCTTTCACTACTTTCTTCTGTCTATAAGACAAGATGTGACTTGACATAAGAAAATATAACATAACAAAACAAAATCTTCCATAGTATTCAGGCATATAACCTCTTCACATCTTCAAGTCTAGTTGATCAATTTAGCATATCTGTACAAAAATATTCTGTCTAATCTTCATGAGATATATGCTATCTCTTGCTGTCTTTCTCTATAAAATTCTGAGATCAGATTAGATGATTTCCAAAGTTCCTTTCAGCTATAAGTTCTATGATTTTTATCTTTGGGTTGCTGAAGCTTTAGTCAAAGCAACATCACTGGCCATTAGGTAACCGGCTCATTGGATGGGGGGTTACACCTGGTGATGGAAGGATTGGGTTCAAATCTGGCATCAGACACTGCCTAGCTATGTGACCCTGACCTAAGTGGCACTGGCCACTTAACCCCAATTGCCTAACCTTTACTGCTTTTCTGCCTTGGAACCAATATTTTGTACTGATTCTAAGACAGAAGGTAAGGGTTTTTAAAAAAAGACATAAACACATAGAGTATCTATTACACTAGTCTTTCTTATTTCTTATTCTTCCTAATTTGTGAATATATTTTCAGCAAACTGGCCTACTTTCCATTTCTCTGATTTGCTATTCTGTTTTTCATATACCCTTGTTTTTTTCCATGTTTTTCCTCCATATTTGAAATGCTCTTTCTCCTCAAAACCTGTTGGAATTCCTAGGTCCTTGTGTCAGCTCTAGTGCCACCTTCAAAAGAAGGCCTTTCTTGATTCCTGTGGATGTTAGAACTTTCTCTCTGATGCCTAAAATTACACAATATTTACTTTGATTACATTCTGTATTTATTTCTCTGTGTAATTATGTTTCCCCTTTTAAAATATAAGCCTCTTGAGGGCAGAAATTGTTTTCATTTTTGTTTTTAATAGCAGTGCTTGCCACACAATGGGAAATTACCAAGTGTTTATTGAATTATAGTGAATTCAATTTACCAGTCATATAGTGAAATGGCCTAATGATAGTCCTGCTTTCTTTTCTAGGATATGTCCTTTATTTAGGTGGATTTAAACCATCTGATAAGTAAGGGTTGTTAAGTATTTTCAAGCTTCAGGATGTCATCTTTTTACTGTAATAAATTTTTTTTACTTCTTATTTTAAGGAATCTCCCTTACTTAGCTGTGCTAAGACCCAAGATAAGTGTACTTTACTATGGCAAATTCTGCTTTCCTGAATAAGGATTTAATTTAGTCAATAAAGCTGACTGTGTGTTGTCTTGAAAGGCAAATAACTCCCAGGGCACTCTATCTGCTGAGTCTCAGAAAAGGATGCCAAGGATTTGCCAGAACATATCCTGAAAAACATCCAAAGCACAAATTAACACCTACTTTCCGGCTACTGGAATCTTTCCTGAGAAAGCCACTTCCACAAAGCATGAGGGAGCCTGGGTAAACCAGGAAGCCAGATCCAAATTTATTACTTTCCAAAAAAATACAAAATTCTCATCCAGCTGCTAACTTGGTTGTAAGTTTTTCTTTTTCTCTTTCCTATGCAAGTTGCCTTTCAAAGGCTGACACTCTCAATTTATAAGCTGGGTCTTCAATAAGAATGTTTTAAACAGCTGTAGGTTTGGAAGTTCATAGGATTTGAAAGCTAAAAAGAATGGTAAGATTTATCTAGATTAGTGCTCATTCTCTACTTAAAAAAAAGATGAGTAAACTGAGGCTCTGCCAAGGTAACACAACTATTTCATGGCAGGTCTAAACTTTTCATTCTCATTCCACTATGCCACAGAGCCACCCTCTGAAATTGGTTTCATCTCACTAGGAAAAACCTCTTAGAAAATATAAGTATCATGTCAGTTCTTTCTTAATACATTGTCTTTCCATCTAGCACAATTCAAAATGGGTACTAATTAGAAATTAAAATATGGTCCATGACACTCCAATGAATAAAAATTAAACAAAGTATTTATTAAACAGTTTAAAAGTTCCAAGCACTGGGGTTATAAACTTATAAATAGTGAGCAGGAAAAAAGGATTTTTTTCTTGATACCCATGGTTCCAATCAACGAAAGAATTATATTCACTCCTGGGGACAAACACATATATATTAATAGAACATAAGATCATACATTTAGAACTGGAAGGATCTTAGAGCCCATGAACTTCAACTCCCTTAAAAAAGTGAAGGCTAAAAGAAACTATTTTATTAGCCTAGGGTTTCCTGTATAAAGAGTGTGTGAATCAGAATTTGAATTCACTCCTTCCTGACCTTCCGAGCTTCCAAGATCAACAATCTATTCAGTGCACCTTCTAATTGCTTTTTAATTGCCAAAAGCAGATGCTTGTATCTGCCCTTAGCCATTTATCATACCAGGCAGACACAGGAATGAATTGCTGTGGACACGCGATAGAGCCCTGAGCCTGAGGTATAAAAGACCGCCCCAATTGTCACCATCCTTTCTTGTTGATGCAGAGTTGCATCTTTTCCTGTACCACAAATTTACCTTGCTCTTTTAGTTCCTATAGATATCCTGGTTACTGGCTATTTGCCTGGATTTTTGATCTCTAATGTTATGGTGACTTTTAACATTTACATCCTCCTGATTTTTGCCTGTCTTCTTGGTTTCTGACAATTTATCGGACTTGATGGTTATTCTCATTTTAAATCTTCAATGGGATTCAGAACCAGAGTGAGAATTCAATTTTACTTTGACCCCAGTACTTGGACATGCCTTTGCTTTCTGCTCCTATAGTTTCAGACTCCCACCTCTGCACTAACCAACAACTTTCAGGAACTGCCCTGGGTCCAATCAAATCGCCTATGCCTTTCCTGTATCCTATATTCCCAGCATTGCCCTTTCACTCTTCCAGATTTGGCTCCTCAAACTGAATTTAACAGCCACCACTTCCTATTTCCCCAGTGAAGGCACCTACTGGGAATAAATTACCCAGAAATTTGGGGATATAAAGTTGATGTTTTGATTTCTAGACAAGGATATTATCAGTGGCTTTTCCCATTTAAGACTTTCAGATGATTAAATCCTCATTTTTATCTTTTTTTATCTTATTATTTTAAAATCTCACCTTCCTGTAAAAAGTCACAATATTCATATAATAGATTTATAGGATTTAGAGATCATCTTATCCTACCCGCACATCTAATATGAGAGGAAACTGAGGTACTACGAAACTGACTTGCCCAAGAAACAAAGTTGAGTATATTGGTTTTTGTCACTGGCATGTAATGATTTATAAAGTAGGCCAGACATCTTAAAAAAAGAGTATATCTGCCCATAAAGCAGAACTTAAGAGCAAATTAATCAAAGTAATTCAGATTGATTAAAATATAGTTGAAAAGGTATCTTATGAAACAATGCTATACCAAGTGGCTTCTGGATTTGGGCAAATTATAATATAAGATCATAGTTATTAGGCAAATGAGCTAAAGACTAATGGTAATATTTTTTTCAGAGAATGTCATGATAGACTGAGAGATGCACAGATAGAACATTTATTAAAGACATAATGTGTTAAGCTAAGAATATAAATATAAATAATCACGGCAGTCCTTGACCTCAAGAAGCAGACATTTTAATGGATGAAGACAACATATAAAGTCAAGGAGGCCACCATACAGAGACGGTCATGAGATAGAGACATGGTTCCAGCTCCCCTGCCCCCCCCCAAAAGGAAGCTCACCTATCAAGACTGTCAACCACAATTCAGTATGAAAAAAAAATCATTTGGAAGTAAGTTCCTTTAGACATTCCCATTTTGGACTGCTAAAGAATGCCATTTAAATTCAGTAAACATTGTAATCTTATCTATTCTTTCTCCAAATAACCCTAATTTCAACATTTTAAAATGAAATAGTATCTGGGCTCACAGAAAAATAATTCTATTCTTCTCTTGACAAGTCATGTTGCCCTAAATGAGCTTTTAAAAGTTTTGTTGACTTCTTAAAAATCAAATTAGGTAATTTTCATGAGTTTTATACGTTTTGTTTTTTGTGGGAAATGGGAATCAAGGGGTGAGGCTGTTTGTGGTCTACTAAAAAGATAATTGGACTAGGTATCCAGAGACATGAATTTTAGCCTCAGCTCCATCATTTACTGAGAAGGCTTTGGCCTATCCTTAAGTGAAGCACCAGTTCCTTAATCTAGAAAATGATAATGACAGTATCTACATCATTCATTGCACAAGGTTTTTGCTAGCTCTGAACAAAAAAAGTATGTGAAACCCTTTTGAAAAATATAAACTGCTATACCACTCAGAAGCCAGAATGAAAAAGGTGTTAGAGGGCCTGGATTCAAATTCCACTTCTGATTCTTTGAAATCCAAAAAAATCTACAAAATAATTATGAGTCATCTAGTATGTGCCAGGTGCTGTGCTAAGCACTGGGCATATAATTTTTTTTAAAAGAAAAGTCCTTACTCTCAAAGAGTTTATAATCTAAAGTGAGAAATAACACAAAAGGAAGCAGGAAAGCTATCGGGGAGCACCATTATGTATCTGATGTAGGAGCAGCTTATTCCATGGAAGAGTTAAAACCAAGGAGAACAAAAAGATGAAAAGTGGAGTGACCTAAGAGTTCAATTTCTGCCTTCTATAAAGAAAGATATTGGGAGGATTTTTATACTCAGCCCATTCTGGGTCTGAGCTGCAATGAAATGAGTTGTTAGTGAGAGGAATAGATTATTTTAAATATATATTTGTTACTTTAAAAAAAACTACTAGATTTGAATCTGGCTCTGACACTATTTATGATATTTGGAGAGCTCTCTGGACTTCAGTTTTCTCATCTGCAAAATTAATAGGTTGGATTTCCTTCCTATCCCTTAATCCAGTGATGGGCAAACTTTTTAAAGAAAGGGCCAAAGGAAAGGAAATGCTCATCTGTAGGTCTGTTTCTAAGGCAACCTTTTGAAGTTTCATTGTATTTGTATCCTACTCATTGTATTTGTCGAATTAGGAATAATGTCGCTTGGCTGGATAGAACATTTCAGGGGGCTGCATCTGCTCTGCGGGCCATAGTTGCCCCATTACTGCCTTAATCTATGATCCTATGTAAAGATTAGTAAAAACAAGTTATCAAGAATGGCAAGAGGAAATTGTGCATCAGTAAGGGGGGTTACAGAGGTTTGGGGGAGAGGGAAAGAACATGAAATATGTAACTAGGGGAAATATTTAGAATAAAAATTAAAAATAAAGAATGGCAAGAGGAAAGAATAGATTTTAAGTCAGAGAATAGCAAATAATTCAACATTTTCTATTAGAACTCTACATATTCCTCTAACCCCTAATAAGTTAAAAATAATCATGTCTTTATTGAAAGCTTACATTAGGGATAGCTAGGTGACTCGGTAGTTAAAAGTATTATACCTAGAGTCAAGAAGACCTGAATTCAAAACATGCCTCAGACACCTCGTAGTAAGGCAAATCATTTAACCTCTGCTTGCCTTAATCCATCAGAGGAATAAACGGCAATAATTTCAATATTTTTGCCAAGGAAACTCCATGGACAGTATTGGCATGCTATGGTTCATAGGGTCACAAAGAACTGGACAGGACTGAACAACATATGTTGAGAGTCTACATAGAAAAGACATACCAAGAGTAAAAGAAGTCATTCCCACCCTGACCCCATTCCTCATGCAGTTTTCTGAGGGTAGGTCACTACAAAGTAATTTTAGCAATTTAGAAACCATCTTTGGTGACCTTTCTTCCTCCATAGAGATCTACTCTTCAGCCATGAAGCCAATGAGGCCAATGGAAAGTAGAATGAACCTTACTTTTAAATTTCTGCCCTTGGAATTTAAGATTAAAATAACAATTTTAAAAGCATAAGGACCGAAGTACAATTTGGAATAGAACAAAAAAATTTGACTCAGGTTTATGGTAGACAAGAATGGGGCCTATTTCTTCAAATGATCCACATGTCCAGGCTGAACAAAAGCAGTCTTCCATTCCACTTACCTCGCCAAGATTCTCAGCTGCATTACTAAGCCTTGAAGGGAATAGGAGGGAAGATAAATCAATATTTACCAGTAGTCTTCCTTTTATAGTTAAATATTGGCTTAAACTTTAAAATCTGCAGCCTTTGTTGCCGCCTAACCTTAAGCCCACATTTCAATGGTTCTTTCCTCTTGTTGAGGCATAATCATCTTAGAAGTAGCAGGAGACATTTGGAACCATTCCATTATATATGTTAGACTGTCACTTTTAATGGTTACTGTAAACGTAGGAGCCGCAGGAAAACAGTGTTTGACTAAAAGAGTTTGACCCTCTAACACAGAAAATATACATATCAATGGGAGTCCACTGGAGGAGCTAATAGAGCAATAGCCACAAAAAAAAAAAAAAAAAAGGAAATGTTCCAACAGTTTGAAATTAAACCATGTGAACTAAACAAGGGGTTCATGGATTGGCAATATACTTTCAGAATGACAGAAATTCACAGCCACCACTAATAATAGTGCATATATGCCTGGGCCACCGAAATTAATGAGGAAGGGCTCAGCCCTCGACCTCATCACTTACTGAGCTTATTCAAACACACCCATGATCTCTCAGCCGCTGGGCATGTGTACAGAAAAGAAATGGTACGTCAAATCCACCATAGAGTCCAGAAATGAACAAAAAAGCAAGAGAGAGGATGATGAGCCAAAGAAAGAATTACACAAGAGTGGAAGGATAGTCTAAATGGCAGATTTTTGGACTGTCTATTAAATTATAACTTGTATTTTGTTCCCCATAGGACCCCAAGTCAAAATACCTTACCAAGACTAACTGAATAAGTCTCACAACTCCTTCTCAGTTGGGGATATGTATTAAATATCATTGTTTTTTTTCTATCAATGGGAAAACTAAGCCCAGAGAGGTGAAAGCACTTGCCTTAGATCATGGTGCCAGAGAAGAGAGCCCAGGTGTTTTGTCACATGGATTGCATGGTAAGACCTCATTATGCTTGCACAGAATATTAAAAGAAATACAATCATTATTGCCACAATTACCTAGAATTGTAGGGATTAAGCAATCATATAATCAATGTTATTTAAATTATTTATGGCAGGAAGCATCAAAGAATAAATGTTTGCAAAAGAAAACTGAAGCCAAAAATCTTCAAGGGTGAAAAAAAAAAGCAACCAAAAGAGGTTAGAAATTTCCTCAGACAATGTCTCTTCTTTGATAAAAAATCTGATCAACAATAAGGTACTTGTCACTTCAGGATATCTTTTATTCTTTTTTCTTGGAAAAGATTTGTCCCTTTTAATTCTGAAGGCACATTTTGGGTCTGTGCCATTCATATTTCCTTTTATACCACCTTTCTTTTGACAAAGAACAGGAAAAAGGTCTATTGTTCCTTTTATAGCCCAAAGTCAGGAGTTAATAGAAATATTTACAACTCCCCAAATATGATATTAATCATCAAGCAGCAAAGACAGCTCTGAATATAGCAACAGAGGAACTGAGTTCAAATGACTTCAGGCAAGTTGCTCCCCCTGGCTGGATGGACCTCCTTCAGTTTCCTCACATATAGCATGAGAGCTTTGGATTTATGACCATTAAACTCTTTTCTAGAAATAAAGCTATGATCCTAATCCTTCTTTCATCAATGGAGATCCATCCAGAAAATGACAAGTGCAATAAAAACTATTCAATTTTTAATCATCCATTTTATACATACAGCTATTACTTGTCTTGTACACAAGAAACCTTTTGGAAAGTCATTCTTCAGTCTGTCTGTGACATATGATATGGTTTTCCTTCTGTCATGACAAATAAAAATTAATCTTTGCTTTCTCATTTTTTAGCATTCTTGTCCATGTACTTCCATGGAGTCTCTACAGGAGACCTATAAACTTACTGGAGGACTTCTCTTTGATGCATTTTAGATTTTGTGGGTACCAGTACATCTTTCAAATTGAATTTATATGGATCTGATTTAACTCTAAGTGGCACAAAGAATGTTGTGCTCAAAAAACTTCTTCTTCAGATCAGAGAATAAAGAACATTTGAAGTGTGAAAGGGTCTCATAGACCATTTAGTCTAATGCCTTCATTTCATAGATTAAGAAACTGAGGCCCAGAAAAGTTGTTATTTGCCCATAATCATACACCACAGTGAGTCACGGGGGCAGGATTTGAACCCAGGTCTTTGAAGTCCAAATTCAAAACAAATTCTAGGTCATTATGTCAAATCTACTAGGAACAAAATCTAGACACTGCAGGAACTTTAACCATTAGTTTAGCACCTTTACTTTATATCTGAGGAAACTAAGGACCAGGGATTGGGGAAAAAACAAAAACAACTTGCCTGATGTGAAAAGGTAGCAAGGAACAAAACCATGTTTTGAACTCCAGTCCTCTGACTCTAAATTCAATGCTAAGAATAAACCTTAGAGATTATCTAGTCCAGAGTCTTTATTTCATAGGTAATGAAACAGAAACCCAGAGAAAGAAAAGGCAGAGTTGAAGTTAGACTCCAATTCTTTTAATGCCCAATACATTAATACATTATTTTTCCCACTACACCATAGTTATAGATGAGAAAAATGAAAGGAAGAAGACAGAATTCAAAATATTTCATGGAAAATTCCAATATACATATAGATACATCCTTATCTAAATCCATCACTTCTTAATATCAGAGTATTTGGGTTAATATATTGAGATGCTGAATTCCTCTCTTCCTCAAAATATTGTTTCATTCATCCATCCTCTATTCCTGTTCTTCTTTCTCAGAGGAAGATTGTTTTCTAAAATGACTCCATCTCAATGATCTCAAGGAACTTTAAACCCCTCTCCCCCCTGCTTATATATCTAATATCTTTCCCCCTACAAATTTCTTTACATCTGTCTATAAATGCACTCAGGATGTTTGTTCTTAAGGAAAAGGCAAATGCCAAACACTTTCACTTGACACCATTACACCTTGAGTAACAACCTTCTCTTCCATAACAAAGTTCTAGAGGAAGAATTTGGTACTTCCCCATGTTCACTTTTTTCTTTTATTTGTAAGTCATGTTTTATTTTTTTCCCACTTCATGTAAAAACAACTTTTGGCAGTCATTTGATAACCCTGTATTCACTTTTGTCCCCTAAAATCTGGGTCCATCACCACCATCTCACTCTACTGAAATAGGTTCCCTAATCAACAAATTCAATAGCCTGTCTTCATTGTCTTGAATTCCATGTACCATTTAGTGTGCCATTTTGTTTTTCATTGTATGTTTTCTCATCTCGTCTTCTATAACAGGAGCCTGCTTTGATTCTCAATGGATTATTTATTTAGAGCTGGAGAGAACCATAAAGGTTAATGAGTTCATACTTCTTATTTTATAGGCAGGAGAACTCAGAGGCACCAAAAGGTTATCATTTTTTCTAGGATCACTCAGTTAGTAAATATCTAAGATGGGATATGAATCCAGATTTTCTTGGCTATAAGTCCTATGCCCTATATGTTGTTGTTGTTTAGTCATTCAGTTATATTTGACTCATTGTGACCCCATTGATCATAGGTATCTATGGGGATTTCTTGATAAGGATACTAGAGAGATTTGCCATTTCCTCCTCCAATGGATCCAAGGGATCCTTTTGATCAGGGCAAAAATATTTAAAAAAAAAAAAGATAAATCACATTGCAAAGTAACCCGTGCTGATATGATCTGTCTTTTTATATCTATGTCCTAACTTCTGCAAATGATTTTAGTTATTATAAGGGCAGATACTCTGGATTTCCACAATCCTTGCATCTTATTTAATACCTAGCACATAAAAAATGCTCCCATAAATGTTTGTTGATGATGAGGATAAAATGTGATTCCTCTATTTCAATTTGCCATTTCAGTAATATCCTTCAAACAACCACTCATCCTGGCTCCACATCAGAAATTGATATTATTTCTTCAGTGGAAATGACAATAAAGAAGATACATTATCATCTGCTTTGCCATTTCACCTAAGGATGACAGGACTTGTACATGACTACAGCTTCAAAAGGCAATATATTTCCAGCCCTATTCAAATACGAGCCCCTTGATGTCAAACACTCATGCTTTTCTTTGTTTCCCAAGTGCTCACCAGTCCAGTACTTTGTATATTGTAATATTTAATAAATGTTCCATTCATTCACTTTCTGATAAACTTAATTTCCAGTATGAGGTAAACAGATTTTAGTTTAGGGGATATGCTGATAAAGTACCCAGGCCTGTCTCACCTGAATGAAGAACTTATAGTCAGATAGTTAAGGGTTAATATAATCTAAATAGCCATTGTCAGTGCTAAGGAAAGATAACTAGCATTGACCTAACCCAGGCAATCTTTTTTCCCCTAAGTATAGGGAAAGAAACTCTCACTACATTACGCCAACACATGCCAAAATTTGAAAAGTTGGGGGAGGATCTGCATTTTAGCTTTGTCTTAAATTTAGAATCAATAGATAGGGGCTTGGTTATATTTTGTTTCTTGGTATACAAAAAAAAATTCCTTCCTACTATCATCCTCTTCTTTCTTGGTCTTCTCTCTTAATTTCTTCTTATAGGAAATGGAGAATAAGAGAGGTTATGAGCTCCTTTTACTCTTTCTTACCCCCCAAAAAAGAATTGTTAGACAAAGAGAGAGATTGAAAACTGGTTCCAAAGATACTGTCTGGTACTGCGTGTACAGTCTCAGATTCTAATAATGAATAACTAACGATATGAGAGAAGAACCTATCAATAGAATGATAATGGTTGAGGATATGAGAGAGGAAGGTGGGGTGGGAAGAGGAGCCAAAAGTTGTCTGGCTATACAAAAGCCTCATTTCAATAATGGCACAAATTCTTTCTTTAAGAAGAGTATGGAAGTCTTGGCCACAATTTTCTCTGGTAAGTTCTAATTTCCAAAATATATAAAGTTTAAAACTGCACTGTTCTTTTGTGACAGCCTATATTAAAAGTGTGGAAAGTGAAAGCAATTACCCATTTCTCCTTAAGAATTATTACTCAAGGAAATGGGATTTTAGAGCTAAGCTAGAAAAGATTGAATATTGGACCCTAGAACTCATCTAGTCTGATTCTTCTAAACTGAGGCCCACAGAGGTGAAATGATTTTCCTAAGTTCTTACAGTTAGCTAATCACAGATGTGGGATCAGATTCTAGATCACTTTTCACAGCATCACCCTGCCTTAATTGTGATAATAAAAAATGATCCCAAGAGTCAAAAAGTTTGATCTAAATGTATCTTTAATCTCTATATGTAAATTGAATTAGCCTCTTCTGTCTACAAACTGAAGTATGGGGAGACTTATTTGTTAGGGAAGAGTCAGAAAACTTTTTTGGCTTTCTCCAAAGGCATGTAAAGCAGAAATAATAATGGGTGGAGTAGGAGGATGAGGAGTACTGGAGACATAGGAGAGCGTGGGAGAGCTAACCAAACATCACTGAATTAAAAAAAAAAGAAAGAAAGAAAAGTTTGCTTTATGTTTTGAATAAGAGTTGGCAGCTAGAATAAGGTTTCTCCACCCATCCCTGTATTAGTGGAAAGGAGGAAAGATGAATGCCCCCAGGGTTTAGTTTCTAATGGCAAGTCATTCATTGTTAATAGTTGGCAAGGGAAATGAGATGTGGTATAACCAATGGACTGAGCAAAGCCTTCAGACTCCAAAAGTCAGTCTGCGGTAAGACTCTAGAGCACATGCTGGCAGGGTTTGTGTCAGCCTGAACCATCTGAATTACTGATCTAGATGGTTTTGATTTCACTGGATAAATGAGTGAAATAATCATAAAAAAAATTTTAAATTAAAAGAGACCTTAAAGGTCATCTAATCCTACCTCCCAACTCATGCAGAAACAATTTCTATGTGGCCTTTCTTACATCCATCCAGCCTTGACTTGATCATCTCCAATGATGGTGAAAATACTACCAGACAAGGCATCCCTGTCATTTCTAGACAGTTCTAAGGGTTAGGAACTTCTTCATTATCAACAAATATTTATTAAACAATTACTACGGACTAGGCATTGTTTCCAATCAATGGCAATTGTTCTGGTTTCTAGAGTGACACAAAATATGCCTGTCTCGTCTCTCTCTTCCACATGACAGCCCTTCTCATATTTGAAGATAGCAACCACATGTTCATCTAAGTTTTTCCTTGCCTAGTGTTTGACCTATAATAGCTGGTTATCAATGGCTGTTGAATGGCTTCATAATTCTAAGAGCTTAAAGCATGTGATCTACTGATGTTTTGGTAGGAGGCAGATGAAAAACAAGTTTTGTTAGAGCATTGCACAATTTTCCGATATCAAGAATTTCTCTGACCTTTCAAAAGACCTGGGACTTCTTTGGGGTAGATACTTCTTCAGATGACACCCCTGCTCCTTATTAGAGTATCTCATGAATTATTATGACCACAAAAGAAAGCCACAAAACAAAACACGATGGCCATTTCTCATAGCTATGGATTCTATTGGTTTGGGGACGACAATGTGTCACCAGGCTTTTTCCTCTTGGCAGGGTCTGACAGATTGTCCTCTACTGGCATAGCTTCTCAGAACTCAGGATCTCCTCTATTCCACAATGAGGCATTGGAGAAGAACTCTAACGGAGGCAATAATTTAGACCTATCCTCATGGGGCTGAAAGCCTGACAGAAACAAATTTAGAGGGAAAACCAAAGCAGAGTAACAGAATGCAATTAAAGGACACTATAACATATGATAATAAGAGTTAGAGAGGATCTCAGATGCATTTTCTATATCTTTATCTATCATAATTTGGTCATATACTAAAGACATAATAACTAATACTTGGTTTTTTAAAATATTTTTCAAATCAACTGAGGGATCAAAGAATTTGTCAAATTCTATTTTTGTATTTTTCTCAATACAAAAGTGTAACTACTATTAATGTTATTAATTGCTCATGTTTTTATATACTTTATGTGATTTCCTCACCACAACCCTATGCAAATATGGAAACTTACTTTAGTAATACAGATTCACATCAACACTTGCTACGTAGTTGATGGTTTTAGAGTTGCCTGAGCTTTTGAAAGCTTAAATGACTCACATAATCAATATTTAAGAGGCAGAACTTAAACCCATACCTTTCTAGATGAGAGGCAGGCTGTCCAGGATACAATGCATCCTTTGGTGTGAATGATTATACTCATTTTACAAATTAAAAAACTGAGGCTGAGATTAAAAGATAATCGGTGTTAGTAAATTCCAAAGCAAGGACTCAAAACCAGGCCTTCTGGCTCCAAAGGCAGTGCACGAAAATGAAGAATTGAATCTCCTGGCTCAAATGGAAGCAGAGAGGCCTAGTTTCTAACTTCTTGGATTGACTTCCTTTGGACTATTCATTAATCCAAGCTGATTGTTATTAATCACTTAAATTCTACCAAAAGCATAAACTAAAATCTTTTCCTTTTGCTAGCTCATATATCTGTATTATTTGGATTTTCATTAAATTCTGCTTTACCCATTGCAAATTTATTTTTCCATCCAGTCTTTTCCCAATTTAAATTCAATCCACTTGAATTTCCTTTGCTTTGCAAAAATTTACTTTGGAGTTTAAAGATATTTTGATTTTTACTTTTGCCTTTTTGCCATTAATTTGCTTTTTCTTTCACATTTGCTATTTTAAATCACAAATTCTGCTTCTCTTTAGTTTTTAGCTACTTCTGGCTGTTATTACTCTTTTCATTTTGCTCTTTTGCTGCATACCATTTTGAAAGTCAGCTCTCTGAGTTCACGCTCTAAGTTTCTAAGAAGTCTACTCAAGACATATTTTTGGCTCATCTGTGTCTTCAACAGCATTCAAAGGATAGTTTTGCCTCCCACTTTAAAAAGATTGAGACCATCTGTAATAAATTGCTTCATATCCCTTCTTGACTGCAACATATAACTATTCTTATAATGGTCCTTTCAACTTTGAAGGAGCTCTAGTTGGTTTCTTTAACCTGTACTTTAAATATTTTGTCTTCCTCCCTCAAGCACACCTTCTCTTTCTAACATAGGAACATATGATAATAGATTTAGAGTTAGAAAGGATCTTAGAAGTCTTTGTCCAACTCTTTTATTTTAAAAAAGAAATTGAGATACATGTAAAACCTAGTGGAATTGTGCATCAGCTAAGGGGTTAGGAGGGTCTGGAGGAGAGGGAAAGAGCATGAAATATGTAACTATGGGAAAATATTCAAAAAAATTAAAAACAAACAAACGAATGAATGAATGAATGAAAAAAAGAAATAAAAATAAAAAAGAAACTGACACTTTGGAAAATCAAGTGACTTGTAAGAAAAAGTTAAAAGTAGGATGTTTGTTATCTGCTTCTCCAAGTTCAATTTTCCTTCTCTCTTCAAACGTGATCCCTTAATGCAAAAAAGAAAGGAATCCAAAAACAATTTTCTACCTTGCAACACCTTTTCAGCTACCATCTAATTTCTCTCCTTAATTTTACTGTCAAATCCAAACTTGGGTTTTCAACCATTTGTTTTACTTCTTATCCACCTTTTCAATTCTTAAAAAGGTACCATTTACATAAACTACTCTCAAGGGTCAATCATTGATGAGTTCCTTTTTAGAAAGTCCAATCTTTCTTCATTTCCTATTGTTCTTGACAGCATTTGATAGCAGATTTGGATGGAGGGATATAGAAAGAAGGAAGAAGAGAGGGAAGGGAGGAGAGAGGAAAGAAAAGAAGGAAGGAAGGAAGGAAGGAAGAAGGGAAGGAAGGAAGAAAGGAGGGAAGGAAGGAAGGAAAAATGGAAGGAAGGAGGGAAGAAAGGGAGTGAGTGAGTGAGAAAAAATAGAAATAATTTACTTTAGGGATTCTTATCCTGTTATCCACAAATCACTTTAGAGTATGGGAACTTCCATGATAAAAATACATCCTTATTTCAACATAATTGGTTTCCTTTATTATCCTATGTATTTTACTTTTATTCATTTTAAAATATTATTCTAAATATTCTTTAAAAAATCATCCAGGAATTGGGGATAAAATAATGGGAATAAAAAATGGGGGAAAATGGGGGAAAATTTTTTAAATGAAAGTTCCTCTTCTCAAGGAGCTTACACTATGAGGGAAAATACCATATACCTTTAAACTTCAAAGCACAATGTAAGAACAATACATCATTATTTTATCATTGTTATTATTGATTATTTATTTTCTCTCACCCATATTTTCTATGGGTGCACAAAATCTAAGTTGTGGTATACAAGGCTGAGCTCAGAACTATATTAGAAACTATCAGATATCATAGGAACACTTCATTAAGTTTAGTTTTCAAACTTGTTCTTTGGTAACAGGATGAAGCAACCAAATTCACTTGATCTTTGGTCCACTATGTCTTCTAACATATGTTTGACTATATAGAACAAAAATTAATTATTTCCCATCTTAGAGGGGTCTGTTTTATCCACATCTTTATATCTCTAGTGCCTAGTACCTGGTAGTTGTTTAATAATATAGATGGATTGATTCATTGAAAATAGATTTCATTTGCCTCCTTAATTATGAGAATTACACATTTAATTTTTATATGATATAAGATTTAATTAATAACAAACATTTATCACTTGTAGCTAAATCATGCACTTGTTTGAATTTCATTTATTGTGACTTTTTCTGAAAGGAAGGTTATTTAAACCTCTATCTAGCCTCTCCTTTTCTCATATTTATGCCATCTACCTTTTTCTCTGAAAAAACTACAAACCTAAATTTCTAAAGTCACTGTTAAACTTCAGTAAGTAAATCAAATCAAACTATTGTTCAATGTCCTTTTATAATGGAAAGTTTAATTAAGGCATACTTCCCACTTATATTCTGGAATTTTATGAAAAAATATTTCTCCATGAAACCTATATCTAGGATTAATACTACTTTATTTCTAATAATCAATCAATGTCAGCTGCCTAATTCCATTTTATATGTTTCTTCATTCCTTGGCAGATCTTTAACGGAGTTAAATAAGTGCCATACTCTGCATGAGACTTTCCCTTTCAGTGGCTGGAAATATGCAAGGCATAGTAAATATAGGAGGAATGACTGGATGGGGGAAAGATAGCAAGATACCCAATTTATACCAATGCAAAAATTATCCTGGAGAATCACATTAAAACTACAAGGATCCTTTGAAGTCTAATCACCAGTCACTTTACAAATAGAAAAACTGAGACTCAGATAAGTTAAACTGTCTTGTGAGAAAGAGAGATCTAGCAAGGGGCAAAGGTGAGGTCTCTACAATCATCTGAGGGTTATTTAATATATCATATCTATATAAGTACAATGACTTTTCATACCAAAGGAAAAATATCAAGCTCATGAGAATTCCTGGATAACTTACTCCTTTAATTCAATTTTGCCTTGCTGATCCTTGAATAACTGGCTGATACTACCATCTTGGCTTGTTTGTGGTCAAGTCTGGCTTTGGTATTATAGTGACTTTATGTTTTCATTCATGTGACCATTCCCTCAACTTATGCAGAAGGCAATTATTTGCACCTCTTGTCCTTTGTGTTTCCTTCACATTTCTTACCTCATTTGATGTTTATGCTTTTTTGCATGAATTTCCTACAAGACAATCCATCCCATCTGCTAAAGGTCTTACTTTGGTTCTTCAGAGATGACATGACTAAGGAGATAGCGACTTGGACCAGGAATCAGGACAAAACTAGGTTCAAAATCTTATTTGGCATTTACTATGTGATTATGGACAAGTCATTTAACTTCTATGAACCCTGATTTCCTTATTTGCCAAAAAGAGAGAATACCTATACTATCTCTCATAGGGTTGTCATGAAACTCAAATGAGATTTTGTATATAAAGCAATTTGCAATTTTTAACATGTTTCATAAACCATCCTTTGTTAATAAGGATTTTCTTAGTTATAGACAGTGAGGTGGAATTGTGAAAAGTGTTGGATTAGGAGATAGAAAGACCTGAGTTTGAATCTTGGTTCAAGAACTTCTTAGTTGAGAGATCCTCAGAAAGTCATTTAACCTAATTTCTTCATCTATAAAATGAGGATAATAGCAGCACTGGCTTTTTGTGAGGATTCAATGGGATAATATTACAATCTTCAAAGCACTATGTAAATGTCAGTTACCATTATTATCGTTAACCACTTACACTATCTATCTGCTGTCTCTCATCTCCGCTAAAGATCTACTCACGATGGGATTAGTTTTGATCATAATAAGTTCAAATAATAATGACATATTCAGGTGAAAGATGTCCAGAAAGCAATAAAAAAAAAAAAGATGTAAGAATGACATTCAGAGAAAGGTCAGGGGTGGAGAGACAAGGCTCATTACCATGAAAATTTATGAGTCTCCAGGTGGGTATATCTAGAGAATAGTAGGGAGGTAAAGACTAAGACTTGGAAAACACTGTGGTGGGAAACAGAGAGAATGGTTAGAGATTTAAGAGAATTAGGTCTCATGGATATTTAGAAGCCAAGAAAATACTTACAACATAGAAAATTATAATCAAGGTCCAATGTGTAAAAGATGTGAGAAAACAAATAGATGTCTTAACAAAAAGAGAGTTAAATGAACAACTTAAGAAGTCTAGAACTTAGGCATTATGATAAATATATTACTAAGAAATGAATCAGAGCAATTCTTCCTTCCTGGATGTATACAAATTGTTTCCCTGCATGAGAATATGAGCTCCTTTGAGGCAAGAATATTTTATTTCCATCTTTCTATCTAAAATACTTAACACACAGTAGGACTTTAACAAATATTTTGTTTTATTTATTTATATATATATTTTAAGTCCTTAGCTTCCATCTTAGAATCACTATTAATTATTGGTTCTAAGGCAGAAGAGCAGTAAGGGTTAGGCAAGTGACTTGCCCAGGGTCACACAGCTGGGATGTGTCTGAGGTCAGATTTGAACCCAGTACCTCCCATCTCTTGACCTGGCTCTCCATCCACATAGCCACCCAGCTACCCCCTAACAAATGTGTTTTAAAGGAATGAATGGTACAATATGGTGTCTTCTAGAAGAATTTAGAGAATACCATTCACTAGCAGTTCTTGCAAAATCAAAAAGAGACTGAACCTTTCCCATATATATTCCATCCTCTTCAATACTGATGCCTTCACTGTGTTGATCATCTCCAATTAATCCTGGAGAGATCTTGGCAGTACATACATGCATGTTATCTCCCCCATTAGACTGTGTGTTCTTTGAGGGCAGAGACTGTTTTGTTTTTGTTTTATTGTTTTATTTTCTTTTCATTCTCAGTGCTTTGCACAGAGCCTGGAACATTGAAGGGGCTTAATAAATACTTATTGACTAATTTTTGCACCATTGTTTGGGCCCATCAAAGACATTACTTCTGGGAGTATCTGATGACTGAATGCTACTGAGTTGGTAATATATTCTAGACTAATGTGATCGCAAGTTCTATATCACCCCATGGAGAAGAGTTGGGATTCAATTCAATAGAACTGCGTTACTGTCTTTTAAACATCTCCTGAGATAGTTTGCTCTCTCTAGTGTGGGCACATCTTCTTTTCCTGCCTTGCTATATAATTGGTATTGGGAGTAGCAAAACAATCAGAATCTTAGTACTAGGAAAAACCATCCTGGATTTTTTTTAAAGAGAATAAAATAGGCAGGAAAATAAAACAATAAATACAGAGCCCTGTTGTCTGGCATTAATTCATTGCTGACATATAAGCACAACTGGGGTGAAAAAATGTAAAATATTCTAGAATATACATAAGGTACTTTCAAGCAGCAGGATAGTTATTATGAATCCCAACTGGCAAAGGGTAATCAACATTTAGCATTTTAATTAGGTATGATATAATCAGCTTTCTCTGCTCAAAGAGTATGAGATTTTTTTCTTTCTCCCTCAAAGTATGATAGATTAAGATTGTTTATGCCTTATTCCCACAGGGTCCTGTGATTAGACAGTCTAACAAAACTGAATATTGTTTTGAACAAGGCAGTTCAAACAGTGGGGTTCCTATTTGTTTGAAAAAATGAATTAGGAGGGCAGCTGGGTAGCTCAGTGGATTGAGAGTCAGGCCTAGAGACGGGAGGTCCTAGGTTCAAATCTGGCCTCAGACACTTCCCAGCTCTGTGATCTTGGGCAAGTCACTTAACCACCATTGCCTACCCTTACCACTCTTCTAACTAGGAGACAATACTCAGAAGTTAAGGGTTTAAAATAAAAAAATAAAAATAAAAATAAATGAATTCAGCATTTCTATCAAATGTTATATTTTCATTAATGATCTGTGTTTAGGCTTGTGCCACTCACCATCATTGGGACCTGAAGAAAAAATGAATAGGCCATTATGAAATGCAATCCTTTTAAGTATACTGTACTTCTAGAAAAAAAAAGATAAAACAAAAAATAAAAACAACAAAAATGAAAAAGAAACATATTCTACTTTTTCCCTCTTGTCACCCTCCAACCCCTAATTGCATTCCTTATTATTTGGTTTGTAAGTTGCCTTGGTTTACAGTAGTTTTCCTGCACTGTTTTCCTAAGTGGGGGATCTGGAAGTAGGATGCCATCATTTACATTATATTAAATCACATTTACAGAACAACGATGAGCTCACCTATTTATTGTGTCCATCCCCAATATTTGGTAATATTTTTTAAACTCCAGGGTGTTTGTACAAAAACATAACTACATTTTGGTAAATGCATTAAAAATTATGCAGCGCCATACATCAGTGTAAACAAGTACAGCTATGTAAGTTAATTTTACATGTATAATGGTTTTTCCCAGAGAATGTCTGTCCTAGAAGATTCAAATAAAGTTTTTCATTATGGAAAACATGCCTTGGACCCAAGAGCTATTTGGTCAAATTTGTAAACATCTTTATAAGGGAAAAAATGTAAATACTCTCATTGCTCCCAGGCACAAACAAAATATATTGAAAATCATACCAAATTTATTATTTCTTTTAAAGGAGTGTAGCCAAGAACTCTTTACAAAAGGGGTTCATAGCTTTATAATCCAAAAAATAACTCCTTTTACATTATAGTCTTTTTTCTTTTTTTCCTTCTTTCTCTTTCTTCCTTTATTCCTTCCTTCCTTCCTCTCTCTCTCTTTCTTTCTTTCTCTCAACTTTTTAACCATTTGAAGATAATGCTAGTCATAGTGTTCCTATTCATATATTTGGGTGTGTCTGAAAATGCAGATAAAAAGTCAGTATTTATTTCAACACATTGTATTGTATATTCCCAAAATCTATTTTCTTGTTTTCCATTGTTAAACTGATATATTTTCCCACCAAAGTCAGATTTCACAGATGCTTCTTATGTAGAGAAAGGGCTTATACCTCAGAAATAAGAAGAGAGAACACCCCAAGGTTTGAGAACAACAGATTACTGAGGTTTCCCCACTTTTAATCAAATGCAAAGACCCGAACTTTATATCTTGGTAGTACTCTTTCTCCATTCCATTTGCTATTATTCTAGTCCAGGCCCTCATTACTTCTTGCCTGGGTGGTTGTGATAGTCTTTCTACTGATACATTCTCTTCTCCAATTCGTCCTTTATACTGTTATTTATTAATCTTCAATTACGCAGCTCTGTTTATGATCGTCTCCAGTTTAAAAATCTTCAAAGGCTCTCTATTACCTCCTGAATTAAGTGCAAATGTCTTACTTTTCCAGCTTCACCTCTTACTAATTCCTTTTGCTCTGTGCTATAATTTAGAGCACAGAAGTCCCACATTTTCTGAACTACATACTGTGTTGGCTGTATCTTTTTCCCTGGAAATACCATTTTTCCCCCATTCCAGTCTCTGACAAAGGAAATATTATCCACCCTTTAAGGAACAGCTCAAATATCAATTTTTTTTCCTAAAATCTTCATTTATTCCCTCATCCAAAAGTGAATTGCTCATCTCTGAATTGTCTTAGCATTTTGTATCTTTTTTGTAGCACTTAGCAATAAGGAAATATTTTTATTCACATAATTTTAGTTCCCTTAATAAATTATAGGCTCCTTAAGAATGTCTTATGAAGGGGTAACACAATGGATAGAGTACTATGGATAGAGGCAGGAGGACCTGTCTTCACACTTTCTATGATCCTAGGCAAGTCATTTAACCCCCATTGCCTAGCTTTGATGCTCTTGTCTTAGAACTTAGATACTTGACAGAAGGTAGGGATTTTTTTTTAAAAAAAGGGATGTCCTTTAAATTATGTTTTCCTCACAGTTTTTTTTCCTACATAAGGAGGAGTTTGGCAAATGTATTTTCAAGAATGAAGCCACTTAAAAAGTCCTTTACTTAAAAAGCAATTTCCAGATATACACTAAAATCTACCAAGATAGAGTTAGTAGGAATGACTTATCATTAGGTAACCATGTACCTGGTAAGTAAATGAAAAAATACTTCTAGTTTATGAGTATCTCAAAACCATAGAAAATATAACTACGTAATTGACCTATAGAACATCAACATGAAAGTCAGTCACACAAGAAATCCAGAAAGAGGATTACTGAACTGCCATGCACCGACACATCCTTTGTTCCATAGCATATGGGCAGCTGGCATGACTGGCTCACTATGTAGAAAAAAGATTAGTCAAGATAGCAGCTGTTCTTCCTGAATACGCAGAAAAGAGCCACCTAGCTTCCTCGCATCCAGCCCTGTGTTCCATTCTCAAGCTCCTACCCCTATCGACTGCTTACCAGTGGAGTGCTTTCAATAGCTCTCATCCTTTCTAGAATATCATGCTATATTAACCTTTCCCTTCCCCAGGGCCTCCCAAGAAAATCTAAAGGCAAGTGGGCCAGGGTGGTCCATGGAATAGGAATGAATACACTTGTGAAATACTGTTTACTTGGGGATTAAGCCTCAACCCTCTATTCTAGTCAATAGCCCATATGGAGATTCTCCATATCAGAGCCCTTGTTATGATGATGATATTGACTTTCCTTTTAATCCCTGTGGCCCCTATAATCTGTGCCAGTTTTCATGACCCAACAGAACTAGAGCATGTCTTGTTTGGTTTGCTGAAAATTAAATCCACTGAACTCTGGGAAGTCATTTTATAGACTTTCATATCACATTTCTAACCCACAAAGAAGCACATAATGCTTAAGCATCTTATTTCTTTTTCCTGTTTTATTTTAAGGTATGGAAGAAAGAAGAGACATCATAGATTGACCAAAAGTAGATAATCAGACATTTTTTTCCTCATGATGGAGTAAGAAGAGTGCTAATTTTTTTTAATCAGTAGCTCAGGGTTCAAATTCTGGGACCTACTTTTTCTAGCTGTGTGACTTTGGATGAGTCATTTAATTTCTCATTGCCTATATCCTCTATAAAGGGTATATTAAATGACCTCAAGTGTTCTTCCAGCTCTAACTTTATTATCCTACTAGTCTGATATGTAATTTCTACATATAGGCTGGAACTGCTCTCAAAGAATATTTAGTTTTATACACACACTGAGAGAATTGGAATAAATCTCCATTTAAGTGGGTAAGGAGATGGATCTCGAAATCCCACATCTATACCTTCATGGTCAGGACTGGCATTGCTTCGAGCAGTAGGATAGATTCTCTCACCTCCGCTGCTCTCAAAAATACGATGATTCAGGATTATGGCATGAAATAAAGTTGGGTTATTATTGGCAATTCCTAACTGGAACTGTTTCTGTTTCTGCCTTTCGAGGAAATTGTTAGTTAGGTCATTGACACCCTCTATCCTGTCAGCTTTCTGAGAAGCAATAAATTGTCAACATTCCCTTGACCTCCTCTCTTCCACATGAGTGAATGGTCCTCAGCCAGTTCAGCTGTATCAATACTTTGGAAGGTGCCTGGACTATTAAGTAGGGAGTTAGTTACCAGCCTTAATACCAAACACTTCATCATACCACATAAATCAGTTCTCAGACACTGAAAGAGAAACTTAGGAAGAAAGCATGTTGATTTACAAGATGTTTTCCTATCTTTATGGTATTTTATTCCTCCTCCTTCTTGTGACATAAATAGCCTATAACCTGCCCCCAAAACTTCCTAATAAACAGCTGTGAAATTTCACTTTTGCTGGCTTAAAATCAAGGACCTAAAAATAATTCATTTCAGTGTACTGAGTATTACATTTAAAATTTGATATAGCTTTGATTGTGGTGAAGGTTTATAAATCTATTCTTTATTAAAGTATAACAAGTTTTACAAAAGAAAAATTTTAAATTCATTAATGTACATGAATTCAAGTTACAATTGTTTTGTGTATAAAAATGGAAGAGTATAAAATCCAAAAAAAGTATGAAGAAACTGTCTATAATAAAATTTAATCATTGGATTATTTTTGTTTGTTCATTTACTTGAAAATGGATTTATTCTTGGAAATTGTACCAGAGTGAAAAGAAAAAAGTATATAGATTAATGGTGTTCAATGTCTGACCAATAGGAAAAGCAGAGAAAGGAAGAGGTAAAAATGACTAGCTGGATTTGAACTCAGATCTTTCTGACTCTAGGCCTTGCTCTCTATCCTCTGCCACCTAGCTGGCCTCAAAAATTTACTAGTTGTGTGATCTTGGGCAAATCACTTAATCTTGTTTGACTCAGTTTCCTCATATGTAAAATGTGCTAGAGAAGGAAACAGCAAACCATTTCAGTATCTTTGCCAAGAAAATCCCAAATGGGGTCATGAAGAATTCACAACTGAAATGCCTGAACAATAACAACAAAAAAGACCAGAAGATAGAACTCAGAGAATTGCGGCATTTGAAGGATAGCTCAAAGGTCCACCCCAAAACTAAACAAGAACACCATCTATAACATTTCTACAAAATGGTCATCAAGACTTTATTTAAAGACTTTTAGTGAGAGAAAACCAGTGTCATCCCAATGTAACTCATAACAATTTGAGATAGTCAAAGTAGTTAGGACCTTCTTTCTTATATCAAGTATAAATTCTTCCTTCTATCTACTTTTTTTTGTAACTTATGCCTGGAGTTCTTAGAAATGTACTCTGATCCATGAAGGACAAGTATGATTTCTCCTCCACATCATGGTCTTTCAAGAACTTGAAGGCAACTATCATGCTGTTCAATAAGTTGCCCTTCTCCATGTTAAATGTTCCTTCTTCTTTCAACTGATTCTAAGAGGACATTATGCCCAGACTCTTTATCATCCTTCTCATCCTCATTTAAGTATACCCCTAGGCTGTGGATGTCCTTTATAAAAATTAGCACCAAGAACTGAACATGCCAAAGTTAAACCTCTCTTGCAATGGACACTATTCTTCTCTTTACCCATTATAAGGTCATAGTGAACTTTTTAAGTTGCTACATTGTTTGTAGTCTATTAAAATAACTCATTTTCCCCCCCATGGAATGCTAGGTAGCCATGCATCCTACATGTTGTACTTAGAAGTTGATTTCAAACCCCAGAATAGCTTTATATTTAATGCTATTAACTTTAATCTCAGTAGATTTGCTTCAGTGTTCTAGCTTGTCAAGTCCTTTTTTAGATTCTATATCTCTTTTGCAATAAATTACTTATCACCATAAGCTTTGTGTCATTAGCAAACCTGATAAGTGTGCTACCCATGCCTTTGTTCAAGTTAGTAGTTTTCAGACTTTTCAGTGTCGGTAACCCTTTGCCCTCTTAAAAATCATTGAGGACTCGATCCTTTGTTTAAATAAGTTATTTTTATCAATGTTTTCTGTATTAAAAATTAAAACTGATAACATTTTAAAATATTTATTAATTCATGTAATACAATAATAATGATCCCATCACATCAACAAAATAATATTTTAATGAGAAAAATGTTTTCCCAAAAAAATTAGTGAGAAGAGTGGCATCATTTTACATATTTTCACAAATCTCTTTCATGTCTGATTTAATAGAATACAGCTGGGTTTTCATATCTGCTCTGCATTCAATCTGTTGTGATACATTATTTTGGTTGAAATATATAAAGAAAATATGGCCTCACACAAATATGTAGTTGGACAAAGGAGGAGTATATTAGTAAGCAAATAACTTTTTAGTGTTATGAAAATAGGCTTGACCTTCTGGACCTTCTGAAAGGGTCTCAGAAGCACTCAGTATTCCATGGACCATACTTTGAGAAACACTAAGTAATTTTTTTTTTTAAAAACAGAGATACAGAGATGGTGCCATAGATATAAAATGTTACTTGTACTTTAAGATGAGGTCATTATATTATTAATTTTATTTCATTGTTTTGTTTTAAACCACAGATGCCTCATGATTGGGGAACAACCTATAAATGTTTAGCATATAAAAATAAAATATAAATAAAATAGTTCGATGTAAAAAAAAGTCTTTAAAAAATAAATAACTGGTTAAGAAGACAATAATAAACAAAGAAATTCACATTTTTAATCAGTTTTAAAATTAAGGAATGAACTCTTGACCAGGGATGGAAAGCATTTAATGAAGACTACAAAGAATATATTTATATGAGTGTTTCTAGATATGATAAATGGAAATTTGAACTAAAAATAGAAAGAAAAGAGAAAATTTCTCCCAAACATCTACTAGGATACCACAGAAAGCAGCAGGTATAAACTAGGAAGAAGAATATTAGTGAAGAGAATCAATAAGTCTCAAGAGACAATGAAAAGGAGAAGGGCCTTTTGTTTGTTTTCATTTTTTAAAGCATGGTACAGAGATGTACACATAGTCTACAGTTGATATATTAGGTGAACTAAAGATTTTAATGTATGGAGGTAAATTCAGCTTCATAGGCACAGTATTACTGAGAGTTAATGGATGCAACTCAATTAAAATATAGTCATATAAAGGCATAGAAAGCAATAAAAGGAATGGTGGATTAACATTGCATAATAAGAACAGATAATACTGGGAGAAAATCCATAAACCATAGAAGATGGATAGTAAAGAACAAGAGTTTCATAACCTGGGCTACATGAAAAGATTTCAGAGGGTCAGTGAACTGAGATGAGGAGGAAAACCCTTAAATCTTTATTTTCACTAAGCTCTAACTAAATGTTAGCATTTCCTTCAATTACTTAAAAGCTTTATACTTAAAGTCTTTAAGGTTCACTAGACTGCCAAAGATATCCACGAGGGATGTGAAGGGAATAAGTGTTTTATACGAATATTTTTTTCACTTGCTCTTCACCACAATCCTATTATGTAAAGTGATTTTATTATTGTTCTTTTGTAATTGAGGAAACTGAGGCAAAGCGTCTAAGTGGCTTGCCCAAGGTACATAGCTAGTGAGTGTCTGAGGCTAGACTTGAACTCATCTTCCTGACTCCAAGCCCAATTTTCTATCTACTGTGCCACTATGCACACATGCATGCACACACACACACACACATGCACTCACACTAAGAATCTTTCATTTAGAGCATTTAGGTGAGTAGGATAGAATTCTAGACCATCAATGGAAAACAAGAAAAGTTTGCTAAAGTACAAAGTTCACAGTATTAATATTGTAGTAGCAGCTTACTAATGAAGTGGTCAGACTTCCAGACTTCCATGCATCATGTGAACACATTCACAAACTTGAGTGAAAATGAAACAAAACAAAACACATCTAAATATTAGGGGGAAAGACCTTCAAAATGCCCATTTGCTTTCCTTAAAATCTCCATTATGCGAGAACCTATTGACATCATTATATGGACATTAAAGTTCCTGATTTTATAACATAGGGATCTGGTTTCCTCTTTAGCCCTTCATACAATACCAAAGGCAATTTCTATGTAGGGAGGCAGGAGGTAGATTTGAAACAGATATTACGTGGGAGTGATGGCTAAATAAGATTGCAAAGTATATGGTATCTGCAATGATCTCCAAGGGAGCAGAATTCATTCAGACCTTCTACTTTCTTCTAGTTCTGTCTTCCATTTTCTATCTCTTCTTTCCTTATCTTAATATCTTTAGTTTCCTCCCTTATTTTTCTCTCTATTTTCTTCTTTTCATTATGCATTTCATGCTCTTATTTATTCTTCATGAATCTTTTTTTCTCATCCCTTAAATGGCCTTATACATTTTCTAATTAAATTTTATGTTCTCTGTTCATAGATTTAAATTAAAAGTGGTTTATAGTTCTCTGTCTCAAAAAAGTACTCAATTCAGTTGTAAGCTGTAAGTTATTTATGAAACTAAACAAGATAATTTATCTACCATAATTCAAATTATGTACATTTAAGTCAAAGAGGCAATTTTAAAGTTTTTTTTGAGGCTGCAGATTCTGAGATAGAAGGGAAAGTTCTTACTTTAAAGGCACTGAAAAGACACAGGTAAAGAACTAGTACTAACAAAGAATAGTGTCTACACTTTTCAAATAGTTTCAAAAGGTAATCAGAATTTAAGTAACTTACATCAAGTCAAGAAGAATTCATTTCATCAGTTGTTGGATGATGAATTATTGTTCCCCATTTGCATTCAGTTTGGATTGGCTGGAGTATAATTTCACATTTTTTACAAATATGAAAACATCGAATAATTGAAGTTACACAAGTTGCATTGAAAGAACAATAGGTTGGTTTTCAAATCCCAGTAGAGCCTGCTAAGATTAAAGTTTTCCAAGATCTTGGGCATGGAAAGAAACCATTGCCACATTGACCTTATAGCACTAGGAATTTCAGCACTGTCTACCTGGGCTTCAGATCTCAGATTTTTCAGTGTATTTTTTCCAAAACAAGTCTGTATATGAGTAGAGTAGCACAGGTGGAAATATCACCAACATTTACTTTTGGAATGGGGAAAAGACAATATAGATTAGTCATGTCTTCTTGTTAATCACAAATTTGGCCAACATTCAGAAAGTTTCCTTTGGGAATCATGTGATAAGTAGGAAAACATATAAAGCAATAGCAAACAAACTAAAAAATATAGGTGAAGGCTACTGGTGTCAAATTACCACCCTCCCCCTGCTTTTCAACAGATGACAACTTCATCTCTGAAATGAGAATTCCATAGAGGGATAACAATTGTAAATGTGGGACATGGTAGAATTTACCACACACAAGCTCACTTCTGTTCCCAGACTCCACATATGTGGAATCAATTAGGAACTTATTTAAGAACAGTGTAGAGCTTTTACACATTGAGAAGGACATTGTAGTTCAATCTAACCCCCAAGAAAGGAAGGAGGAATTTAGATGTACCTTAGTTGCATAGTTTCTTTCCTCCAGTCTTCTTGTTCCTATAAGGCCAATTCCATAATCATTTTTTTCATAATTTGCCTTCTATACACTTCTTTAAAAATATAAAATCTGACTTTATGCCAAAATTAATTCAGAATGGGTAAATTACTTAAAATATAAAGAGGGAAATCATAAATAGATCTATGGGAAAGGAAGGAATAAAGACCAAGCAGGAGATAGAAAACACTACAAAACGTAAAATTAATAATTTTGATTATATTAAATTTAAAAGTTTCTGTACAAACAAAACCAATGCAACCAAAATTAGAAGGGAAGAAACAAATTGGGGGAAAATTTTATAACAAAAACCTCTGACGAAGGACTAATCTCTCAAATTTATAAGGAGTAAGGAGCTAAGTCAATTGTACAAAAAAATCAATCCATTCTTCAATTGACAAATGGTCAAGGGACATGAATAGGCAATTTTTCAGATAAAGGAATAAAAACTATCAATAAGCACATGAAAAAGCAATCTAAATTTCTCAAAATTAGTGAAATATAAATGAAAACAATGCTGAGGTAACACCTTACATCTAGCAGTTTGGCCAATATGACAGTAAAAGAAAATTATAAATGTTGGAGGGGATGTGGCAAAATCAAGACACTAATGTATTGCTGGTGAGGTTGTGAATTAATCCAGTCATTCTGGAAGGCAATTTGGAATTATACCCAAAGGGCTTTAAAAGAATGCATGTCCTTTGATCCAACAATAACACTACTTGGTTTGTACCCCAAAGAGATAATAAAGAAAAATACTTGTACAAAATTATTCATTGCCTCACTTTGTGGTGGCAAAAAAATGGAAAATGAAGGGTTGTCTCTTGATTGGGGAATGGCTGAACAAATTGTGGTATATGCTGGTGATGGAATACTATTGTGCTATAAGGAATGATGATCTGGAGGATTTCTATATGAACTGGGAGAACCTCAACAAACTGATGCTGAGTGAATTGAGCAGAATCAGGAGAACACTGTACCCAGAAAGTAAAAAAAAAGTTGTGGAACAATCCAGTGTAATGGACTTTGCTACTAGTAGCAATGCAACAAGCCAAGACACTCCTGAAGATATTATGGGAAAGAATGCTGTCCACATTGAGAAGAAGAACTATGGGGTGTAAATGCAAAAGAACATATGACATCACTTATCACATGTATATGTGGGTATGTAATTCGGGGTTTAGGGTTTTAAACATAACTCTATAGTAAAAATGAATAATATGGAAATAAGTATCAAGTGATAAGGTAACATTTGTACAATCCAGTGTGATTACTTGTCTGGGAGGGGGAGAGGAAAGGGGAGGGAAAGAAAATGAATCATGGAAACATGGAAAATATTTTAAAATAAAAAAATTAAATTATATAAATAAATAAATTATTAACAAGGAGATTACAACAGAAAATTACAACATATATATTACATATATACAATATGGATTTGAAACCTAGTACTTCTACATACTGACTGCTTTTCTGACCTTTTGTAAATCTCTTTATCTTTCTATGTCTCAGTTCCCTCATCTGAGAAATGAGCAGGATAATCTAAAAATCTTAGATCCCTTCAAGTTCTTTTTTTTTATTTTGAATATTTTTCCATGGTTACATGATTCATGACTCATTCTACCTCACTCTTTTCTCCCCCTCCAAAGCCACCTAGAAATTCCACTAGATTTTACATGTATCATTGTCCAAAACCTATTTCCATGTTATTCATATTTGCAGTAGAGAGATCTTTTAACATCAAAACCCTAATCACATCCCTATCACACTATGTGATTGATCATATTTTTTCTGGCTCCATAGTTCTTTCTCTGGATGTGGATAGCATTCTTTCCCATAAATTCCTCTGGATTGTCCTGGGTCATTGCATAGCTATTGGTAGAAAAGTCTATTACATTTGATTTTACCACAGTATATCAGTCTTTGTGTACCATGTTCTCCTGTTCTGCTCCTTTCTCTCTGCATCAATTCCTGGAGGTCTTTACAGTTCACATTGAATTCTTCCAGTTTATTATTCCTTTCAGCATAATTGTATTCCATCACTAACAGATACCACAATTTATTCAGCCATTCTCCAATCAATGGACACCCTAATTTTCCAATGTTTTGCCACCACAAAGAGTGTGGCTATAAATATTTTTATACAAGTATTTTCCTTATTATCCTTTTGGGATATAAACCCAGCAGTGGTATGGCTGAGTCAAAGAATCCCTTCAAGTTCTTAGAGACTATTATATTATGAACCTCCAACCTGCATCATGCCAAGAGTCCATCTGTCATGTTTTTGCTTTTGTTTTTTTCTCCTGAGACTGCTAACAACAAAAAAAAAATGCAAGAGAGTGTTTCAATTATCCCAAAAGCAACAACCTCAAAACATTGAAAAAAACCTAAATTTGCCTTAATAATTTTCCATAGTTTTTATGATTACTCCATACACATTGGCAAAAGTGACCCTTGATCTTGAGAGCTATACCAGGGAGCACAAATGTACACAATTTCCACTCTAGAAAGGTGTCATTGGTAAGATATGAGTGATAGAATGTATTTGCTTTCCTATAGTCAACTTAACTAAGGAAAAGATCATTACCAAAAATAGATTGGCAACCAGGTGATAATTTCTCTGGCCACAGCATCCCATGAAGGAAAGAAAAGTACAAAATGGCCCTTGCACTCATGTGAACACCTTTTGCTTCTGCAAAGATGGTGTTGTGAAAGGGGGAAGTAGATGCTAAGAAACACAATTTTGAAACCCTAAATGTGAGATACTTATCTAATGATTTCCCATGATATGCTACTGGAGGCATTAGTTATATCAAAATTATGACTCTTTCCATTAATAGATTTTTTTTAAAAAGGAAAGATGCATGGAAGGATGCCTCACAGTTTTTTCTTGAAGGTTTTACAAGAGAAAAAGAGAGTTTTGACAGGTTCATCTTGCACTGAAAGGCAGTATTTATTTCATGAGAACACTTACTCTTGCCTTGAAGAGCCCAAAAAGCACATATAAAAAATGATTGCACCTGTGTATTTTATGCCCCGATACCTATTGCAAAGGATGAAGTGAAATTCTACAGAGCCAAGATCATCCAATCCAATTTAATATATGCACTGATATTCAGCAATGTGATTAGAAGCCAATGAGAGATAAGTGTCAAAACTATATTGGAAGATGTGGTTTGGATTATTTAGGATTCAACTATTATAGTCACACACAATGTCTTCTTTTTTATCTTTTAGTTTGGTGTGGATTTTGTAGATAGAAAATGGAATATATATGCTGGCATTTCTATTACCACTTTTTCACATCATACATGACAGTAGAACCAAAGCATTTATATTCTAGCACTTTCAACTTACCTGAAAATAGAATTGAAAAAGGCAAATTCAGAAGATCAACTAAATCAAACTGTGTACACAAAAAAGATAGTCATGCACAACTTTGAAAGAAAAGAAGACTAGTTTTCATGATATTTCAAAATCAGTGATGTTAAGCACCTGGAAAAATCACACGTAAATTATTACTAAAAAAAGAAAACTCATCAAGAAGATACGAATATGCCTTTATTCTCTCTACCAAAATTTTATGAGTGATTTCCATCCATAATAAGGATATCATTGATGAAATGAGAAGGAAATAAAGCAATCTTTTTCAAAAGATATTCTCTATTAGACCATATCTGTACAGTCACACAACTATTCAAAAGCAAACAGAATGTAGGATCCCATTTGAAATTGTTGAGTGTATGTGTATATATGTGTATACACTAATACACATAATGTTGAGTGTATGTGTATATATGTATATACACTAATACATATATACACATACACTCAACATACACAACATGCATATGTATATGTAAATTAGGATAATTTTAAAAATTATTTAAAGGCTTTCTTCCCCAAAGATATGTACCTTTCTTTGAAAAAATGGGAACATAGAAAACTTTTTTCAAAGATCTTGTGATTATCATTATCAAATAAGACATAAATAGAGAAACATGCTGCCACAGATGCTTGCCTCTCCCGAGGACCCAAATGTAAATCACTCACGTAAAATTTTGGTAGAAAGAAGAAAGGCATATTGATATCTTCTTGATGAGTTTTGATTCTTTGGAAATTATGCTATTCTAGGATTCACAGTAGATTAGCATCATTGGAAAGCTGGTGAAATTCTCCAAGTGTTGTTCTGTGCTAGTGACAATGTGCTAATAATGTCCCAAAATATCACAAGGCCTCCTTTTTGGAAACCCATGATGAATCAGAAGAAATAAACTGATAAATCAATCCAGGAAAAGCAAAATGAAATGTTAAAACATCTATTGTCTAAACAATAGCATGCATTTGAAAGAGTATTTCACTAAGTCACCAGTAATTGTTAATAGTAGTATATGTAAATGCACACACATACACACACACACACGTGTATACATAGCTTGGACAGTTATTTCAAATGGGGCCTATAAATGAATAGAAGGAAAAAATGGAGTTTGTTTCATCTAGAAAAATACACTAAGCTTTTACTTGCTATAAACTTGCTTCTGATGCAAAAATCCATCTTTTTTTCTTATCACCAATGGCCTTCCAATGATGCTAATCTACTGTGAATCCTAGAAAAGCATAATTTCCAAAGAATAAAAATTGTTAATGACCCAGAAGGCAATGGAAAGACAACATAATAGAAATAAGAAGATTATTGCCAAATGTTGATGCTGACTTGCATGTAAGAAGCATCGTCAAATTCAATATTTAGGAAATGTGACTGGAAAAGGAGATGGTCATTTGAATACAATTTATGTTTAGCATTTTAAGCCCTTTATAACCTGACTTCACCCTATCATTCCAAGTTTATTATAACTAATTCTCTTCTTAAACCCTATAATTCAGACTTTGCTCTCCCTCAAACAACAATCTACCATCTCTGTTTCTTTGTATAGACTTTTCCCTAGCCCTAGAATGTACTTCCTCCTCACTTCTGATAATTTTGAGGCTTGAAAGAATTGGAAAATTGAGGGGATGTCCATCAATTGGGGAATGACTGAACAAATTGTGGTACATGTTGGTCATGGAATACTGTGTGTTGTGCTATATGAAATCATAAACAAGATAATTTCAGAAAAAGCTGGAAAGATTGGCAGAAACTGATGCAGAGTGAAATAGGGAGAACTGGGAGAATATTGCTCATAATAACAGCAATATTGGATGATGATTATCTGTGAAAACTTGGCTACTCTCACCAATGCAATGATCTAGGATAATTCTGAAAGATTTATGACAGGGAATGAACTGTTGGAGTCATCTTTCACATCAGTGTATCTTTGGTTTTATTTTGGAGTTTTGGTAATGGATGACTTTGCTCCTACAATAATGACCAATATAAAAGTATGTTTTTGCATGGCAATAAAAAATGAAAAAAAATCTGAGGCTCTTTCATAGCTAAGTTAAACAACTGATAAGATTTTTCTTCATTCCTTTAAACTGTTAATATCTCCACCTAAAAAGTTCTTTGAAATATTTTGTATAAATTTGCATGTGTATGTGTTGTTTCTTCAAATAGAATTTAAACTCTTTAAGAAGCTTTGTTTCATTTTGGTCCGTATTGTTAGCACCAAGCATAGAGGCTGGCACATAAATGGTATTTAATAAATGTTTGTTGTTTGATGGAAAGATTATAGGTGGGCACTGTGAATGATAAACTTGTATCCATAGTATATTAGTATACCTGGAGGAAGACTCTAGCATGGTAGGCATATTATCTATGGAAGATTCATAGAACAATGTCGACAAGCATAACACAGGATGAAATGATATGGATGGATGGTTTGTGATCTGAATCATTGGAGGGAGAAACATTACAGATGAGATATTGAATCCACTGAAGTGTGGATTCTATCTAAACTTCTTGAAATTGTATTTTCAGTCTGTAGCACTTTAGAGTACTGAATTCAATGTTTACTTCCTACCACAAATCACTGCATTCTTTGTCTCCAAAATATCTCCTTCAAACTTTATGAAAGGGTCACTTACATCACTATCCAATCTGCTGTTAAAATAACTTAAATATATCAACTTTCTCCTTATATATCTACATATGTATATGTTTCTACTTATAAAGTCCTCTTTCTCCATTCATAGCTGTTGTTTCAAGGTTTTATTGCCATATGTATTTTGTACCATAATATTCTTTTGGCAGATCTATCAAATTTTTCAATACTCCAATCTATTCTCCCACATAGATGCCAAAGGGATTTTCCTAAAGTTTAGTTTTTATCATGCTCCCTTCCCAACTTAATAAAATCCCATAGCTCCCTAGTATTTCTAGGATCAAATATTAAATGCTCCAGTTGAGGGGCCACTACATAACACAGTAAATAGAGTGCCAGGCCTGGAGTTGGGAGTTCCTGGGTTCAAATTTGATTGCAGACACTTCCTAGCTATGTGACCCTAGGCAAGTCACTTAGCCTTAATTGCCTAGCCTCTTACAGCACTTCTGCCTTGGAGTCAATATTTGCTTTCTGTTCTAAGAAGAAAAAGAAAGGTTTTAGAAAATCCCCTGATTGACACGTAAAACTCTTCCTAACCTGGTCCCTTGTTTTAAATATTACTCTTGTTTACTATGCATACTATGATCCAGATACATTGATCTACTTGCTCTTCCTTACACACACCGCTCTATCTGAATTCTGACATTTTCAGTGACTGTCTCTTATGCCTAAACTTTTTTTTTTCCTTTTCCTCTCTGAATCTCAACTTTCCTGACTTCCTTCAAATCTTATCTTCTCTAGGAAGCCTTTCTGGCCCTCCCCATCTCCTTACTCAATGTCTTTCCTCAGCAATGAACTTCTATTTACACTGTATATAGATTTTGTATCCACAGGTACTTTCTTGCTCTCTCCCCAGTTAGAATTGTAGTATAGAGAAGGGGTCATAAAGCTTGAAAAAACTATATGACCCCTTCTCTATACTACAGAATACAAACTCATTGAGGACAGGAATAGTATTTTTTGCATTTTCTGTATATTTACAAGCTTAGTGTAGTGCCCAGCACATGATACAGATTCAATAAATGCTCACTGACTCACTAACCATATTAGGTTGCTAAGAAAGAATTGAATTTTGAGCCAGTTTGAGGAAGAAAGTAAGGAGAGAGAGGAAAAGTGGGAAAGGAGCAAGCTATTCTCTTTCTTAAACCTAGTATATTCTTCTTCAGTTACAAGGAATTAACTTGGAAATCCAAAGCGTAATAATTCCTAGCACTCTATATTGGTTTGTTACACCCACTACACTTGGTGGTTTCTTATAGACTACAAGTACAGAATAAAACTCCCAGGTAATAAAAATGTTTCAGGTCACCATTGTTTGTAGCAAGAGTTTTTGAGAATAAAAACCTGGCCAGCTCTGAGGCATATTGCTTCAAGGAAAGATTGAATATCTGTCATAAAATTATCAGGATAGACAAACTTAAAGAGACCCATCACTAGGCTAGCCACAGAATGAGAGTATTTTTGGTCCCAATAAATCTTGAATATTGTCTACCAAGCAATAGGATGACCAGGATCTCTATCAGTAGAGGCAGTACCCATATCCCTCAAATCCCAGATCTTTGGGGTAAAAGCTGGAGTCCATATGAAGTAAATATGAGTAAATATGGAATCCATATGAGTAAATGAAGGAGTCCATAACTGAAAACAGAGTGCTCAAATATTGTTCCTGGAAAGTAAATGGTGTGCTCTGTTAAGAGTTAATATGCATAGCAATTGAATCCATTAGTGCAACAGGATAACTAGAGTTGTCTGTAGGAGACTGAAATAGAAAATGAAATGGCTTAATAGGAACTATTTAAGGCGAAGACCAATCCAGAGAGCTATGTACAGATTCTGTGATATTATATATTATATTATATATGTAAATATATATATTACACATACATATGTGTATGTTTTATATGTATTGTGTTTACATATGTAATGTTCATAAGACAGTTTATCAAATGTCAAAGATATAAATCAGCACATTTCTATTAATCCCTGTTTTGCTGAGACGACAAAAGTATGACACTGATCCTGCCCTCAAATAGTAACAAGAAAAGATGTATACATCTAAAAAAATGAAAGTTAAAAAAAAACTGCCATTCTAGTCATTATTTCAAGGCTTGATAGACTCATATTTAATCAAACTATAGTTTTTGTTGTTTTAATAATATACAAAATTAGTCAATTAGCATTAAATGCCTACTATGTGCCACGTCTTAACAATATACAAAGACCAAAAACAAAACAAAAAAAGCCCTTCCTCCAGAAGTTCGCTTTTGAATAATGGGAGGGGGATTTTATATATATACATATATATATACATATACATATATACATGTCTAAATGAATATAGAATGCAATTTTAAGCTTAAAACTGTAGTAAAACTATGAGGACACCCCACATATGAAAGTAAGCTGAAGATTTGAGGAATGCACAAACAATTGGTGGAATTAGGAAAAAATATTGTACAAGGTAGACAAAATCTGCTAAAACAAGGCATCAAAAAGAGATCAGAAACAATACTCTCAAGCAAAGGGAAACAGCGACAAAGGTAGTACTATTATAAATGTGTGATACATTTCAAAGAATGAGAATATATTAGAAGAAGAAGTATAGATTCACACATTAAAAAGCAGCTAAAAGAGAACCAAACATAGAGAAAGGTTGATATAAGATTCAGTTAATTTGATTTTACTTATGCTGGAGCATACAATATGCAACTTAAAGGAGGGAAAACAAACCTTAAAGGCTCTCTTAAAAGTATCTTCTAGACACATTTGGATCCTGAATTCAAATTTATCCTCAGACATTAGCTGTGTGAACCTGGACCAGTCATGTAACCCTTTCGGTCTCAGCTTCCTCTTGTAAAATGTTTGGAAAAGGAAATGGCAAACCACTCTAGTCCAGTATCTTTGCCAAAAACAACAACAACAACAAAACTAAATGTCGTCACAGAGGCAAAAAAAGTCACTGAGAAAAGTGAACAACAAAAACATTTATTCAATGATGCATCAAGTATTGACATCAAGTAAGGTAGCAAATGGGGAGATACATACATCCCAAGACTTTTCACCAATATATTAGAGACTTCCTAATGCTATTGTGTTCAGTTATCCAAAGGTCAGAACACTTCTAGGGTCTTGTAAAAAGCATTCATCACTGCTTAAAAATGAAAACCTTAGCCGTTCACACAAGTAGCTATAAATGTACTGTTCTCCATATTGATTTGTGGTTCCTACCCTCTAGAAGCTTAAATTCCTTTATGGATGATGGCACACACATGCATTTACATATATGTGTTTTTATGCATACATGAACATATCTATAAGTATATTTATATTTTTTGTTTAGTCATTTCAACACTCGACTCTTTGTGACTTTTTTTTTATTTTAAACTCTTAACTTCTGTGTATTGACTTATAGGTGGAAGATTGGCAAGGGTAGGCAATGGGGGTCAAATGACTTGCCCAGGGTCACACAACTGGGAAGTGTCTGAGGCCGGATTTGAACCTAGGACCTCCTGTCTCTAGGCCTGGCTCTCAATCCACTGAGCTACCCAGCTGCCCCCTCTTTGTGACTTCTTTTTGGAGTTTTCTTGACAAAGATACTAGAGTGGTTTGCCATTTCCATCTTCAGATTATTTTATAGTTGAGCAAATTTAGGCACACAAGGTTAAGGGATTTGTCTAGGGTCACATAGCTAGTGTCTGAGACCATATTTGAACTCATGAAGATGAATCTTCCTGATTTAAAGCCCCCTTCTCTATCTACTGCATCAACTATATACACATATATGAATACCTTGTACACTCTTACATCTGTGCTTCTTAGAAATCCTTGTTTCTTTTTTTTTTTTAACTGTTACCTCCTATCTCGGAATCAATACAGTGTATTGATTCTAAGGCAGAAGAGTGGTAAGGGCTAGGCAATGGGGGTTCAGTGACTTGCCCAGGGTCACACAGCTGGGAAGTGTCAGGCCAGATTTGAACCTTGGACCTCTCAACCTTGTTTCTTCATATCTCATTTTAAGTCCCACTTTCTAAGTGAAGCCCTTGCTGATTGCCCCAAATGCTAGTACCTACCTTCCAAAAATAATTTGTATTTTTGCATATAAAAACATGTGCATATTGTAAGACTAAATATATATGTGTATATGTTTACATGCACATGTATTTGCAAATGTATTCATCAACACATTTGCGTGTATATGCATATATAAGCATATATGCATGTGTATATCACAAAAATACAAATTATTTTTTGGAAAGGGCACTAGCAAATGGGCATTCAGGAAAAGTGTCATGTACAAAGTGGGACTTGAACTGAGAACTGAAAAAATAAAAAACATGGAGGCAGAGATGAGGAGCAAATGTAGCTCAGTCATGAGGGATGACTTATGCAAAGACAATAGAGATGAGAAATGGAGTTCTGTGCGTGAGAAACATGAAGTTTCAACTCAGCCCAACCACCATTTTGTCTATACACTTTGATTTTTACCTCTGATATTATATGGCTGTAAATGACGTGATGTTAACAAGAATCAAAATTCTGAGTGACCTCAAAAAGTAAAATGTGATCATAAACATCCTTTAATATATTATCAACTTTGATTCATACATGATGAATAATATGAAAAAAAATCAGAGACCTATCTATACATGAAGAAAAAAAGTTATCTAGAAAAGTGAGAGAAAACAACTATTCAGACATTCAGAATATTGACTGACACTCACAAAATGTTTAAAAAAAAACAAAGAAAATGTTTTGAGTCCATCCTCTATGGAGAGTTGGTAGAAAGACACAGACAAGAGCCACAGAAAGTGAGAATGTGTGGACACCTCATAATCTGCACATCTAGAGGACACTGACATCTGGGATATCACAAATCTACTGAAGTACTGAAGTAATGGCTAGATCAGAATAATCAGATATTTGCATAATTTATGCAAATTAGTCTTTCAGAGGTGATTTTAAAGTGCTAGATAACTGCCATTTCTAAACAGGCTATTTGACTCCCAGCAATTTTGTTTATGCTTCAAATATATCACATTTCAAATACTAAAAATTTCAAACTGGCAGGAACCAAATTCATAATGAAAGGATGAGATGAGGTATTCATGCATCTTAGGTAAGTATTGAAATTTATAACCTCTGGGTGCTACTGTCCTACATAGGTTTTGTTTTGATCCTATGTTTTAACCTAATTGGTTTGCCATATCACAAAATAAGGGTGACTAGGTAGCACAGTGGATAGGGTGATGGGCCCGGAGCCAACAAGTCTTGAACTCAAATTTGGCCTCAGACATGTACTACCTGTGCTACCCTGGGCAAGTCACTTAACCCTGTTGGTCTCAGTTTTCTGATTTGTAAAATGAACTAGAGAAGAAAATAAATGGCAAACCACTATCTTTGCCAAAAAAAACAAACAAAAACTACAAAAGGGGTCAGAAAAGGTCAGACAGGACTGAAAAAAATTGAATAATATTGTATTCAAGCTTTCCTACTGAATATCAAACCCAGCAGCTTAGATTGGAAATGGGGTAGGTGGAACTCTTAGAAGAAGACATTTTTTAAACCTTCACCTTCTATCTTGGAACCAAGGCAGAAGAGTGGTAAGGGTAGGCAATGAGGGTGAAGTGACTTGCCCAGGATCGCACAACTGGGAAGTGTCTGAAGCCGGATTTGAACCTAGGACCTCCTGTCTCTAGGCCTGACTCTCAATCCACTGAGCTACCCAGCTGCTCCCAAGACATTTTTAAAAAGGAGAAGAAATCCAACGTTTTCAGGCTAAAAAGGAACTTCGTTTTGATTAAGTGAAATGTACTTTGTAGTTTGGTATAGAACATTGGCTTTCAAGTCAGGAAGACACAGAACACTTACTAGTTTTGTGACCATAAGGAAAGTCAATTCATCTCTCTGTGTCTCTGTTTCCTCATCTGTAAAATGAGAGGTTTGGACATGATTGTTTCTGCGGTTTCTGTCTACTCTAAGTCTATGATTCTATGAATCTTTGTTTAGAAAAAAAAAAACTACTCAGAAAGGTAGGACTTCAGATACATACAAAGAAGTGTACTGAATGTCATTCATTCAAAGTTACTGAGAATCTCAATTTGGCAGAACTCTTAATTTCATTCCATGATCAAGTACAAGGAAGTGATCAGAAACAGCTGAAGGGTAAAAAAAAAAGCAACAGACACCAATCATAGATTAACAAATCCCAGACACATTAAATCAAAAATGAAAAAAAAATAGTCTAATTTCCCTGCAGGTGTTTCTCTTCCTCCCCCAGACAATTACAACAATACTAGGCATGGGGGGTAAGGAATGCAGTCTAAGACTTTTTGGTGTTTTAAGGCTTGTTGCTGCCTTAGTCACAGGACACTGAACAGACTCCCAGGATTTCAGGAAATGTTAAATAACTGTTCCTTTTGCAGAAAAGGGTCAGAGTTGAGCCATCAAGCAGCCACCTTCACTAAGGTCCATTTCAAAGGACAGTAGGGTGTGGGGGAGAGAGAAGAGCTCACAAAACTCTCTCGGGTATCAGTTGGGCAGGTTCCCAGGTACTGGGGATGATTCCATCTGTTGCCTGGAAATTCAGCATCAGCAAAACCCTTCCATGTTTAGGTTAGTTTGGTTTTGAATGAAGAACAAAGAAACGATGGGAAGCTCTGTTCTTGCTCCTGTTTTTGGTTAAGTCATAAATCAGACAACGATTAAGAGCAGCCAAAGGATTTTAAACACCATTGAATATAACTACCTCATTTTACAAGTGAGGAAATGGAGACACAGAGAACTTGAGTGACTTTCCCACTGTGACAAAGTTAATTGGCATCTAAAGCAAGACATGAGTCCAGGTGTTCCTGACCTCAAGTCCAACACTCCATTCCTACTCCAACAATGACTAACTCAGGGAATGGACAAGTCAGAAGCTAACTTTTAAAAGTTATATTACTGAAGATAGGAAATTCTGTTAATAAAAAGTGATGATGAGTACCATCCACACGATGTTTCGAAATGAGTTAGGAGTTTGAGTCTTGCCTTTACTTCTATGATCTTGGGTAAGTCCCAATATCTTTTAGCCTGTTTTCATATCATCAAAGTAAGAGTATTGATCATTGGAATTATTTTCTTTATGGGGTTATCATGAAGAAAATATCTTTTAACTCTAATGTGATGTTTTTCAGTTGTTCTTCAGTCATGTCTGTCTCTTTGTGACCCCATTTAGGATCTTCTTGGGAAAGATAATGGAATGGTTTACCATTTCCTTCTCCAACTCATTTTACACATGAAGAAACTTTGGCAAACAGGGGTAAGTGACTTGTCTACAGTCACACAGCTAGCAAGTGTCTGAGTCCAGATCTGAACTCAGGAAGACGAGTCTTTAACCATTTCACTACCTAGCTTCCCACATGCCTAGAATGAAACACATTTCAACGAACAAGGCTACACAGACATACACACATACATATTTTCATTCTTTGAAATATGTTTCATAGTAGGTTTGTGGACAGCTTCATATCGAAGAAGATAGAACAAAGACTTAGCTTCCTGATATACATGCCATATTCATACCCATATATACACAGGGATCAGATGTGCTTTTATATATAGATACAGATATAGATATAGATATATAGATATATATCAAGGGGAATTTGGGACTCAACATATTCATCAACTGGCAGAAAGGGACTAGAATATACTTTCAGAAAGGGCACTGACTAAAGCCTCTGCTCAGTGCTTGGCACACTTGCATATAAAGGCAATGTTTAAAAGATTACAAGGCGGTAAAGGAAGGGAAGATTTTTCTCAAATCTTGCCTCATGACAATTGGAGAAGGGAGTTTTAGAGAGAACTGGAAAAGAAAGCTAGAATCCAGAAGAGTCCCACATTCATTTCTGTGAGATGACAGGGGATGAAGTTGGAGAGCAGACCAATACATTTCAGCCCCAAACTTTGAAGAGGTCCTCATGTTCCATGCTCAGCTCTTCTGGGATCCCTTTGCCAGGAAGCTTCTCATCACCAGAAAGGAAGGCAAGCATATGTTGCTTGAGTACCATGGCTTCTTCATAGTGAGCTATCAGGGTTCAAAGAACATGATAATACAGACCTGGAAGGTCCCTCAGAGGCTATGTAAATCAATTTCTTTCTTTTTCAGATGAGAAATCTGGGGGGTAAGGGAAGTTAAGTAACTTGTGCAGTCACAAAACTGGCAAATAGGATATGACAAGCTAATAATATTATAAATTTGGAGGTAGAACGGAATTTAGAAGGCATGTAACCTCCACACTTTACAGATGAAAGCACTGAGGCTAGAGAGGTTAAATGATTAGTCTGAAGTCACTAAAGCATTAAATGGAGTAGAATCAGACTTTGAACCTGAATCTTCAGACTTCAGATCTAGTAAAGTTTCCATTCTACCACAGTCTCAAAGACCACTTAATTTTCTCTAGTTTTCCTTTTTCCTCAATCTTGCATAAAGGTCAAGTACCTTTTTACTCCAAAAAAATCCAGGCACATCCATGAATGTGAATTTCCACAGAAGAGTCACCAAATCTTTATAGAAGTTATCAACCACCTTAAGGGAGAGGATACCAGAGCAATGAGGTGTCCAGCTGAAGTTCACACAAGGGAAGTGCTTGGTCAAGACAACCTCATATGAGCAAACTAAAAAAAAATCAACATACCCACAGAGCAGTTGTGGAAGCAAATTTTCTTGGTTTGTTAAACTAGAAGTTTCTTTGTTTTCTCATTGTCCAAATTTTTTCCTGATTCTTTACTTTTCCTCAAACCTTCTCTTTCTTGGGTCCCAATTCACATTTTTTTAAATCAGTACCTCCAACCTCTCTGATCAAGAAACTATATATTTGCATATGACTCCTAGGCTATGCAGGAACAGTCTAATGTTTCACGCTCTTCTCAAAGTAGCAATCTTCTATCTATGGCCTTTCTCTGAATCTAGAAACATGTGCTACCTATGACATCCTAACTTGTCTGTGAAAGATTCTATCTTTAGCTTTTTTCCATTTCAGTCCAAGAAGCACATCACACTGATACCTAAGACCATGTTTTTTTTTTTTCCAAAAAAAATTTTTGCATTAAAATTCTCGTATATCTCCTTCCTTCCCTCCCTCCCCTTCCTGCTCTAGAGAAGGCATCATTTGGCACAAAGATATGGGGTATGTGTGTATATATGTACTTAACCTCTCTATCCGATTGAGAAAGAAGAAAAACTAGGCAAAATTAAGTGGTCTTTTGAGATTGTGGCATAGTTAAAACTATATATAATATAAAGTATAACATATACTTTATAGGATAGTGGATATATATGTAAATATAAAACTATGTCTTGCTGATTTTTATTTATCAGTTCTTTCTCTGGAGGCAAGAGAGGTGAGGTGAGAGAGAGGTGATACAAGTCATTCTTCAAATAATATTTCTGTTGCTGTATATAATATTCTCTTGGTTCTGTATAATTTCATGGAGGTCTTTCAATTTTATTTATTTATTTATAAATTTTTTTTACATGGTCCCATGATTCATGTTCTTTCCCTCCCCTCTTTCCTCCACCCTCCCAGAGCTGACAAGCAACTCCACTAGGTTATATGTGTATCATTGTTCAAAACCTATATCCATGTTATTCATATTTGTGATAGAGTGATCATTTCAAGCCAAAATCCCTAATCATATGTCCTTAATGTTTTTTTTAATTATCTGTTTATCATTTCTAATGGCACAATAGTACTCCATCACAATCACTTGCCACAACATTATTGCATAAGACCTTATAGCCAAGGTTTGTTTTGCTTTCTTTTCTTTTAATTAAGTCTTCCTGACTCCAAGGCCAGCCAACTATCCACCAAGGAACACTGCCTTTTGGCACACATTAGCCTAGTTGAATATGGGTGGCTATATTGTATTTCTGGTGTCAGTTTGATATCTGAGATGTTTCCATGTCTGTGATATGACACTAAGTACTCTATGTAGGGGATAACATGCCAGAAAAGATATTATTACTCATTGAACTGATTACCCAAGAGTTAACAATAATAACAGTGATAATAATGATATGATGACAATAATAATAGCAACTAGCATTTGTATAGTATTTTAAGGTTTGCCAAGCAACTTACATATTATCTTATCTCATCTTTTATACCTGTATGAAATAGGTACTATGATTATCTTCAATTTTATAGATAAGGAAACTGAATCTGAAAGAAATTGAATCACTTCCCCAGGGACACAGAGCTAGAAAGTGTCTGAAGCAGGTATTCTTTATTTTTTTTAAAACCCTTACCTTCTGTCTTAGAATCAATACTGCATATTGGTTCTAAGCAAGCTAGGTTCTAAGGCAGTGGTTCCCAAACTTTTTTGGCCTACCACCCCCTTTCCAGAAAAAAATATTACTTAGTGCCCCCTGTCACATACTATCACCACCCCCGTACAGTTATTCACTGCCCCCAAATGCACCTGTGGCCATCACCGCCCTCCTGGATCACTGCAGCACCCACCAGGGGGCAGTGGCACCCACTTTGGGAATCATTGTTCTAAGATAAGGGCCAGGTAATGGGGGTTAAATGACTTGTCCAGGGTCACACAGCTGGGAAGTGTCTGAGGTCAGATTTGAACCCAGGACCTCCTGTCTCTGGGCCTGGCTTTCAACCCGCTGAGCCACCCAGCTGCCCTGGAACTCAGGTATTCTTGATTCTATATGTAGCACTCTATGACCTGTACTATCCAGTCCTGCCATTTATCAGCTCTGTAATCTTAAGTAAATCACTTGACTTGTTTGGGAAATGGGGCATTCAATTGTCAAATTCAGAAGTAGAACTATGTGACTTCTCTGGTTTCTCTCAGTTCCAAAACTCTACGATTCCTCAAAAACTAAATATTCACTTAAAAATTAGGCAGCGTGGATAAAATCTGATGAAACTGGGAAAGGAAGAAGAGTCTAAAGGCAATATGAAGTAGAAAGAGTATCGCTATGGAGTCATAAGACATGAATTAGAATCCTATCTTCACTACTTAGTCACTGTGTGATCCTGGGCAAGTCACTTAACCTCTGTTTGCTTAGGTTTCTTTACCTGGAAAGTGTAGTTGTAGTGGACCGGAAGTCTTCTGAGGTCTCTTTTAGGTCTAAATCTGTGATCCTACTCATAAGACATAATAAGCAATTGTGGTCACAGTTTGTCTACACAACAACAATAGCCTCCCCTGAAACACTTGAATAATAAATTTAGTGTTGCTTCCTACAATTAGCTTCAAAGGTTACATTCTCTCACATAAGAGACTTTCTAAATTTAGAATGCCAAGTTTTCCCTTTGTTCACTTTGAATGAAGATTAGGACACATTGCTTTCTGAGCATAACACATAGCCAGTCTCCTGTGAAACCTTAAAACCCAGATTTTGGGTCCACCTTAGATCGGTAATTAGAACTCTCAGTGTTTAGATAAGAAAAGTTCTGCATATGCACCAAATGAAGGGGTCATTTCTAGAACACTCATCTTCTGAGCCACAGAAAATTCCTGACTGAGAGTAATCCATGGAGGTCTGCTATGGAATGCTGCCTGTTGGGGCAGCCAATACTCAACTTCACTGAAAAAGACAACAAAAACAAACAAGGACTAGTAAGCTGAGGCTATAGGGAACAGCAGGAAGAAAGGCACTATGGAAATAGAGAGGCTTACAATAGCAGTTTGACCCTTAAAAGAAATCCCAGTCTGGCTAACCCTTTCATGGAAACCATGGTATGCCAGCTCAGAATGACTGGAAATGAAGGTTCAGCCTTTCAAAAAACAAACAAACAAACAAAAATCAAATTATTCATACATGAAATCATGGTTGTTTTTTGATACAGAACTTGGCTGACTAGATAATAGTCTCTTTGTCCCAAAACAGAGTCAAAATCACATGCAAAGAAGAAACTACCAGACAATTACAGACACATTCCAAGATTTTCAAACTATGCATAAAAATTTGTGATTTTCTGCTTATTTTGTCCTTGAGTTGACAAATGTCTTTATTATTGGAGAGCTGAAAGGAAATACATTTCTTTGAGGCAAAAGGTGGGAAAGAGACTTTCCTGCAAAATATAATTGGAACCTAAGACTCTGAGGGACAAGGAAGATACCTGGTCCCAGTCCAACACCTTCAACCCATGCCATATTTTAAGTAAAGAGTATTTCGTCTATGAATTACTTTTCAAAAATTGGCTACCATTATTCTGGCATAAAGGTAACCTGTTGACAGTAATTTCCAGAGAGATCCCCTATTCAGTGTGCCACAAATTACGTGCACCCTACATGTGAAATCACATAAGCATATACAAGTCCTCTCCAAGTTATATGAGTGCATTTATATTTTTAATTCATATGTACAAGTCCCTAACTTTACTGTAGGTTGGCAGGATTTTTCATGGCAAAGAAAAGTTCTGTGCTGTGAGTAAAAGGAAGGTTCTTGAAAGCTATTTCAGCCAAGCACAAACTATAAAGGGTACAGCCATGGCAATGGCCTGCAAGCCAGTGGCCTGAGAACTTGGCCGGCTAGAATCATAGTCATTCATCAGCAGAAAGCTGTCCAACAGGTGATGGCTTTTCTGGGGGTCTCAATATCTCATGAAAATCTTCTACTAGGGCAGAAGTGAATTGTAATCCATCCATGACTGCAAGAAACCCACAATGATAAAAATCACTACTCTGTGGAAGCTGAGATATTAAAAATTGCTCTCAAGATTATAAACTCATTTAACTGGATATAGTAATGTCTACTCATTACTAATCATATGCAGAGAAATGTGTTATGTATTGAGAAATTCTACACTCATGGAGCTCAGTCTTATATAGGAATAGGATACAAAAAATGAATAAATGCAATGAACTCCCCAAACATGTTGCATTAGAGAAGATGTAAGGTTTTAGAGGGGAAAGGTAATTATTGATTCAAAATGGATGTGGAGGGTCGGGGGAGGGGGTTGGCAAGGGAAATGAGGGAAGAAGAGTTAAATGAGGAGTTGATATTTGAGTTAAGGTTAAAGAATGAACAGAAATTGAATAGGCAAATACAGTCAGGGAGAGAAGATATTCCAGCTATCAGAAACATCAACAAATGTTTGGAGAAAAAATAGTCTTGAAATGTTTATTTGGCAGTCTGGGGGTAACATGTAGGAAGAGATAATCTCCAATTAGCCAGAGATACTATTGTTACACCTACTACTACTATTACTACTACTACTACTACTACTACTACTACTACTACTACTACTACTACTACTACTACTACTATTATACCTACTGTAACAGGTATAGGCTTTAAAAGTAGGAAAGCAGACTTAGAAGACAGACTAAGGGGAAAAGCCTTGGTTGTCAGCCAGGGATGTTCTAAATAGAATGAAGGGGAAAAACTGTTTGCCCTTGAGGACTCTGGTCAAACTGGGAAAGGGAGAGGGTGTGGATGCCTTTATCTGCCCAGTGAGGAGCTCAAGGAGTGTGGAGTTACCATTGAGAAAGATGACCTGCCAGAGAAGACCAAGTGAGCAAAAAGATCTAGCTGGGGTGGTGGACATCCCAGTCTGAGACAAGCTCCTTGATTAGCATCTCCTGGATTTACCTTTCTGTGGACCCATTTCCTGTGCCATCAAGAGGAGCTGAAGAAGACATGATTTGTGAGAGACCCATTTTCCCTTCTAGTCTGTAAAGTCAGATTAGTGCAGCGTGGGCTTTAACCCATTCTCCCAGCCCCTGTGTAGACTCTAGTGATTAGATTCGGTGTGACCGTTCCCCATTATTCCTGACCCTCAATTATTATTAAAATCCTGTGTTTATAATTCTTTTGTCCTTGTCCTCTGACTCCCTGGCTAAATGGGTCAGTGTGGCATTTAAGGCCCAACAGTCACTCCTGTCAATTGCCATTTCCCAAACTGCCAAACCCAATTTCCCAGCTTTATAAGTCCCCACCTATTGTTCATTCCTGTCTCCTATTCACCCTTCTGAACCCAGATAAATATTTAACCCCAGTTTTTACCTTAAGAGTATTAGTACCATTATCACCGCTCCTTTACCGCTATTCTGTAATACTATTATATCCGCTTATACAATCATAATTACATATAATACAATTAATAACAATAATACAATTATAACTACAATTATATCCACACCTACAAAAATAACTACAACTACTACCACAACTACTACTACCACTATCGCTGCTATCATTATCACGACCACTACCACTACCAATCAAAATAATAATAAACAGCATGAGCTCAGGGGAGAATGGAGATCTGGAGATCTAATTGTCCATGTCATTTCCATAGCAGAAACCATTAAAGCTTTAGGACTGAGGAAGATCACTTGGGGAGAAAGAAGAGAAAAAAAGAGAAGAAGCACAAGGATAAAAGCCTGGAAAACGCCCATCTTAAACTATTGGGGAAAGGATGAGATTAAAAATAAAAGCCAGACAAATAATGATTGGAGGTGCAGGTGTAACATCTATGTGATGATTCTCCAGAACAGTTTGAAATTCAAGTCTAGAGCTCAGAGGTCTAGGGTAGAATGAAAAGGTGATGGTCCCGAAACCAAAGGAAAAGAGAAGGAAGCCAGAGGGACAGAGAAGGTAAACAATGTCAAATGTTATTGGAGTCCAAGAAGGTTGAAAGCTGGACAAAATCCAGAAATTTATCTGTCAAGAGGTCAGTGGCAAAGTTTTAGGAAAGCATTTTCTGTACACTGGTGGGGCTGAGCAAGAGCAGGTGGTGTGCAGGTACAACCTCCTGAAAGGGCATTAACTAAGGCTGAGACTACTTCTGTATTCCTCTCAGAGGTAAGAAACATGAGATCTCTGGTTTCTTAGGTGCCAAAACAAAAGGGAAAAAATAAAGGTGTGTTTTTTTTTCTATTTTCCAATTTTGTCCAAAGACCTAGTGGTGCCCTGAGACTCATCTCTCTCTGTATTGTTTTGGCATTTATGCTTAGCTATATCTTATCTGTGTCTTAGTGAGGATGTTAGGACATGTTTGGAGGCTAGAAACCTCAGCCCAGATTCCCCAGTACAGGCCTGCCTAACCTACTGCAAATAAGCCTCTCTCATTCATCCCTGGATCTCCTCCTCCAGGGAAGTAGACAGAAAGAGATGAGAATAAAAGAAGAGCCATTTGCCAATTGTTCCAACTTCTTTCCTTAAGTGATCCTTTTTCCCTTTGTCCTTACTTATTTTAACTGATGGATATTTCATTTCTTTTAGCAGATGATATTTTCTCTAGAACTTATTATAGTCCCAAGAACCTTATTGTTCAGTTGTTTCAGTTGTGTCCAACTCTTTTCGACCCAATTTGGGGTTTTCTTGGCAAAAAGGACTACCATACCATAAATATCATAAGCAGAAGGAACTAAGTTTTCCATTTAGATTCAAATTGATTTACAACAATTCAAAAATTCTTTTCTTTTTCTGATAGTAGCTAGTTAATAGAATATAAGGAAAAAGAAGTGGAGGGAGAAGTGGCTCCTTTCCTTAAGCTCCTCCCAGTAGCAAAAAAAAGAATCTCCATGAAGCATTTTAAGCATCTTGCCATGTATATGTGCAACTTAGTTTGCAAGGGAAGAAAAAAGCAGGGCAAATAGAAATTTAAATTTTAAATATATGTCACCCTGTTTTAAATAATGAGCACAACTCTTATTAAATCTCAAGTCAAAGAAACAGGCCAGCAGGAAAACAAAGCATAAATCTATCATTTAGCTTTCTAACATGGAAAGGGGCTTTAAATCTTGAAAAGGTAGCAGGCACATCTTTTAAACCCTTCCTTTTCTCTGCTCCCGTCTCCATCTCACAGCCATCCTAATTAACTACAGCACAAGTGTCAGGCTCCAGAATGAGAGCCAAGATAAAGTAGGAAACCAAAATGGTAAGTTCAAAGGGGATTCATTTGCTTATTGCCATCATGTAACAATGGAGTCATTCACGCTCAACAGCCTGTGTGGGAATTGCTTCAATTAATAACAGCCTTGTTTTCCTCAAAATGAAATGCAAGGAGTGAGAAATATATTTCAGAATGAATAGAAAGAAGTTAACATACCAAAATAGTTCAGTGACTGGAAGGACAAGTGTAGGGAACTAGAGTACTATTTAAGGCCACTAATGGGAGAAGGAGGGAGAGGGTCGGGGAAATGGAGAATAATGCAATGAAGTTCATATACAAGGTAAAAAGAAACGTCTTTTTATTGAGAGAGAGAGAAAGAGAGAGAGAGAGAGAGAGAGAGAGA
>NC_058131.1:564424076-564473584 GCF_016433145.1 Gracilinanus agilis
GAAGGAAGGAAGGAAGGAAGGAAGGAAGGAAGGAAGGAAGGAAGGAAGGAAGGAAGGAAGGAAGGAAGGAAGGAAGGAAGGAAGGAAGGAAGGAAAAAGCAAACTGATTAAGGACTACTTTGTGCCCTGTGATAAGAGCTTTGCTAAAATAAATTCATTGAGTCTTCTCAACAAAGCTGTGAGGTAGATCTTATTATTTTAATTTTACAGTTGAGAAAACTGAGGCAGATAGAAATTAAGTGACTTTTACAGAGGCACACAGATAGGAAATATTTGAGGCTAGATTGGAATTCAAATCTTCCTGATTCTAGTTCCAGCACTCAATATACCACATCTCCTAGCTGCCTAACGGAGAAAAAAAATTCTAGATTCTTTCAGTAGGCAGAAGCAAATACTTAGGAGAACAATGGACATTATTGGGGTGGGAGTAGCCTAAGGTATATTGTGATTCTGACTCTTTGCAATCCCACTTGGGGTTTCCTTGGCAAAGATGTTGGAGTGGTTTGCCATTTCCTTCTTCGATCTATTTTACATATGAGAAAACTGAGGTAAACAAAGTTAAGTGACTTGTCTAAGGTCACACAACCAGTAAATTAACCAAGGTAAGTTTGAACTCAGATCTTTGTGACTTCAGATCTGGCACTCTATACAATGCAAAATTACTTTGCTACTCTTAGTAATTAATTGATGAAAATAAGCATTTTTAGACATAGATGGAAGAAATATCTATCAGAAAATGTTGACTAATCCCCATAGAAAGATATGGAAATCAATGAATTTTAGGGCAAAAGTGGAAGGAGTTGAGTGACAAAATAAGATGTAAAATGATGTGACATAATTATGAAAGCAAACTACAGAGCTTTAGGTACTTCAGAGAATATAAATGGTGCTTTCCTAATACAACCTAATGGAACCAAATTAAACCCTTGTAGGGATGGGGAACGAGGGGGTTCATTTTTCTGGAAAACTTCTTTAGGTCTTTTCTTCATGCATTTCTACAGGTCCTTAAAATTTTTAAAGTGCCTTACCTGTATTCTCTCATTTGATCATTACAACAACCCACCAAAAGTGGAGAAGGCAACCATTGGTAGCCTTTGAAAGGACAGTTTCAGTAAAGTGAACCTTCTTCAGAAATGTGTCTATAATCAGAAGGGGAAATAAATAGCAAATAAATAGCAAAGGTAAATTAAAATTTGGGGAGTTTTTTATTTCTTTTGCATTTCGTGTTGAGGGGCAAAATCATATTTGTGGACAGATGGGGATAAACCAATGTAAGGGGAGAGGTGACTGAGATTTAAGAGACAGAAGGAATAATTAATGGAGGATAGTATCATATAAAGTAGAAAAAGATGGGATGAGAGGCATAGATGGAGTGATTGGCCTTGGAAAGGAGGGAAGAAACTTCCTATAAAATGGGCAGAAACAGAATGTGGGTGAAGAGATGGAAATATGCAGTAGAAAATCAAAATAGTGATCATGGCATAAAAAAAGAAAATAGGAGGTAGTTCAAACTGGTTGGTTTTAATTTATCCCAGAAAAGTATAAGGTTTTTCAGCTATCTGGTAAGAGGGAAGGAAATGGAACTTAAAGAGAATAGAAAAGGTTTAGAATACTTTCTAGGAGGAATGTGTTAGGTTGTCAATAGGGTGAATTAAAGGATTACTGAGTAGAACCAAGAGATCAGTTTAAATGTGATAGCACAAAATTTGTTGAGGACCTAATCAGATTGGGTTTGTGAATTGTTTTCCCTAGAAACACTTGGCAGTCTAGAAGAAGGAGCACAGTTGTCTGTACAAGTGTACCAAAGAATAGTAATCAATAGACTGACATTTATTAGTGGAGGGCAATCTCTTATAGTATAAAATAAGCCTTTATCTTTAGCTGTATCCTATTTAATATTTTAATCAACTCAGAGGAAGACATAGAAGACATGCTAATGAAACTTGCTAAAGACACCAAGCTGCTATTTAGAATAACTAACATAATAGATGGTGGAGTGGAGATTCAGAATGATTTTAACAGACTGTATCTATTAGAGAAAACTACAAAAATAATTTTATCTACATTAAAAGCTTAAAGTTCTACATAGAGTTTTTAATTCTTCTTCTTTTTTTAAATACAAGTACAGAATAAAAAAGACTTGGCTTGTTTAACATTCCAATGGACAGTGAAAGTGACCATAAACTCAACTCAAGGCAAAAATACAATGCAGCAAAAACAATGACAAAAACCAAAACACCAAACACCATCTTAAGCTGAATTAGTTCAAGTATAGTATAGGAATACTGTGAAGTAGAGATCCCACTACCCAGTGCTAATTGGGCTATGTGTTCAATTCTAGAGGATGCATTATAAAAAAGACATTGATAAACCAGGACTTAGAGAAGAGTAATGTGTAACAGGAGATAAAATACAGAGTAATGAACTCTCCATCACAAGAAATGTTCAAGAGGGCACTGAATGATGATCTATTAAGGATCCATAGAATGGCTCCCTATATCAGACATTAAACTTTTAAATTTCTTACAATCTGAAGTTTTAACAATTCCACTAAAAGGCTTCCTGATTCACCACTGCACCTCCATCTCCTTCCTCCAAATCTTTACAGGCTACTCAGAGATTCTTAAGCAGGAGTTTATGGATTTTAAAAGAAATGACAAATATATTTCAATATAATTGTTTCCATTGGAATCACATGTATTTATGCCTTTAAAAACAATATTCTCAAAGCAGATAGGTAGCACAGTGAATAGAGCACCAAGCTTGGAGTCTGGAGGACCTGGGCTCAAATCTGACCTCAGCCATTTCCTAGCTGGGTGACCAATGGCAAGCCACTTAACACTGATTGCCTAGCCCTTAACACTCTTCTTAGAATTGAAACTAGGACAGATGGTAAAGGTTTTAGGGGGACAGGGAACATTATTGTGAGAATATGCCCATTGGGTTGCTTCACCAGATTTCCAAAGAGATCTTTGTCATAAAGAAAGTTCAGAAACCTGGCTCCATGTTGGGTTCAAGGACTGCCTCTGACAAATGCTAGCAGTGAAGCTACAGATAAATCACTGAATTTCTCTGTGCCCTAGATAAATTTCTTCTCTAAGCTGCAGAAGAGTTGGAGATCTTCAGTAATAGACGGAGTTTCCTCATTAGTAGTGCCTTATAACAGTGAAATTATAGCTCTGGACAAAAAAAAAAAAAAAAAAAAAAAAGAAAGAAAGAAACAAAGAAAAAATAACAATACTAAGAAGGTATGGTTAATGCTGTCTCAACCCAGAGAGAGGTTTCCGCTTTGTCCCAGGGCTCTGTCTTTGGCCCTGTGCTGTTCGATATTTTTAATTCCAAATTTGGAAGACATAGATGGCATGCTTATCACATTGGCACATGATACCAGGCTGGAAGGAATTACTAATGTGGTAGATAGATGACCACATTAGGATTCAAAACAATCCTGACAGCTGAAACATTGGGCTAAGATCAGCAGGATGAAATTCAAATGCTATTGAAATGTGCTGAACAAAGACCTATGAACTCACTGCTTTGTTTTCAATATCAGTGAAATTCTGCATAGCAAAACAATTGAATCAGAAGAATCTGTCCACAACCAAAGCCAGGTGGAATAAATTATCAGAGGTTAGAATACAAAAGAAATTATCACAGATAAAAAAATCTTCCCCCCAAAGTACAAGGCTTATTCTTAGACTATTAGGTGTATTTTTTTAATTGACAAAAGAAAACTAATGACAGGAGACCAAACCACTGAAAAGTGAGCTCTCCTTTGTTATCCTGAGAGGATGAAGATGGTGATATGACTTTCCACAATGTGGAAAAATATGGGTTTGAAAGCTCAGGCAAAATGAGTTCTAACCCTAAGGATAATTAGCTTTGTTAAGTTAAAAAAATTATTAAGCACCTACTATGTGCTAGATACTATGCAAAGCAATGAATATACAAAGAAAGGTTAAAAAAAAAGAAGTCCCTGCTCTCAAGTAGTTAAACATCTAAAGGGAGAGAAAATATGAAAATAGCTATACATACACTATATATATATATATGCATATATATATACATATGTATGTATATATATATACAGAAACATTTAGAGAAAGCTAGAAGGTTTAAGGAACTGGCTTAAAAAAAGATTAATTCACTTTCTATATTTCCATTTTATGAGACACAAATACCTTTCATTTTCTGTGAGTCATTCTCCATTTGATAAATAGTTAAAAGATATGAACAGACAGTTTTTGGATGAAGAAATCAAAGCTATATAAAAGTACATGAAAAATGCTCTAAATCATTATTGATTAGAGAAATGTAAATCAAAACAACTCTGAGATATCATCTCACACCTATCAGATTGGCTAAAATGATATAAGATTTTATTGAATTAGAAAAAAATTATAACAAAGTTCATTTGAAGAACAAAAGATCAAGAATACTTGGGGAAGGAAAGAACATGAATCATGTAACCATGGAAAAATATTCTAAATTAATTAATTAAATTACAATTTTAAATTAAATAAAATACTATGGGAAAACTAAAAAAATTTTAAAATTAAAATGATAAAAGAGCAAAATGACAAATATTGGAGGAGGTGTGGAAAAATGAGGACACTACTACACTGCTGGTGCATCATCAATAAACCACAAAACAGTCTCTGTTCTCTAAGAGTTCAATATACAACCAACTACATAAAACAAAAGAAATACAGGATAAATTGGAAATATGCATGTACAATATTATATGTTTCATGGCTAGAATCTCATATATAAGGTTAAAGAGGACTAGGATATTCTAGTAGAAAGTGAGAGTTTAGCTGAGACTTGAAGAAATCAAGGAGCATATGGAAGAGAGTAAGGTATATAAAAACTTGCAGGGTAAGAAAGGATTGGGTTATAAAGGGCTTTAAAAACCAAAAAAGAAGGTTTTATATTTGATCCTAGAGTTACTAGGGAGCCACTGAAATTTTCTGAATCATGGCAGGAAGAGTGTGACTTGGTTAGACCTACCCTTTTGGAACATCAATTGGAACACTGATAGCTGGGTGAAAGACAAACTGGAACAGAGAGAAATTGGAGCAAGAGGAAATGACTAGGAAACTATTGCAATAGTCAAAGTATAAAGCAGTGATTCCCAAAGTGGGCGCTACCACCCCCTAGTGGGTGTTGCAGTGATCCAGGGGGAGAGCAGTGATGGCCACAGGTGCATTTATCTTTCCTATTAATTACTATTAAAATTTTTTTTAAATTAATTTCCAGAGGGCCAAGTAATATTTTTTCTGGAAAGGGGGTGGTAAGCCGAAAAAGTTTGGGAATGACTGGTATAAAGTGATTAAGGATAAGCACTAGAATGGTGGAAACATCACAGGAAAACAGGAGGATTTACATAAGAGATGGTAGGCAGGTAAAATTGGCTGGCTTTGACAATTCACTAGATCTAGGCAATAAGAGTGAGGTCACTAAATGATCTTGGGACTTAATCTCCATTCATCTATAAACTGAGGGAACTGGTTTAGATAAGATTTAAGGTCCTTTCCAGAATTTTCATTCCATGAAACATATTTTTGTTATTCTCTTTAATACACATCATTACCTATTTCATGGCTAGACTCTCATATAAAGCAATCTGTACTGTATATTTGGTTTTTTTATGTTAATGTGAATTTCTGTGGTGTACTGGATGAAGAGATCAACCTTGAAGTCAGGAAGACCTGAGTTTAAACCCCACTTCTGACGCATATTACCTATGTGAAGCTAGGCAGGTCACTTAAATCCTCAGTGCTCCAGGCAATTGTCTGAAACTAAATTGCAGGAAAGAGGATGATCTGCATTAATAGAAGGAGTTTTCTCACCTGGGAGTCCCCTATGCCAAATAAATAAGAGGTCCATTTCCTATCCTGAAGCTAGCATGGGAAAAGAAGATGCTTGGGGGCTAGAGGAAAGATGTTTGAAAAAAAAAGTGAGCTTTTGGGGTCAAAGTGTTGCTTAGTTTTATAAATATGATCTAGGTCTTTCTCTTCCTCTTATTCCTTTGTACACTCAGCTTTAACCTATGCACGACATATAAATTGATGGACCAACTCAAAGAATTACTGATTTTAGAACTAGAAGGCATCTGAGAGGGTAAGCCTAATCCCTTCATTTTACCCATGAAAAAACTCAGAGGCCCAGAAAGACAAAGTGAATTGTCCAGGATCACAAATAAGTGTTCAAAGTAAAATTCAAAACGAGCTCTTCCTCATTAGCATTTGATCTACTAGAACAAGCTACCATTCCATGCCTTGGACCAAGGTGCTCTTACATCAATAAGCATTGCCACAATGGGAGGTAGGAAAGGAGTGGTGAGGGGGAGAAGGGGAGAAGGAGAGAGGGAGAGAGGAAGGGAGAGGGAGAAGGAAAGGAAAATGTTGAGAAAGAGGAAAAGGAAAAAGAAGGAGAGGGAGAAGCAGATGCAGAGGAAGAGAGAATGAAAGCCAATATCCTTAAAACAAGTCCAAATTTGGGATAGAGGAAATCAAGCAAGACAAGGCAGCTTCATCTTTATCAGTCTGGAGCTTTCAAGCCCAAAGAGTGATGTTATGGGTAATTCTGACCTTCCTTATATTCTAATCCTATCTTACTTGAAGATAATGTCTCCATACCAGCACAAGACAATGACTCTTTGCTCAAAGCCTGTCAGCAATAAATACTAAAGTTGGCTCAAAGCTCTCACTGAGGAAAAGCATGTCACTGTCAAAAGAGAGTTCTTTTTTTTATGTTCAGTTTTTATAAGGAATTTCTATTTGACAATCTGAGTGGCAGAGAGGTTAGAACTCAGAATCCAGGGTCAAGAGGGAAATGAGATTGCTGACTTTAAGAGGTGGACAATAAATCATAAAGGCACAAAAATCTTCAGTATTAGTGTCAGCTTGTGACACAGGTTGGGCTGCAGGTCTTAATAAACCAGTCTCCTTGCACTATTCACCAAACTGGCCATATCATCATGGTGTCTGCTCTGAAGAGATGTAAACATAAACTTCTTGTTGAATCATAAAACTTCAGAGCTGGAAGAGCCACCACAGATCAATTTAGGATTAGTCAGAGGTGAAAAGGACTATAGAGACTTTGTATATGGTTTGTATATATTTCTCTCTGTGCATGCTCTTTTCCTCTAGGAATGGAAGCTTCCTGAGGGTAGGGATTATTTCTTCTCTAGTTTTATATCCCCAGTGCTCAGCACAGTACTTTAAATGCATATTGATTGGATTATGGATTGCTTATCTTTCAGCTTCTTACTTTGATCTCTCTCCCTGTTTCCCTCACTTCCTCCCTTTCTCACTTCTCCCTCCCTCCACTTCCAACTTTTCTTTCTGTTTCTCTAATACTTTTTCTGCTATTCCTGTTCCCAAGTGGCTTAAACTTTTTGACCTTCTACCTAGATGGTGATTTATTTTCTCCATGAGAAAGTCCCTTAATTCTTTGCTTTTATGCTGCTATTTCCTCCTAAGTATATTCATCTTTATACCTGAATGAATGAAAAATAACTTAAGTCCTTCTTAGGTGGTAAATACTAGATAGAAATAGAATGAGAGGGGGCAGCTGGGTAGCTCAGTGGATTGAGAGTCAGGCCTAGAGACAGGAGGTCCTAGGTTCAAATCTGACCTCAGACACTTCCCAGCTGTGTGACCCTGGGCAAGTCACTTGGCCCCTGGTTGCCTATCCTTATCACTCTTCTGCCTTGGAGCCAGTACACAGTATTGATTCCAAGGTGAAAGGTAAGGATTTAAAAAAAAAAAGAAAAAGAATGAGAGCTCCTGCTTTCAAGGATCTCACAAGCCAGCAGGAGAAAATATAGGAAGTTCCAGTAGCAAATTAGCTAGAAAGGAACAGTGGTCTTTAGGGTACAATGGCAAAGCAGATGGTAATGATTGTTATTTAATATTATTTCCACGAAAATTTTTTGCTTTCCGATGTTGAGCACTATGACATTACCAAGGATGTTAGTGGCAGGAACTTCCCTTGCTATGCCTTCAGTAGCTGAGGCTGCTGTGCAAAAAAAAAAAAAAAAAACAGAACAAGAAAGTCATTTATGTTTAGACTATGTAGTCTGCGTGGACAGGAACAAAAAGTTATTTGGAGAGATGGAAAGGGGCCAGGTGGTGAAGGCTTTTTGTCAAGGTAATGGGTAGAGTTTATTGAGTATGGAGGACAAGGATGCTGCAGCCAAACTTGTGCTCTAGGAAAACACAATAGCAGGTATGTTGAAAATTGATTGGACAGAGAAGACATCTGAGGCAGAGAGAACAATTAGAAAGTTATTGTAATCATTAAGGCAATCAACCAGGACAACTCCAAAAGACTCAGGATGAAAAAGGTTATCCACCTCCGTAGCAGAAATGGATGGAGTCTGAATACAGACCATTCTTCCATGCTATTCTTCACTTGATTTCCTCCATGAATTTTTCTCGTGTAGGCAATATGTGTCTGGTTTCACAACATGAAGAACATGGAACTAGGTGTATGATAGCACATGAACAGCCGATATCATATTACCTGCCTTCTTTGGAAAGGGGGAAGAGTAGGAGGGAGAGAGATCTGGATTGCAAAATGACAGAAAATGATTATTTAAAAATGTATCAAAGTGTAATCTGGAAAAAACATTTTTTAAAAAAACAAAAGAATGCTATTGTAATAGTCTAGGCAAAAGGTAGTGAAAGTCTGATCTAAGATGGTGACTGTGAGTGGAGAGACAGGGATGGATAAAAGAGGGGTTGGAGAGACAGAAACAATAAGACAGAGAGCATGTGAGGAACAAAGGTGAGAAATTAAGCTCAGTTTATAATAAAATCTGGGTTTGTGGAAGAATGGTGCTGCCTTTGATATTAACAGGGAAATTCAGAAGGGGGATGGTTTTGAGAAGCAGAGTAAAAAAAAAATAAAGAGTTTTGCTTGAGCATATCTACAAAATATCCAGTTTGAAAAAGCCAATAGGCATTTGGAGATTTGGGGACTGGAGATCAGAAGAGAAACAAGAGCTGAGTATATAGATCTTGGCGTAATCAGCATGGATAGAACAGCATCTGGCCAGTACGTCTCAAAAGAGCAATAAACAGAAAATAAATTAAATGGAAGATTAAGACCAAACCTCAGAATATTTGGAAATTAAAAGGGAAGAAAAAAATCCAAGAAATTCAGAGGAAACAAATGCCCATTTAATAATATAATAATACTTCCCCATTAATTGTCATCTTTCCATTGTATCTAATATTTCTGAATTATACCCACAGGTACAACTTCAACAAGGGCTTCATTATATTGTAAAGGAACATCTCTGCTATATGCCCTTTGCTAAACTTAGCACTCTTTGTTGTTGATACATATGCTAAAATATAGCCCCACAGTATGATATCCTATATCTAAAAGTAAGGTTATGGTGATCTATTAAACTGGATTTAAAAAAAAATCTGTACACAAATAAAAATGGCTGTATTTGTCAGAACTCTGATGGATCAGTATAATATTTATCCATTTGTAACATATAAGGTTCAAAAATGAGAACTGTTCAAATTCATTTCATATTCTAAGTCAGCAAAAACTATTGAGCACAAACTACAACTCTGCCCATTTAATTAGACTGCCAAGATTCATTAGATGACATTTTCTGAGTGGGTCTTAGGGGGAAAAAATCCAGAAAAAAAATCTTATCTTTTTCAAGTCACAGTCTAGACTTCCTGAAAAAAGAAGGAAGGAAGGAAAAGAAGGAAGGAGAGGAGGAGAGAATACGGGAAGGGAGGACTAGGTACCCACTAGATGCCAGGTACTGTGCTTTTTATGACTATTCCCTTTTCATCCTCTCATCAACCCTGGAACATAAGTTGAGAAAACTGAGGCATATGGAGCTTAAGTGACTCACCCAAGGTCACATTCAGTGCTTGAGACCAAATTTGAACTCAAACCTTCTTGAAGCCAGGCCCATGCCTTTTATCCACTTTTCTCCTTTGCTGCCTATTTCACAATACTGATGAAATCAGTATAGTATCATTTTTCACTCTTACAGAAACAGTGAATCAAGCAGGTATCCTTCTTCCAAGCCTGATTTAAAGGTTAATTGGTTTTCTATATACTGATACCGCACTACCCTTTAAGATAAAATCTCGGCAGCTGGGTAGCTCAGTGGATTGAGAGTCAGGTTCAAATTTGGCCTCAGACACTTCCCAGCTGTGTGACCCTGGGCAAATCACTTGACCTCCATTGCCTACTCTTCCATCTAGGAGCCAGTACACAGAAGTTAAGGGTTAAAAAAAAAAAAAAAAAAAAAGAACGTAAATCCTCTAGAGATGGGAAAGTTTCATTATCCTACAAGTAAGAGTTCTTAACCTCAGATCCATAAACTTGGATTTTTAAAAATATATTTTGATAAATGTATTTCAACATAATTGGTTTCCTTTATAATCCAACATATTTTATTTTGTGCACTGAAAATTCATCATATTGAGAGGGGATCCATAAATTTCACTAGACTAATAAAGGGGTTCATCAAACACAAAAAGTTTAAGTGACCCTATCCTAGAGTTTTCAAAGGTGGCATACATTTAGTTTAGAGAATCTAAGTTAATAGAATGATAAAAACCCTTCCTCCTACCATCCCACCATCATCAAAAAAGATAGCTGATTATACCATTTTTATGAAAGGAAAAACCATTTAAAAATTATGAGCTTACTGTAGCATAGCAATAACAGTGTTAGACGATTAAAAAGCTCACCCTGAACAACAAAGCCTGGTGTCTGGGAATATTTTTTACCATCTTCCTGTCTGCCAATGTTATCTCACTGACTCAACCTAGAGATCAGAATATGAAATGTCATTAGAGAAGAGATTCCAGGAGAAAATTGAGCCATCACATAGATACAATACAGGACTCCCAATTTTGTCACATTAAAGATGCAAATTTTATTGTAAACGTGAAGAAAAGTATGGCCTGGCATTTTATTTGCATAAATGTCATCGCCTTCCAATGATGAAATATTTATAAGCTTTGGAATAAGTCATTCCTAAAACCACCTAGTATAAATTCTTGAAAAAGCAAAGGACACACCTTTCTCATAGCCCATAAATGAATAATGAAGATGAAACAGAGGAATGGATTAAAGCTGACATAGGAGGCTGCTATAAAAATAGTACTGATATCAATAGGAAAGAAGCAGCTTTTTTGGAGGGTGAGAAAACTATTTTGGAAAAGGCTACTCAGACCTTTGATTCAAAGTTCACTTTTGGAGAGAGGCAGTCATGTTACACCGCCATGAAGATAATATACAATATTCATTATGGTTTTTAGGGAAAGAGAAAAAAGACCAAATAGCAAACTAATATTAGAGACTCTTAAAAAAAAAACAACTCTTACTTTCTGACCCAGTAATAACTCTAGGACAAAATTATTCTAGCAAGTGCTAGGAAAACAGGGTTAAGTGGCTTGCCCAGGGTCACACAGCTAAGACGTGTCTGAGGCAATTTTTGAACCCAGGTCCTCCTGACTCCAGACCTGGCTATCTATGTACTGTGCTACTTATAAGGGACATTTTTTTTAAAAGGAAGCAATTTTCAGAGCAACCTTTGCAGTACCCATTCAGCCCAGTGTTCCATATCATCTAGCATGTCTTTCTCTGCATATACAGCATAGTACAATAATGTGTTACCTCCTCTAAGATATTTGCATTTTAATAAGGAAACAATAACATATTACAAAGGGATAAATCTTTAATGATGTTAACTAATGTATCACTGAGTGAGGTATCAATTTTTTTGCTTGGGATTCCCCTCTCAAATAACTTGAAATAGGCTTCAAATTGAAAAATTAAATCTTTAGGATAAAAAAAAAAATAAAATGAAACAATTGCTGTTAGAAACTTGGTATGTAGGTGCCAAACACTCTTTTGAATGAGTTTTCTGGTTCTCCACCTTTATGATTCTTTTACTCTAAATCTGATATTTTATGTCTTCAGCTAATTTAGCGTGTCTTAATAACTAATTCCTAGTTATTTGTTCTTTGGTGACTTGACCTTAAGTCCAGATCGGGACTGGGAGGGGGAAAGGGAACAGGGTGGGAATGGGTTTCCAAACATCTACAGTAACTACAGGATCTTTCTTTTTCAATTGCCTTTCTGTCTACTTAGAATACATTTTAACTGGCTATGCTTTCCTTGGGACATTTTTTCTTTGAACTCCTCGACTTCCCTTCATTGCAAGTCACCATAATATGAAACAGATTCTTTCTTTCCCCCTTGTTTGCTTAAAAGGCGTTAACTATAAATTAGAGTGTCTTGAGTTTGAGATGTCACGTGGGGGGCCTCTGTCTCCTCAGCCCTAGTGCCCCACAGCTGGGAGAGGGGCCAGAATCCTTTTTTTTTTGTCCTTCCAGCCAAACTCAAAGACCCAACCCAGGGATGATCTCCCCCTCCTTTTCAAAGCTATCCAGTTACGCTAATATACAGAAACTGCCTTGTTTTACTTGAGCATTGTTTTTCTAGTTAGTTTTATTTTTTTTAAAATGCTTCCTGGAGGAAGGAGAGAGAATAGTGGTTTTGAAATCACATTCTTCCTCAACCTCTTTTACATGCATTTCTTGGACTATTCAGAGCAGTAGGCTAATCATATGGGCCCTAAGGTTCAAGTGCCTGGATGAGAGAACCCAGAAAGATGTCCATATTTGGTAACTGCAGAAGGTAGGGAGAGTTAATGACTATAGAACGTGTTAAGTCGGCTTTAGGAACTTTTTATAAACCCTTAAGCCCTTACATTCTGTCCTAGTAATAACTCTAGGATAAAATAATTTCAGCAAGGGCTAAACAAACAGTGTTAAGTGACTTGCCCAGGGTCTATAGCCGTAAATTCACAACAAATCCTCAAGAAAGGTGAAATAATGAAAAGAGCACTCCCTCATATAGTAGACAGAATATTGAATGAGTAGCTGGGATGAGCTGAGTTGAAATTGCACCATTTACTTAATCTGTGAGCCATGGTTTATAACTCTGAACCTTAGTCTCCTCATCTGTAAATTCCATAGAATACACTCACAGGATTGTTATGAAGCTCAAAGAAGCCAAAGTATCTAAGTTTTTTTGCAAATTTTAATATGGTATATAAATGTTGGCCTTTGACAAAATAAACAGTGCTGATGACTTAGAGATATAAGACAAGGGTCCAAATCCCACTTCAATCACTTACTGGCTTTGTGACTTTAGATAAGTCCCTTTACTCCGCCAGGTCTATTTTCTCATATTTAAATGAGGGAATTGTACTAGATTTCTGTAACTTCTCTTTGAGTTAAAAAAATCTGTTATCCCTACTACAGATCATTATTACATTTTGAAATATGATATATTTATAATATCGCATTAGTTAAATGACTTGCTAGGACATTTCTTTTTTCTTCCCCTTCAGTAATGTTTTAATTTTTCCTACTAATTACATACTAACACATTTCTAAAAATACCCCTCAATTTCAGATTCCAGCACTTTTGAAGACTAAATTATCAGTTGATGAGTTTTGCCCAAAGGAGATAAGCCAAGTGGAATATACAGTAGAATGCACATACCAGTTGATTGCAAATTCAAAAATGGGGTAGATTATATAAATTACAGTGAATGTATTTTGGCCAAAGTTCTATGTTTTTACCAAAAAATGGGGCTTTCTAATAGAATCAAAAGGATATTAGTCTATTGAATTAATGTTTTAAATTACAAGAAAATAGCAAACACAAAATTAATTTCAAGCTTACAATTACATAATAAAAATCATTATCATAAATTAACATTTATTAAGAGTCAAGCATTATGCTAAGCACCTTAAAATATATTCTCATTTGATCCTCTCCACAATCCTGGGAGGTATGAGCAATTATTATCCCCATTTCACAGTGCATCTGTGAAGGATGGAAACTGAGGCAGACAGAGATTAAGTGACTTGCTCCAAATCACAGAGATAGTAACTTTCCGAGGAAAAGTTTGAACTCACATCTTCTTACATGATACAGCCCATTGTGCCACCTAGCTGCTGTAATAGTTAAATATCCTATAAAAGGAGACTGGACCTTTCTTATTTATACTGGACAAATTATGCTCCTGTTCTTTTCCTGAAAGATTTTCCCAAACACTTGAATCTAAACAGTGGTACATGGTATTTCTGAAGTACTTCTTTGATTATTATTTCAAAACACAAAGCCAGTACAAATAAGTTCACTCTGATTCTTCAGTGGTAGCATGGCACGTCTTCAGGGCAAGTACACCCACATGAAACCAACCAGTAGACCTAAACTGGGCAGAACCCAAAAGAAATAACTGGATCTGGCTGCCTTGGAGAAAAGAACAGTGTGTAAGGGGATTTTTTTATTCATATAGAAGCATTCAAAATATTAGCATATGGTTCCTGCATTTCCATGCCTTGATTTTCATTGATGCACTCATACAAGGATGTCTGAAACATCTATTTTTCACTTTCTGCCACTTTCTTTCATAAATTTGTCAATTTCTACAAGGTATGTAAAAATTAGCAAATGTTTTCTCTAAACAAACACCAGTGCCATCTAGTGGTATAATGTGAGAATTTTTAGGCTATGCAAGTCACACACCACCTTAGCTCTTCAGTTCATAAATTTAGGACTGAAAAAAACCTTGTGTCAAATCTAACATCTTCATTTTACAAATCAAGAAAATAAAGCCTATATATGTTAAGAGACTTACTAAGGGTCATTCAGATAACATGAGTTTTATGTAGGATTTGAATCCAACTCCTCTTGATTCCAATCCACTACACCAAGCTGCTGCCTCTCCAATTTTTCAATGTGATATGTCTAAGAAACCCACAAAATGGAATCTGGGAGGAAATTTAAAGATCATTCAGTCTAACCAATCCATTTCAAAAATAAGAAACCAAAGCTACAACATCTACCCCTCTCTCTCTCTCTCTCTCTCTCTCTCTCTCTCTCTCTCTCTCTCTCTGTCTCTCTCTCTCTGAATTGTTTTCTTTGTCTTTACAATTAGTAGGAGAGGAAGGGAGGGAATGAAAGAATCTATAACTGAAAATAAAACAAAAATTGATATAAAGAAAAAATTAAAATGGAAAGACAACGCTGGAACAGTATATGAATCCACACAAGTTCTGGGGACTTGCTGGTTTTCGTTTTGTTTGTTTGTTTGATATTTTCCCCCCTAAGAAAAGCTCTTACAGAACATTTCCTCTCCCAATCTAATTTTGAAAGCTATATTTGATTCTTTGGCTCTTTCTCCTAAATAGAGAATCTAAAAGCAAACAAACACTCCAGAAAGGAAAGAGAAGCCATAATGCTCTGTCCAGGTACCTCACATGCCCTACATACAAATAAGGCAGCTAGACTAAAGAAGGGTAAGGAGAGTGGTTACCAGGTATTATGGCAACACACATAGAAAGACATGACGTTCTACCAAGGGATCAGTAATCAGAGAAAACATTAGCAAATAGCCAAAATATGCATTTATGAAATGTTCTTTTTGGTTTCCATGGAAGGCCAAGAGACCCTGAAAAGCACTTTAAGAATACTAGGTGAACCCCAAGTGAATAAAAATTTTTGGAAAGACCTGAATAAGTGTTAGCGGATGTGATCTCCTGCCCCCCCATTTGTTATGTTCTTTTCCTCTTATAATTACTCTATATAATCTGTATATGGAAAAAACAGAGGAGCAGAGAGAGTAGTAAAGTTTACTTGGGGCCAGAAAGACAAGTTCAAGTACTGCTTCTGACACACACACTATCTATGTGACCCTAGAAAAATCATAACCTCTCAAATATCTCAAAACAACTCTCCAGGACTATAAATTGTAGAGTAACTGCAAATCTGATTTGCATTCCTGGAAGGAGATTCCTTTCTTGGAATTTCCTATACTAATGAAATCAGTGTCAGTAAAGCAAAATAAAACACATATCGTTGAGATGTTGTATGTATTTTGTATCTCCTGATCTGTACCCAGGTTGCTGCCCTACTGTTCCCACTTCGACTAGAATACAAAGTCCTTGCTTGTCTCGGTAACCCTAGGACTGAGAAGTAGCTGGCTTCAGAGTCAAGAGATCAAGGTCCAAGTTAGGTTTCTGTACACCCCCTCTATGCCACTCTGATTGAGTCACTTGGGCTACCAGTGTCCCTAAGCAACTTTCTAAGTGTTTAAATCATAAATGAGTTGTGTAACAGTCGTTGGTCTGCACTGGTGGAGAAATCACAGGTTGAAAAAAATCCTTCCCCAAAAAAATCCCAAACCCAACACCTAACCAAATAGGTGCTTAATGCTGAAATGAAGATATGTAGGAATTGTGATCTGCACCATAAGAAGGAATATCCATGAAAATAAAGAACACAGATCCATCAAAACATTTTCTTCTAATATTATGCTTTATGCCTTATCCAAATACCCATCATTTTCTTCCTCTCCTATATATACCCTACCACCATGAAAACACCATTGAATTGGCTCTAAAGGAACAAAGACAGGATCTTTACGAGGAACTTGCCCCAGCTGAGCAAAGCTGAGGCCAGAAATTAGGCAGAAAAATGGAGCAGTAAATGTACCTAAGAGCAAGAAGAATTATCAAGATTACAATCTTGGTCCCTGTCCCAGTTATGGCTGTACCTTTGGTGCAATGGACTTCTTGGGGCCAAAGAGTGAATATTATGTTACATCTTTAACATAAACATAATCAGTTATACTCTAGGGAAAAAAGTTCCATAAGCAGGTAAAAACAGCTCCCCAAAAATGGAAATGTTTAGCAGTGAAGTTCTTTAGGGTCTCAGGAGCCCTCCCAATCTCTGAAAAGTAGTAGCTCTGATTTTAAATGCTATTCTTTGCCCACATTTAGGTCCCAGATCAATCTACTTCAGGGAAGAGTTAACTCATATTGCTTTACATCTGCTCCACAGTATCTATCTTGGTTTCTAATAGCCCTTAACTGATGCTATGGGAGTGTGGCAGTTAATTCAAGCTGCTTCATTTCCACTAGTGTTCTGGCCTACAACAGTGCCAAATAAAGAATATGAGAAGATACCTCTCCTGCCCCTTATTTGCAAAGGTCAGAGATGAAGGGCATAAAACATGGCATACAGTGTTGAGTTCTTTGATAAATTGACTTCTGTCATTTAACATTTTTTAAATTGCTCATAAATATATATGTATATATACATATATATATATATTCATTGCAAGGAATGGTTCTCTGTAAATGAACAGGAGAGATATAGTAGAAAATGTAAAAATGATGTTGTAAAACTGAACAAAAATTTATTTAAATAGACTCAAGTGTTCATTTTCAGAATTTGTGCATTTATATTCAAGATCTAGTCCAAATTTAGAGGAAAATTTCAGAGTAGGTTTGATCTTATTCTTTATTGATTTCTATATTCTGACTGTGTGGCCTCAACTTATTGCATTCTTATAGTATGAAAGTAGAGATTTGTTTATTATTCAAATAAATCATCCTCCAAATTCTTCCATAAGAAACTTGTCAGAGCTAACATCATGATTTAGTGCCTCATTGTGATGATTCTGTGTAGATCTGTCTCATTAAGGCTGACCTCTAAGAACTTCTTCCTTTTCCAACATTTTATGACTCTAGATGGAGATGATAAAGGAGGCCAGCTCTGTGGTAGAGTTTGGGGACCTTAAGCATGATGTTTGATGGGTCCTCTAGTGCCCAAGTCAATCTGGGAAATCCAAGGTCATTGTGTGGGAAGGAAGAAGAGGCCAGAAATAATATTCCCAGTCCCCAAGGCCCAAGACATGAAACAAAAGTCTAGACCAATCTTCCCATGGCCCATTTAAAAAAAAAAAAAGAAATCTGAAAGAAAAAAGACAAATACTATTAATTTGTCCTCTTCCTATCTCCTGAATCTGTTTATAGTGTTTAGTAGTTGTTCAAATTAAGTTGGTAAATAAGATCTTTGTTATCAGTCTTCTATTCCAAATGTTGGGTTAACATCCTCCTTAGATATGTGTCTCCCTTTTATTGCTCAGTATATGTCTATTTGTATCCTGTGGGACTTGTGCTTCCCACCATAAAATTCCTCTCCTTTCCTTTCTTTATTTTCCCCCTTAAGCCTTCCCAGTTTTCCCTAACTTTTTCTGTTCTTTAACAAACAAGGTCCTCATACTGGTTCCTTGTCATTCATCTCTACCATGTTATCCCACTTTTTCCAATGGTGACAAAAATCCCTTTCATCCTAAATCTGCTTTGCCTTTTTGCCTCCATCTCTTTTTGCCCAAAGCCTCACTTTCTCACCTCCTCCCTTCTAGTCCTTTCTCCCACCTGATAAGACTCTCAATTTAGGATGCAGATATAATGGAGATCAGATACCAGGCCAATCTTCTTTTTGATGATTAGTGCTATTTTCAGATCCTTAAATGACCAGTTTTCTTCTGTTGCCTTTCATTTGGAATTCACCATCCACATATTCTACTCTTTCAAGATCATGTTCTCCCACTTTTCTTCCTTATTGCTCTCACAATCCCTTTATTCCTTCCCAGATGATTTCAGCACCTGACTTGAAGTTTTTTTTTCCTTCCTAGACTCTGCATATCTCCCCAACATGGTCACACTTTACTGTCAAAATTACCAGAACTGTTCTATCCACATTGGGAGTCTTAAAGATTAAGCTACTGTCTTCACTCATATCATCATTAGTTCTTCCAAGACGCATTGTATTTTTACTCTAGAAATCCTATCTTATGACCTTGAGCTGTTAATTTAACCCTTCAGCACCTCAGTCTTTTGATCTATTAAATGAATAAAATATTTGCAATAATAATAATAATAGGATTGTTTGGAGGAAATAATTTTGCAAACCTTATGCAGATATGTAAATTTATGTTGTTATTACTTCTACCTTTTATTACATTGTCAATCTTTTCAATGTTTTTCATAACCTTGAATCCAATTATCACGATTAAGGTCTTTTCTGCCCATTATATTAAATTATTAAGCTATACTTTGAACCCAGATATTCTAACTTCATTATTTTCTACTGTACTATTCTTTAAAAAAAAAAACCTTGCCTTTTGTCTTAGAATCCATCCTGAATTGTTCCAAGACAGAAGACTAGTAGGGGCTAAGCAATTAGGGTTAAATGACTTGCCCAGGGTCACAGGATGTGTCTGAGGACAATTCAAACCCAGGATCTTGTCTCCAGGCCTGGATCTCTATTCATACCGTACTATTCTAAAATTAAAATTTTCTTATCTGTCTCTGACTAATTCAAGACTCTAAACCTTAAAAAATTCTAGTTTTTACCACCTTCATTCCCTGACTTCTCGGTTTTTATCAGTGCCCATATTTTATATTCATTGAGAATTTTTTCCTTTCCAAAGCACAAGTTCCATGGAGTGATAAAAGAAGATGACTGCAGGTAATTAAAGCTTACGAACTATATTTAACTGTTTCAAAAAATAGTGCAATATTTCTAGGATTATCTCCTCTATAGTGAAATGCAAGGCTTACTTAGATTAAACTCTTTCCTAAACACAGCCCACTATAATATATTTGCAAAGCCATACAATATGCTTCAAAAACCATCATCCAACAGATATTATTAAGATTTTAATATGTGCCAGGAACCCTGATAGGTGCTGAGGATACATAGACAAAAAATAATGAAAATCCATGCTTTCAAGAAGCTTTTTATATCCTATTGCAATATATGCATATGCATGCACACACATGTATGTACTTATAAGCATATATATTTACATACCTCCGAAGACTCAATATGGTATAGTAGGTAGAGAGCTGAGGAGAGGGAAGTAATATGCAAAGTCCTGTCAAACCCAAGTTGAGCCTTTTTTTTTAAAAGCCCTTACCTTCCCTCTTAGAATCAACACTGTATATTTGATTCCAAGACAAAAGAGCAATAAGGGCTAGGCAATGAGGGTTAAATGACTTGGCCAGGGTCACACAGCTAGGAGGTCTAAGCTGAGCCGTAAAGGATAAGAAGGATTTTAAAAAATGGTGAAGAGGGAGAAAACTCCATACTTAGGGATTGCTTGCATCAGTGCAGAGATGAGAGGCAAGAGAGTTGATTTATTTTATTCTCCTTTGGGAATTAATTGTCAATAAAAAAGAGTTTTTGTAGCCCCTGCTACAAATTAGAAAAGTATATTCCCTGCAGTGGAAATATCTGCTTATTTGTTTGGTCTATAAGGGGCAAGACAAAAAAAAAAGTCAAAAGGGAATTCCATCTCTAAACTATAGTTCTATAGTTCTCAGTTCTGCCATAAAGTATGAATTTCCTTAATTTTCATTTCATTTATTTTTCTTAAAATTAGGAACCTCATTTTTTTCTAGTCATACTTTAATTATGGATATTTTACAGTGAAAATGCTTTTATAGAAGAGAACACTAGAGGTCACTACCTACTAACTAAATTGAAAAATACTCCAGTCTAGGAAAATATTCCCCATTTCACCTTTTTTTTTTTTTTTCATAATACCTAGTAGAGAAAACAGCACTAATCATCAAAATGTATTTGTGGAAAACATACATCTAGGGTCAATTGACTTGTCCAGAGTTATGCAGCTTGTAATTTTCTGTGGTCGAATCTGAAGTTGTCAAGATCAGTCTTTCTGACTTTAGGACCAAGACTCTCTCCATCTAAGAATTTTGGGCCATACCTAGATTAAGCTAAAATATTTCTTAGATGGAGCCACTATTTAAGGAACATTTACCATTTACCCATCTAGGTGACACTGAATTTAAAAAAATGACATGTGTGTAATAAAAGCTGAGCTCAGGACTCAGATTTCTTCTTTATCCCTTCTAAAAAATCTCAACTCCATGAAAAAAAGGTATTTTTTATTTGTAAAAGACTTGAAAATATTTACAGAAGGAGCACAAAGCTTTATATGGAGTGGTTTGGAGTAGAAAAACATACAACCCTAGGAATGAGAAAGTGTAAGTAGTATTATCCCCATTTTATAACTGAGGAAACAGTACATTAGTTGTTTAAGAGCACACAACCAGAAAGTAGGCAATATAAGACCTGAAACCAGATCTTCTGACTGAGGTCAGTGTTTTCCATAGAAGTAGGACCTGAATCTGGATGCCTCAAGATCCTACAGATGTGGTCTTAGATGGTAGGAAGTCTGATATTTCTTCCAAATAGTAAAACTTGCAAAGAAAGTAATTACCACTTCTTAGGATGGAATGATAGAATGGGTAAATGCATTTGTTGTATAGTGAAGTATATAACTTGACATTTTAAGATTTTTTAAAAATCCTCTACCACATGGGGGAAATTTATATATTAGGGTACCAATAACTTTTCTTACTAACTTTGCTTTTTTCTAATGCTCTTCTGAATAGCAAGGCATGGAGGTATTCCCTATAGACACTACTGTATGAATAATAGATTCTAGTAATGATATTCAACTCAACAAAGATTCAAAGATCTGAAGACATTGTGCTTTGGTATAAGAAATCAAGTATTGGCTAATGGCCTTCTAAACAAATTTTTTTTTATTTTCTGGCATGATCAAACAATACAAAGCACAATGCACATGGCATATATGACAGATGGAATTTCTGGTAACAGGAGATTTAAAACATTTACTTAAAGTAGACTATATGGTCCTTAAGATCAGGAACTGTCTCATTTTTGTATCTTACATTAAGTCTAGTACAAATTGGCACTTAAGAAATATGTGTTGAATTGAAGCTGGTACACAAATATGAAAGCTTGGTCTAGAGACAAAGCTTCCATTATTTTCCAGTTGACAAATAATGGAAAAAGTTTGACCATATGCATACAAATGTAACCCCTATCCTGAAGTCCATCGGTATAGAACTTTCTCCTTATTGGTGGATTTAAGGCCCTGCCTTCTAGGGATGGAATTGGCAACAGAGAGCTTCAGTTCTCAGTTCTCTGGTGAGACTTTACAACTGAGAATCAGTTCTCAGTTCCCCAGTGAGACTTTACAACTGAGAATTTTCTTCAAGCATAGCATTGAAGCTTCCAGATTTGAGAGAGAACATGGAAGAGGTTAACCACATTTCAGGTTGCTGAAGGGAAAAAAACTCTCTGGGAATACACAAAAGGAATGGCACTACCCATCATCTTCCTATTCTCACCTTGTTAATCTAGAGAGTGTGGGCAATTTCCTCCTGGGTGAGATCCGAGACTCATTCTTGGTTGAAATGAGTTATCTCAAATGGGAGAGCCATTTCACTGTTATCTGGAATATGTTTACACTCTCTGATTTCTTCCTTGCTACCATTTAGATAAATTGGCTTCTTTGCCATTTGTTGTGTTCATTGGGAAACTGAAATTAGGTAGAAAAGGATCAATGCTTAGATATACAGTTTAGGGCTTCCTTCCCCCTAAAACTGACCAAGTGAACAAAAGTTAGCTTGAACTTGATCATATTCCCTAGACTCATGATGGTGAACCTATGGCACGTGTGCCAGAGATGGCACACATAGACCTCTCTGTAGGCACACATGCCAAGGACCCATGTGCTAGTCCCTGCAGCACAGAGTTTGCCAGAGTTCCTAACTAGAAAGCCAGAGGAAGGCAAAGCTGGGCTGCTCCCCTTCTTGTCTCCCCAGTAGCACTTAGTAGGGCTCTCCAAGACAGCATCCAGGGCAGGAGAAGATTGCCCTGCCCCATTCAGAATACAATGGCCTCTTAATTACCTTTGGCCAGGGTGAGACAGAAACAATTTATGTCTTTACAATCAGAAGCAACCGGTGTCTTTACAATATAAAGTTCTTGGGGATTTAGGGATGCATCTTTTGAGTTTGTACTTTAAATATGTTCAAAACTATAATCTAGTGTTTTAGGAATACATTTTATGAACTCCAGGCTAGGCTAATAGCCTCTTCAGCTATTCCCCAGTTTCTTTCACTAGCAAAGTTGGGCTGCTTTAATTTGCATTCTTAATCCCGTGACCTAGCCCGTTCAATTTGCATTCAAAGGGGTCCCAGCCTCAGCAAAAAAGCTGGGCTAGAAGCTCTGCAAGTTAGCAATCCCCCAAACAGCCCAGCATCCAGGTGAAAACCTGACATCAACCCTTGACCATTTGCTAAAAAAGGTTAATATGGAGGATTGCTGGCTTCCGGAAGGCTGGTCCTGGAGCATGATGGGGTGAATGTGTCAGGATGGTGTCATTTAACCTGAGAGTTATAGTTTTTTTTATAAATAAGGGGTTTTCCTGTAAACTGGGGCATTTTTGCCTTTTTTTCTGGCCACCTTTTTCTCTCTTTCTCTCTCAATAAACTTGCATTTGAAATGACTTTTGGTTCCTTGAATAGTGGCTAAGGGGGGTGTACTTTGAAATTTTCAAGGTTCCCCAAATTTCCACTTTGGAGAGGAACTAGGTTTGAGGGGATCATAACTCATCTAACTGGAGGGGAGTAGAGTGCTTGCACCTCTTCTCTCCCCAAGCCTGACTGCATTACCTGCCCCCCTGCCTAGAAGTCCATTGGGAGTGCTTCCTCCCTCCCCTGGGTGGAGTATGGAGGGGGAAGATGTGTGAGCCCAGCACTCAGTGGGGGGAGGAGCACAAAATGTGGGGGGAGGGTCTTGGGCACAGCATTTGGTCTGGGTGGGGGGGAGTGGGGGCAGGGCCTGGCACTCCATCTCCTAAAGGTTGCCCATCTCTGTGCCTGAAAAACAATATTTAAGGGAACAGTTAGATGTACTTCTAGCTAGATACCCTCCTCTCTCCAAGGAGAGCAGAGGGGTGGCCTTCAACTGAAACCTCCTGTTTCCCCTCTTGGCTGAAATGAAAGTCACCCTTGAAGAAGGGTAAGCAGAGAAGAGGTTAGAAATTTCTATTTTGCCTTCTTTTAAGCCACAGGAGGATAGCAAGTATGCCATATATGGAGTCATACACATGTGAGGCCCATCACACTTCTATTCTTTATACTAATATTATCTCTCTTTTTAAAGTTTTGAATTTAAATATCATATAAAACAAGCATTTGTATATTTAAAACAGAAGAGAAAAAAGTATTGCACAAGAACTCTCATGTTTAATTATTTCATTATTTTGGCTTTTGGTTTTGAGAATTTTTTTTCTTTAATCATCAAACCACTTCAACATGTTTTTCCATAGAATTTTTTAAAATCCTTAATTTCTTAGAATTGACACTGTGTCAGTTCCAAGGCAGAAGAATGATAAGGGCTAGGTGATTGGGGTTAAGTGGCTTACCTAAGATGCCATAGCTAGGAAATGTCTGAGGTCACATTTGAACATAGGACTTCCAGTCATTAAGCCTGGCTGTATGTCCACTGAGCCATTTAGCTGCCCCTTCCCATCAAATTCTAAAGATTTTTTACTATGCTTATGATAAATCAGCCCAGCCTCTTCTGAGGATTTATTCTGAAAGATGGATTTTTAGGCTTAGAAGAAATTTCAGAGACTATTTACATAAACCCAATCAACCAATCAATTGATATAATTTATTAAGCATTTATTACCAACCAAATATTGTGCTAGACATTGAGAATACTCAGAAAAAATGAAATAATCCCTTTCCTTAAGGTACTTACACTCCATTCTGAGAAACAACCATATATACATATAGATAATTGTATTAAAATATATGCTAAATAAGGAAACACAAGGCAATAAAGAAAGGGAGGCACCTAGCAACTCAGAATTTTGGGACAAACTTTTTGTAAGAAATAGTGCTTCAGCTGAATTCCAAGGCAGAAGTCCCCTTCTATAATATCTCTATAATATCTACTTGTTCGGCCCCTCCTGGAAGACCACTAAGAATTGGAAAATTTGCTGCCTCAAAAGGCAACCCATTCCACTTTTGGAAAGACCTAATTTTTATGTTTTTTTTTCCTTGCATTGAGCTAATATTCGACTGTGCTTTCAACCAACTTCTCTTAGTTAATTCTGTCTTCTGGATTCAAGCAGAATAATTGCTCTTCCAACATGACAGTATTTTCAAAACTTGAATATACCTTTATGTCTCCCCTAAGATTTTTCTTTGCTAAGCTAAACATTTCAAATTCATTTGATCTATACTATGTCTCCTAAAACCAGACAAAATATCATAGTGACTTGGTCAGGGAAGAAATCAACAAGAACATCATTTCTCTCTTTCTAGAAATTATTTTTTCTATTAACTTAGCTTTTTAGCTCTGACTTTTGATCTCCCTAGATTCCTTTAAGCCCCAACTAAAATGTCACCTCCTACAGAAAGCCTTTTAATCCCTATTATTTCTAGAATTTCCCTTTTTAAAGTTATTTCCTATTTATCTTCTATACAGTATGCTTTGAATATATTTATTTCATATTGTCTCCCCCATCAGATTGTAAGCTCCTTGGGGACAACAGTTTGTCATTCACTTCTTTTCATATCCTCAACACTTTGCAAAGGGCCTAGAAACATGGTGGCACATCATAAATGTTTATTGATTGATTGACAATATACCTCCATCGATTCAAGAACTATATCTTAAGCCTTAACATATCCAAAGCTCTGCCTCCAGACTAAAGTCCCCAATTTTGATCTTAAAATGTATTCTTAAGATATCACTCTACCTAAATTCTCAGAAAAACATTTGACATCATCTCTCATACAAATTGTGTGTGCTACATGGAGAGATGGGTTTAAAGTATTTAAAGTCCTAAGATAGAGACAGATATAGTGTCAGTTACTATTATTGTCTCCACATTGTAGTCTAGATGACAATGGAGTTAGGTAGATTTGGAATTAGTTTAATGACTAGATCTAAAAAATTGATTTCTACTTGGAGGGAGATCTCTAAACAAATGCCTTAGGCTTAAAGAATGTCTCTTTGGCTCTGTGCTGTTTAAAATGTTTGTAAAAAACTTGGACAACAGGATAGATAGACTACTCATCAAATTTATGGATGAAACAAACTCAAAGAAATGACTAACAGAGCTGGAACCTAAAAAGAGCAAGACAGGCTGAAACTATGGGCCAAAGCTCAATGAGTCAACAGTGTGATGTGGCAGCTTAAAAGGATTATGCATTAAAAGAAGCGGAGTATTTAGAAAACATGTTCACTGTACTCTGCTCTTCGAGTGTCCAAGGAAGAAAGGCTATGATGGTGAGGGGACTCAAAGGTCATGCTATATAAAGACCAATTCAAAAAATTGAAGGTTGTTTGTTTTGTTTTTCCTGGAATAAAGAAGATTTTTATTTTATTTTATTTTTTTAGTTTTTATTTTGAATATTTTCCAATAGTTACATATTTCATGTTCTTTCCCTCTCCCCCAAGCCCCCAAGCCCCCTTAGCAATTCCACTGGGTTTTACATGTATCATTGATCAAAATCTAATTCCATATTATTGATAGTTGGAATAGAGTTATCGGTTAGTGTCTACATCCCCAATAATATCCCCATCAGCCCATGTGTTCAAGCAGTTGTTTTTCTTCTATGTTTCTCTTCCCATAGTTCTTCCTCTGAATGTGGCTAATTTTCTTTCTCATAAGTCCCTCAGTCTTGCTCTAGATCCTTGCATTGCTGCTAGCAGAGAAGTCTATTATGTTTGATTGTACCACAGTGTATCAGTCTCTGTGTACAATGTTCTCCTGGCTCTGCTCCTTTCACTCTGTATCAATTCCTGGAGGTCATTCCAGTTCACATGGAATTCCTTCAGTTCTTTATTCCTTTGAGCACAATTGTATTCCATCACCAACAGATACCACAATTTGTTCAGCCATTCCCCAATTGAAGGACATTCTCTCATTTTCCAATTTTTTGCCACCATAAAGAGCACGACTATAAATATTTTTGTACATGTCTTTTTCCTTATTATCTCTTTGGGGGTATAAACCAAGCAATGCTATGGCTGGATCAAGGGGCAAGAAGTCTTTTAAAGTCCTTTGAGGATAGTTCCAAATTGCCATCCAGAATAGTTGGATCAATTCACGACTCCACCAGCAATGCATTAATGTCCCAATTTTGCAACATCCCCTCCAATATTCATTACTCTCCCCTGTTGTCATTTTAGCCAATCTGCTAGGTGTGAGGTGATACCTCAGAGTTCTTTTGATTTGCATTTCTCTTATTATCAGAGATTTAGAACACTTTTTCATGTGTTTATTGATAGTTTTGATTTCTTTATCTGAAAATTGCCTATTCATGTCCCTTGTCCATTTATCGATTGGGGAATGGCTTGATTTTTTTGTACAATTGATTTGGCTCCTTATATTTTTGAGTAATTAGACCTTTGTCTGAGTTTTTTGTTATAAAGATTTTTTTCCCAATTTGTTGCTTTCCTTCTAATTTTGGTAGCTTTGGAGTAAAGAAGATTGAGAAGAGATACCTTCCAAGATTTAAGAGTTCTTATTTGGAAAAGGCATTCTGCTTAGTACCCAGAGAACTAGGATCAATATATGAAAACTATGGTTTTTCTTTTAAGTATAGGAAAAATCTCTTAACAAGTTAAGCAAAAGTTAAATGGGTTGCCTTGGTAGTTAAAATTTTCCTCCCCTTATTATTGGGGATGTAGACACTAAATGATAACTCTAGTCCAACTATCAATAATATGGAATTATGTCTTGATCATGTAAAACCCAGTGGAATTGGGCATCAGTTAAGGGGGTTGAGGGGTTGGGGGGAGAGGAAAAGAACATAAAACATGTAACTATGGGAAAATATTCAAAATAAAAATTAAAAAAATTTCCTCCCCTTATTAGAAATCTTCAAGTGATGGATAAATTTCTACTTGTTGGAGATGTTTTAGAAAAGATGTTCAAAATGAGATGATATTTGTAAAGTTCTTAGTATGGGTGTTGGATATAGAAAAGGCACTTAGTAAATGCTTATTCCCTTCCCTCCATCCACCATCTTTTATAAAGGTAGGGATGAGAAAAGATGGGTTTTGGCACCTTTTCCATTCTAAGGTTCTATGATCCTATATCCAAAACTGAGTTTATTGTTTCCCTTCACCTCCAAAACTTCTGGTTACTATTTTTCTCAGTAGTACCACTTTGTCTTTCTCCTTTTTGAAACTGTAATTTTTTTGTGATTCTTCCTTCTCTTTCATAGCCAGCAGTCAAAAATGGCCATTGATTCTCTTCATAATCTTGAACTTCTTCCTTCTAATTCAAAATCTTTTGAATCTCTCTACATTTCTCCATTCTTACTGGCATTATGGAAACATATTTCTTAATTGTGACTGCCTAGGGTATTGCAGTGACTTCCAAATAGATCTTTCCTCCCTCTTGATATAATTCATTCTTCAACTCTCTCTTTACATTGTTAGGCTAATCTAACCTATGCACAGATCTAATAATTAAATTACTGCTCAAAAATCTTCAAAGGCTCCCTATAACCTACTAACTTAAATTTATATTCCTTTGCCTGATATTCAATAACTTCATAATTTAGTACCATCCAGTCTTTTATATCTTTGCTATACTGCTTTCTTTCCTTCCCCTTCTTGTACCTTTTCTTTTCACTTCCATTTCCCATATTCCAACCTCACCTTTATCCTCTCTCTCTCTTTTCATCTTTCTACTTGTCAATTCCTAAACCCTAAACCTAGAGCTACAGCACTTTCAGGCTCCTTTCTTTTTACCTTCATTAAGTAACCTGAAATATGATCTTTTCACTCTAGGAATATTAATAAGAATGACCATAAATTCCACCATTCCTGCCCATATTACTCTGAAACTTAAATGGTCTATCCATATACTTAAACCTATGAATCAGTTTGTAGCTTTTAAAAAATTAGGCAGCAAGCTAAAATAAATTAAAAATTTCTCCTCCCTTTTCATTTAGTTTTTGGCATTCATGAGATCTATGTTTATTGAGAGGGGTAAAAAGTATTTTCTTAATCTGCTAAAACAGATATGGAAGAGAAGGTAGGAAATGAGAGATAATATGGTTGGGAGCCAAGGGACAACTTTACGATTCGTGAAACATTCATGGGTTTTAAGATTTGAAAACTCTGCAAGATGAACTTGGCTCAAATTCTAAAAGGAATCAGTGGAGTGCAGTAGATAGGGTTTTGGACATGGAGTTAGGAGGATATGGGTTCAAATCCTGCCTTCTAACACATTTAATTTGACCCTGGACAAGTCACTTTAACTCTTTAACTAATAAGCTTCCTTATTAGTCAAATGACAGTCCCGGACTAAATGACCCTTAACATTCCTTCTAACTATATACTTATGATCCTATGATTAAGGCAATTTTAGATGGCAATTAGAAAATATTAGGGAAAGTTATAATGACAGAAAACATAAAAACTCATGTAAATTAATGTAGCTATCTGTTTCTGCTAGAGATGACATAGAATAATTGAAAGGACTTGAAGCCTTTCTTGACTGACAACTGTTAGAGTTTTTTATCTCCTCCTCAGATTATCATGTGGAAAATTTTCAATTTATAGGTCATATCCATCCAGTCTAATGTGCCTAGAGGGAAAAGATTCTGTATAGAATTGATTTCATATCCCCAGCACCTTGCATTTAAATGTTATTCTTAGTCAGTTGTTTCAGTCACATCTGGCTCTTTGTGATTTTCTTGGCAAAGACATTAGAGTGGTTTGCCATTTTCTTCTCCAGCTCATCTTACAAATGAGGAACTGAGGCAATACAGGGTTAAGTGACTTGCCTAGTGTCACACAGCTAGTAAGCATCTGAGGTCAGATTTGAACTCAAGAAAATCGGTCTTCCTAACTTTAAGCGTAGCATTCTAACTACCCTGCTTATAATTATCCCTGAATGAATGCTTTCTGCACAGGATTAGATCAGAAAATCTGCATTCAAATCTGACTGTGGAATTATTTAGATGACTTTAGGCAAGTCATTTAAGCTTTTGGATCTTTCAACTTCCCATCTAGAAAATGGGGATAATATTTACACTACCCACTACAATGTTAGTAGGAAGATAAAGTGGTAATAATGAATATAAAGCACATTGTAAGTCTTAGAGCATTATAGAAATATGATGCATAATTGGATGTCCCCTGATGATTCTTTCCAATCTATTGTATGAAGTTTATTGTTCTAAGTTACAAGAACAATTAACTGTAAAATACTGATGTTAATTTATACCACAATTTTAGAGAAAACAAGACCTTTGCTTTGCCATCTCATGATGAATGAAGAGAATGGAAAGCATCTACCTTTTTGATGTTGCTTAGCCCAGAGTAGAGTGGCTGATCTCATTTCAAAGAAGCGACTAATAGAAAAGAGAAAAGAGGCAAACACCACAAAGACATGTATTAATGGGCATATGCTCTCAGAATCATCAGCACAATTTCATCTTGTAGATGAATCCCAGAGTTCAGGTCGAGGGTTTTTTGAAGTAAAACTGAATCACTTTTATAACATTGCTTTATCTTTTTTATCCCTCTTTCCTCCTCAAAGCTAGTATTCAGTTTCATCATCACTGTACCTTTCCCAACACAGAGAAAGAGAAAGATGGGGGAGAGGAGGGAGGAGAGAGAAGGGAAGGAAAACAGAAAAGGGAGGATAGAGAAAAGGAGAGAGGGAGAGAGAGAGAGAGAGAGAGAGAGAGAGAGAGAGAGAGAGAGAGAGAGAGAGAGAGAGAGAGAGAGAAAAGAGACTCTGCTACCAGCTACCTCAGCTTAGGACAACAAATTAATTTCTACAATTCCCTGGCTGAAAAGATCACAGAGAAATTGTTTCATCCATCCCTTTGACAGGAGATATGACCAAATCATCCTAGGCTAAAAGTAGATGGGGAAAGGAGATATCAGTGTTGGTCTTAAAAATGATTTTAGAAATTTCTATTATGCTACAAGATGTTATTTGAACTTATCCACATTTCCAAGTAGATTTTTTCCCCTCTTTGTGTCCCACCTCTGTCTGTTGTTATAGGGTTGAAGGCTAATAGGCTATAAGCTATAAGCTTCTTTATATAACAAACACAAATTTATCTGACTTCCCATCACGTTTCTGACTTTCTGGACTTCGACATTATGCCTCATATGAAGTCTCACCTAGAACTTCCCTCAGCCCTTCCTCACACTGGAATGCTCATCTAACTTTGGGGTCTTCTTTCTCATGTTGGAACATCCTTCTGAAATGTAAGTGCCCTTCAATTATTGATGAGTGCCTCAGCACTGAGGAATTCCAATTTAGGAAAGGGTCCAGGCCTGTGCTAGACCTTCATTCCTCTCCTGACTATGATTCTGACTTTCAAGACATCAACAGCATGTTCCAATGAGGTACATTTAACTCACTCCATTCCCGTTCATCTTTTCAGATCCCTTTTGGGTTTTGTATTTCCCCCCTTAGAATGTAAGCCACCTGAGGGCAGGAGCTTTCTTTTTGCTTGTATTTTCATTTCCATCATTTAGCCCAGCACGTGACATATAATTAGAGCTTAATAAATGCTTGTCCTATTCCTTTGCTTTGCCAACTTCTTTGGGGTAAGTACAGGTGTCCTTGATAAGTTTTTTTAATTAAATAAAAAATTGGAAAGGATATGCATGCAGTAACAAACTCCTTACTTTATCTAGACTCTGATGGAGATCACTGTCTGATTTTCATTAGGCCTGCAGATTATATACTATGGTATTTATTTTCATGGTTGTTTTATATTGAACTTAATGATTTTCAGGAAAGGGGACTCTCCCACTGCTGATAACATCATTCCAGTGCCTAACAATCCTCATTTCAAGATTTAAGAGTCATATGAGATAACAGATATAAAGCATTTAGTCTATCATTTTTCTTCCTTTTATGGGATTAGTTTACTTCTTGTTTCTTCTGATAACCTGAAGCATATTCATAAATGAAGGAAAGAAATCATCAGCATTTTCAGACAACAACAACAAAAAAATAGTTAATGGAACTTAGAATTGCTTATCCAAAGAAAGGAGAAGGTCCCACTCCTTTGATTCTGGAAGGCACATTTGCACATTTAAGGAAAATGATGACTCTGACAAGGATTACAGCAGTGCAATCCCTTCAATTACATGTCTAAACACAAAATCTTTACTATGGCACTCTTACTGAAACAGGAGAGCACAGATGGAAGGATGAAACTCTTCTCTAGACATTTGGAAATGGTTAAATAATTTTAATTATTGGACTAGCATGAAAGGAGCAGGGGACATTTTTCCAAATGCAAGTAAGAAGTATAAAAATGTAGGCTGTAGGCAGAGAAAAGGGAAAGATAAAATGTGAGCAAATTCCCAAATAAGTAAAACCAAATTCTGCGGGCACTGCAAAGGTATCCATTGAAATAGGTACATGTACAAAATATGAAGAGCCAGCTCCCTCAGCCAAAGGATAATGTCCCTGTCCTGATGTAAAGATTCAGCAGATTGCTAGATAGGGTGATGGTTTGGTTTAGGTCCTTCCTGCCTATCTATAAAAGCTAATTCCCACAATTTCCACCCACCAAATCACCCTTCCTCCCAGAGCCCAATAGGGAAATCCAGGGAATAGCAGGATGTCAATGGAGAGGTCAAGGGAGAGGCCCAAGGAAATCAGGCAAAGCCCAAAAGCCCCAGAAGCACAAGGCCCTTCAGTTGGTACTCCAGGGATATTGATAGTCTCAGGCTCTAACGGTTTTCCCGTGAGCCCAGGGTTAACATTCTATCCCTTCTAACTGTCAGGGCTGCTACAGCTGGTTTGCAAAAGCAAGAGCTTTTGCTGCAACCCTGCATTACAACTTCTATATTGGTCATTGTTATAAAAAATAGATTAATTAAATTTTTAAAAATTACTTGGCATTTTTTGAAAGGATAAACAAAAGATAAAACCAGCTAAGAATGTTTTCTTTCTGTAATGATATATTTAACTGTCTCTAGGTGAAAAAAATGGGCATCTAGGTGGCACAGTGGATAGAGTGCTGGGCCTGGAGTCAGGAAGACTCATCTTCCTCAGTTCAAATCTGGGCTCAGATATTTACTAACCTGTGTGACCTTGGACAAGTCATTTCACCCAAGTTGCCTCACTTTCCTCATCTGTAGAATGAACTGGAGAAGGAAATAGCAAACCACTGCAGCATCTTTGCCAAGAAAACCCCAAATGGAGTCAAGAATTGGACATATTTGAAACAACTGAACGACAACAAGGATGAAATACAAATTAGACTCCTTTTCCAGAATAATGACACATTTTTCCTCTTGCTGCACTCTCTAGTCAGGCCAAACTTGTGAATCTGTTGCTTCCTCCATCTGCTATTCCATCTCTTACTTCCTTGCCTTTTCCCAGGCTGTCTTCCATACCTAGACATGTCCCATACTCAAAATGAACTTCCTCACTCAAGCCTCATAGAAAATAATAAAAACTGGTATTTATATAGGTCTATAGCATTTATACCATATACATATAATCTCATTTGGATCTCACAACAACCCTATAGGAGAGATATAAGTATTATGAATATCATTTTTCAGATGAGGAAATTGAGACCTGAAGAGTTAGATGACTTGTTCGAGGTCATATAGTTAGTGTCAAAGGTAGAATGTGATCCCTGGGGTTCCTGACTCAGAGTTTAGCATTCTATCCTTGATGAAACTAGATTTACATCTGTGTGACCTGGAGCAAGTCATTTATCTGAAAGTCTGTTTCCTCATTTACATTACCTATTCCTTTCTCAAAGCTGGAGGCTCTGAAAGACTAGGATTCCTTCTCTTCTAGGATCTCATCAACTCTGCTCTTCTGATAAGGAGAGATTATTATTAATTATTCTCCAATTATGCAAATGGATTTGAGGCCTGTGTTAAGGTTACATAAGGGAAATATTATCTAGAGTACCAAGCTCATAAGATTGACATGAGGTTCAAATAAAATAATATATTGTAAAGCATTTTACAAACTTCAAAACATCATATCAGTTATTATTATTTTCTTTTTATTATAAATTTTTGTTGTTTAGGTTTTCTCAGCCACATCCAACCCTTCAAGACCCCATTTGTTGTTTTCTTGGCAAAGATACTGGAATGGTTTGCCATTTTCTTCTCTAGCTTATTTTACAGATGAGGAAACTGAGACAAACAGAGTTAAGTCACGTGCCCAAGGTCATGTAGCAACCAGATTTGAACTCAGGAATATGAGTCTTCCTGATTCCAGACTAAACACTAGTTGCCATTATTTCAGCTAAAGCATTTTACAAACTTCAAAACATCACATCAGTTATTATTATTATTTTCCTAGCTATTCATTCACATTCCTAGCTGTTCATTAATCTTATTCGGATAAACATGTCCTTGAATAGAGAATATGCATGTTATCTCTAAAATCTGGAGAGGAAAAATGACTACCTCTGCCTTGCACAAATAAATATGTAACAACAACATTTACACAGAGAAGAAATAAGGAATAAGGTTCCAGATTTAGAATATGAAAGAGAAAGAGTGATAAGAACCCCTATGGTCAAGCAAATTAAAATTCAATTCTTTAGAATGAAGTTTGAATTCTATTTGAAGGGATCTCAGAGATTGCTTCACTCAATCCTGCCCTACCACCTTTGATAACATGAAGTCACATAGACCATGAGGAATGACTAACTCAAGGCCACAGAGCTAAAGAACCAAAGAGACAAGATGGGAGGCCAAAGCTCATGCATTCTTGTTTAGTGCTCTTTCTATCAAACCAAACTATCTTTCATTTGATCTTTTTTAATATCTCCCCGGCTTTACTTACCCAAAGATATGGCAAACATTGTCAAATAACAAATGCCACTTACTGGCAGGTATTCCCTTTAATTTTTTTTTTATTTTAAGAATTTTATTCACAAACCAAGTTAAAACCTGAGAATATCCATTTGGAGCATTGTCAAATAGCAAATCAGCTTTCTCCATATTTAAAGATCTTTTTAAATAAATTAAACTGTGATTCATTCTATCTGTCTCCATCCCTAATACAGCTATCTCCTATTCAGGAGAATAAAGAATTGATGCAGGGATATATTAGAGTGTAAGGCATAAGGGATCAAGGGGAGTGTAAATCTAATGTATACCAACTTCAAAGCCCATGGGGAAGTTTAGTTCACCAAGCGAAACAATGGATCAAGTTCTTGGAAAAAGAAAAATTTGACTCATCCTTTCATTTACACAGATTATCTTTGAGGACTCTTTATTTAGTGTTAATCTGTTTTCATCTCAGTCCTCATGTAATTCAGGGCATAAACTTGGACATTTACATAAGACTTATCATCACTGTGCCTGCAAGAGGGGCTGAGTTGGCCTGAGCTTGGGAGAGGAGTGCTCCTTCTTCTGGCTTCCAGCTTTGAGAGTAGACAGATGTGGTTCCAGGACCTCCTCAAGGAAAGATCTCCAGAGGAAATGATTTTGGAAGAAGAAAATTTGTAGAAAATCTTGAGCAAGTCCCTATTTCTAGTTTGCCACAGAGAGATTATAGAGAATTTCCCCTTGGGTGAGCTCAGGACGGTTCGTTCTCTCTCTCTCTCTCTCTCTCTCTCTCTCTCTCTCTCTCTCTCTCTCTCTCTCTCTCTCTCTCTCTCTCTTGCTCTCATTGGGAAATTTCCACTTTGTGCATTATTTGGCATATTCTTTCCTGCATAATTTCTTAGATCTGTTTATTTGCTGTTAACTTCTTGTGCTGGCCTTTCTGTAACTATCATCTGGTGGGAAGAGAGTTAAGCCTTTGGATATATTTTGGAATACTCTTTCCTAGATAAATGACAGTAATCAAAAAAAGTGTTATAAACCTAAAAATTATTTCCTCTCAACTAGCAATATTTGGGGGAGTAGATTTAGATAGATAGAATTCTAGTTTGTATCCTTTTTTCTGAGGAGAACAGAGTAGGCCAGCCTTATAGTTGCAGCATCTTGCTCCCTTACAGGTCGGAATAAAATTTTTTCTTTTAAAATATATTTATTTATTTAGAATATTTTATCATGGTTACATGATTCATGATTTTTCTCCCCCCCTCCCTGAGCTGACAAGCAATTCTATTGGGTTGTACATGTATCACTGTTCAAAGCCTATTTCCATGTTATTCATATTTGTAGTAGAGTGATCTTTTAATGCCAAAACCCCAATCATATTCCCATCAAACCATGTGATTGATCACATGTTTTCCTTCTGCATTTCTGCTCCCACAGTTCTTTCTCTGGATGTGGATAGTGTTTTTTCTCATAAGTCCCTCGGGACTGTCCTGAATCATTGCATCAATACTAGTAGAAAAGTCTATTATATTCAATTGTGCCATAATGTATCAGTCTCTGTACAACGTTCTCCTGGTTCTGCTCCTTTTGCTCTGCATCAGTTCCTGAAGTTCTTTTCAGTTTACATAGAAATCTTCCAATTCATCATTCCTTTCAGCACAATAGTATTCCATCAGCATCATATACCACAATTTGCTCAGCCATTCCCCAATCAATGGACACCCCCTTGTTTTCCAATTTTTTTGCCACCACAAAGAATGCAGCTATAAATATTTTTTGCATACATCTTTTCCCCTATTTTCTCTTTGGAGTATAAACCCAGCAGTGGTTTGGTTGGATCAAAGGGAAGGCATTCTTTTAAAGCCCTTTGTGCATAATTCCAAATTGTCCTCTACAATGGTTGGACCAATTCACAACTTCACCAGTTTTGCCACATCCCCTCCAACATTTATCACTTTCCTTTGCTGCCATATTAGCCAATCTATTAGGTGTAAGGTGGTACCTCAGAGTTGTTTTTATTTGCATTTCTCTAATCAGGAGGGATTTAGAACACTTTTTCATGTGCTTATTGATAGTTTTGATTTCTTCATTTGAGAACTGCCTATTCATATCCCTTGACCATTTGTCAAATGGAGAATGTCTTGATTTTTTTGTAAATTTGACTTAGTTCCTTATATATCTGGGAAATTAAACCTTTGTCAGAGAGTTTTGTTATAAAGATTTTTTCCCACTTTGTTGCTTTCCTTCTAATTTTGGTTACATTGGTTTTGTTTGTACCCTTTTTACTTTGATATAATCAAAATCATTCATTTTACATTTTGTAATGCTCTCTATCTCTTACTTGCTCTTAATTTCTTCCTTTCCCACAGATGTGACAGGTATACTATTCTATGTTCACTTAATTTATTCATGATTTCGTTCTCTATATTTAAGTCATTTACCCATTCTGAATTTATTTTGGCATAGGGTATGAGATACTGATCTAGACCTGATTTTTCCCTTACTGTTTTCTAATTTTCCCAGCAGTTTCTGTCAAATAGTGAATTTTTGTCCTAAACACTGGGATCTTTGGATTTGTTGAACAATACCTTGCTGAGGTTACTTATCCCTAGTCTATTCCATTGGTTCACCCTTCTGTCTATTAGCCAGTACCATATTGTTTTGATGACCACTGCTTAATAGTACAGTTTAAGATCTGGTACTGTTAGGCCCCCATCATTCACATTTATTTTTTTATTATTTCTCTTGATATTCTTGATCTTTTGTCCTTCCAGATGAACTTTGTTATAATTTTTTCTAATTCTATAAAAAAGTTTTTTGGTAGTTTGATAGGTATGGCACTGAAAAAGTAGATTAATTTGGATAGGATTATGATTTTTATAATATTAGCTTGTCCCATCCAGGAGCAATTAGTGTTTTTCCAAATATTTAGATCCAGTTTTAATTGTGTGACAAGTGTTTTATAGTTGTGATCATATAATTCCTGTATTTGTCTTGGTAGATAGATTCCTAACTATTTTATATTGTCTAGAGTGATTTTAAATGAAGCTTCACTTTCTAACTCCTGCTGTTGAGTTTTGCTGAAAATATATAGAAATGCTGATGATTTATATGGGTTTATTTTGAATCTGTAATGCAGAGATGCAATCAAGGCATTTACCCTTGCAAAACGTAACTGTAGAACTTCTGGCAGTTGGCCACCCTCAGAACCAAGGTCAGTTGGTCCCAGAAGCTTGTGAAGAGTGGAGGGGTGAACTGGGCTCTGCATTCAGGCTGAAACCTTGCCTTGAATCTGTGCTTTGGTCTTTGGACATTTGGAGCTTAGCTAACTTCTCCAGACCTTCCCTGATCTTCCCTATATCATTCCCCTATTACCCTCCTGATTTTCCTGTGGGTTTTGGGAGAAGGGTGGATTTTTGGGTTGTAGCAATTAGACTTTGAGGATTTAGTTCCCCATAGACAAGTAGGGATTACCCTTGAAACAAACTATTCTTTGCTTCATTGTTTTAGTACTCCCTAACCTAAAGGGCAGCCAAACTTCCCCAGCCTGAGAGAGAGCAAGCTCTCTCTCATTCCAAGCCATTCCTGTGACCCTCCCCCTCCTTGATCTTCTCCCTAGTGGCTGTTAGGGAAACCCTGAACTCCTCTCCCCTTGATAATCAATCCTGAAACTTTAATAAACCCCATTGTTACCTATTCAAACCCTTTGCTAAATCATTGGCTCCACAATAAGTGAGGGTTGAAGGAGGGAAGAAATTATTCCTGAGGGAAGCTGGAGGCATCCATCTTGGGAGGAAGTAGTTGTCTCTATACTTCCTCCTGGAAACCCTTCAGTTTCATTGACAGGGAGGAGCCTTGGGACTCCTTCTTTGTGGACTTGAGAAACTGACTAGAAAGCCCTCTAGTCAGATTCAAACCACTTCTGACTGGCCCTAACCTTTGTGTCTGTACAAATTTTGCCTGAAAGAGTCCAGCCTTCCTCCCCCAGTAATGTTTGTCTCTAGTCTAAGTGTCTCCCTGTTGCAGCTGCCTCCCCTAATTACCTCATCATCTCCCATACCATTCATTATACTGCCTTGTCCTCTATTTCCCTAAACTCAGCCATTCCCTTATATCTCTCCTTACCACCTCAATCCACTATTGCACCTTCCTTTCCCACCAAAGGACCAAAACCCCCTATTTACCTTTTCTTTATTTACTTTTACCACATATCTTGCAACTTTCTTAAGTTGTTAATTATTTTCACAAGACTTAATTGATTTTCTAGGATTCTTTAAGTATATAATCATATCGTCTGCAAAGAGTGATAGTTTAGTTTGCTCGTTGCCTATTTAATCTCTTCAACTTCTTTTTCTTCTTTAATTTTTACAGCTAGCATTTTAGTATAATATTAAATAATAACGGTGATAATGGACATCCTTGCTTTACTCCTGATCTTATTAGGAAGAATTCTAACTTGTCTCCATTGCAAATGTGAGTCATAATTTCAATAAATCCACATAGTATAACCTACCTGGGCAACACACACAACACACACACACACACACACACACACACACACACACACACATACAACATCTTACACTCAAATCTGATTAATTTCTCATTACCAAACACTTGGCTACATTTCAAATATCTCTTTGCCCTTAGTCCTTAGTGGATTCTGTTTTACCATTCCTATATCTAAGCACCTTAAGCAACCCAGGGCCCATGTTATCACACTCTTAACAGACCTTAGAAGGAACAACAGAAGGTTGCTGGCAACCCTAGATACTATGCCTCATATAATCTTGAACAGGACTTATTCTTTCATTCAATAAATCAAACCCTTCCCCTATATTGATGTCAAACGTTGTGATATTCTACATAACCAGGAAAGAAAATTCCATACCATCTATGGTATGTTAATTAAACTAGAAACTTAGTCTATTTCAAAATAATATTTTAACTTGCTAACTCTGAGTTGCTCTGATGAATTTCTAATCAATAAAAGGAAAATAGATTTGTAGACCTCAGTTCATATAAGTCTGGAATGAATAACATCTTAATCTATGAAAGTGAAATGTAGTACAAAAAGAACATTGAGAAATTGACATTAGTTTTTTTGTTTCTTAAGCTTAAAACATACATAAAGAACTATGAAGATTTTCCTATGACACTTCAACAAGAAAGACCCTTGAAATATTTTTCTCATCTAAATTATATCTTCTATTTGAAGCATAAAAGAGTAAGCAGCTTTCATTCTGGAGTCTCCTTTGTCCATAGGAGGCTGGGCATAAGTCATCTGGAGCATTTCCTTTAGAATCACAATGTTAGATGCCCCAAACCTATTTACCAAGCCTTAACTACTTTCACCCATAAGTCATACCTCAAATTGAATATGTCTTCTATGAAACTAGAATTTCAACAAAAGGGGTGAGTGACTATGCAATAGACATTTAATCAATTTCCAAAGGATTTAGAAAACACGAACACTAACATTAGAAAGGCAATAGCTCTGGAAAGGCTTGGGCCAACCCTAAGCCAAAATCTTAAAGTTAGAGGCACAAATATAGAAGCTTCCCTCCACCCTACAAAACCCCACAGTAAAAGGGAAATATACCTGCTGTAAGAGGGTTAAAAACCCAACTTGTACCAAAAAAAATTGGTGGCCACAGAGTAGAAAGAACTTTAATTGATTTCCTCCTTCTCAAATCTGGTGGTATAGGTACTTACCTTGCATTGCCCGGATACACAGATAGATGTGCCATTCTGATCACAAGGAGTGCCATCAATAACCTTCTCAGCTTGCCTCACGTAGAAGCGATAGCCCATTGCTTGGCAATTCAGCTCACACTTTTGATTTCCCCGTACTATGGAAAAATAGTGAAAAAATTCACAAGTGGTGAATTAGAGCAGAATTAGCAGGCAGAATCATAAATAATAACTTGCCTTTCATCCTCTCATTCTTATTAAGCAGGATTCATCGAGCTATTTTTTCTCTAAAGGCCAATAGATTTCATATATGTCTGTCTGTATGTGTGTGATTATATGTTTTACATATATTATGTGTATGTAAGTACATATATGCATAATATATAATATATGTATATATATGTATGTCCTTGTGTATTTTGGAGAACACAAAAATAATACTAAGTTCTAAGCAATGTTCCAAGGTCATTACAAAGTCTGCATATATAATTATTGTTAACAATCTCAATTTTCCCTTCTTATATAATCATATTTTCTCTGTTATTCCCCTTTTCCTTCTGTTTCCATTGTCTCACACTCACATGCTCAGCGTCATGCTCAAAAGCAATCTCAGCAAGCTAAAAGAAAACACCTGAATCTCATGGATCATTAGGATAAGAGAGAAGTTGCTATGTAAGTCCCTGTATCTTTGATCTTATAAAGATAAGAGAGGAGTAGCCAAGAAAGTCTTCAAATAAATAAAAATTAAGATGAGGCTTTAGAAGTCATTTATTACAAGTTCCTTCCTACTTCATAAACTTTTCCTATAATATCTAAACTAAGTTAGAGGACAGGCAGCCCACTAAGTAAGAAGATATGTTGTACAATCTTGAACAAGTTATATCACCTAAGGGCTTTCAACACTTTTATCTCCACTTTTCATGAGATATAAAACACTCAGTTATAGGAATATTAAATTTTATACAAATGTGCCTGAAAATGTTTTATCTTTAGTGCAAGAACCTGGGTGGCATACTCTTCTTTTTTCTCCATCTCTTGGGATACTATTCATATAGACCCATGAATGAGTTTCTCACATGATATCAAACTATAACTGCCAAAGAAAAAAGTTAAGGAAATACTTGTATGTGAAAAGTTAACAACTGACTCTTCAAATATACCAAAACATCAGATTTGGAAAGAATCATAAAGACAACTCAACCCACAGCTAAATAAAAGTCAACTCCAACAACATTTCTGATAATCTTCTACTTGAAAAATTGGAAGGAGAGGGAGCTTACTACCTCTCATCAGTCTTTTTTATTTTAGAACAACTATAATGTCAAATAAATATTTGGCTAGATCAAATATAAATCTACCTCTCTATACCTTCCACCATTTGCTGACCTCTGGTGCCAAGAAGAATGAGTTCAGTATCTTTTCTACCTGATGGTTCTTCAAATACTTGAAGACAGTAATCATTCCTTCTGTCTTTTCTTCTCAAGGTTAAGAATTGCAATCCATCAGCTTCCTTGAATCAGCTTTTCAGTGCATGAGCTACAGTTTTCTCATTACCCTGGCCCCTTCCTCTAGATACACTCTACCTGATATACGTCCTTACTAAACTCTTGCTCCTAGGACTGAACAGAACACCCACGACATAACATCTGAACAAAGCAGTGTTCAATAAATCCATCAGTGCCCTTGCAATGGACACTAGCCCCTCAGGTTAATATTAGCTTTGCATGCTTTTACTTCATACCAATGCCTCATTTTTGAATTTTTAGTTCACTGCATATTTCTGCACAAACGGCTAATTGTTCCTCTCCTCTCCAATCTTATACATTTATACATATGAAACTAATTTTTTTAATCTAAGGGGAAAAATATAAATGTATTTCTATTAACTTTCATTTTGTTATATTCAGCCACTGCTCTAACCTGCCAGGGATCTATTTCTGTTTTGACTATCAGTTAGCACACAAGCTAGCCCTCTCTAAGAGGAACACTTCGATGGCCCTATGATTTCATTGTTGCACATACTCCTTCTAACTGTGCTCTTTGCAATCCAAGCCTCACTTCCATTCAAAGATGTTGTGGGCCTTAACATTTGATGATTACCAATGAAGCATGTGGGGCCTTCCTGAGTTATAACTTGTACTCTTTGCATGATAGTACATCATACTGATAAATTAATATGTGTCCCTTCTATGAAATTTTTCATTGTTGATGCATTTTAATCTATTGATTTCTACTGTCCTTTGGGTAACCAACAACTTTAATTTTTCAGAAAAAGTAGTATCTCATGACTTGAATCTATACAGAAGCATAAAAAAAGAGGTTGAAAAGATATTCTTTTAGTGAAAAAGTGAAGATTAAGAGCATTTTAGGCATAGGTAATAGCCAGTATAAAAGCATTGAGGTGGAAAATAAAAGGTCAAGTACAAAGAAGAGCAGTAGTTCAATATAGCTGGAATATAGAGTTCATAGAGGGGATCAAGAATAAAAAAAGACTGAAAAGAAGTAAGGAACCAAAAGTTAGCTCCAAACTTAAGGAGGCAGGGGGCGGGAGGAGAGATGAAATCTCACTTACTTAAAATTACTTGACCTTTACATTTGTAAACATAAATATATGCCAAATGGCTTTTTAAAGACTCCTAAATGAAAACTGCAAAGCAGTACTCTCAGAGAAGGAAAGCAAATAGTCACTCAAGAAACACATTTTTGAAAATCTAGATATCAAATAAATTTTACTATGAATGTCCTTGTTTTCCCTTACTTAATAGAAGTGAAAGTAGTAGGCTGATGAAGGAAGGTTCTAAACTTCATGAGTTTATAGGGCAGTGAACTTTTCTATCAATCTGTGGAGGAAACAAATATTCCCATTGAGTAACTTGAGAGGAATGAGGGACATTGAGCTTATAGCTTCCCCAATAAGATCTTACTAAAGATGAGGTTACCACTTTATGTTTCACTTATTGGAGATGAAATGATTGACTATTGTGGGCCATATCCCTTTGTGCTGGCCCTAAAGAGGAATATAGTTACAGAGTAGAACTTTATTGGCGGGATATAAGATATCCCAGAGCAACAGAGCTAGGAGGAGACTTAGGTGCTAGAGCAGGGGGATTATTTTAGAAACAAAATCTGTGCAGGTTTACAACCATCCCTAGGTCCCAAATTATGATTCTTTGGGGGAAAAGATTTATGGTTGTTTTGTATGTTCTCTACCATGGACCTGAAATTATGGCCAATTCCTGAGCCACAACTTCCTAGACAGAGAAGGGAAATTTCCTGGGCAATTTTAAAGTTTGAGAACCCAGCCTTCTAAACAGGAAAAAGGATATGAATGTTAATGACACTCTCAGAGTTTGTCCTTGAAAAGACACAAGAAGGGAGTTATGATGACATTAACCAATGCTTTACTTCCATCCAAAGATGCTGTTGACCTTGTCTAGCTCTCTTAATATTTGATGACATCTGATGGAGACACAACAGAAATTTCTAGTCTCTTAGAAAGAAAAAATATCCACATATAGACCCTAAAGCTGAAAGAAAAGCAAAAGGTTAAATCATAGTAAAGGGGAGCAAATAACCCTGGATTTTGCCTTCTGCTGTTATTGTGAGATATTGAGGCAGTATAACGATTCTTTGGGAATATAATTACCACCTTAGAAACACAAGTTTCTTCTTCTGATGTTAAACGAAACCTTTACAGTGGTGTATCATAAGGCTGTATGGGGCTCCTAGATGAAAGCAGGATCCATCTGAATGTTACCTTTATTGCAACCCCAAAGTTATTTAGCTTTCAATGAGATGTAAACCAGAGTGGCCTTTGAAATCTGAGGATAATGTAGGACTTGCTGAAGAGGAAGAATTATATCTATTGTTTACTGACTACTTTGAATAATTAATATGTTTTCTGATTTTCTGTGGCATAAAATTAAGGTTGTCTTGTAAATAATATTCATTATTACCTTGAGTATTTGTATGAGAATCAGAGACTCTTCAACTCACATTTATGGAAAACTAGGCATGAGCTACATTCTGGAATTTCCCAGAGGTATTCATGGTAGAAGCAAAATAAGCCAAAGAGAATTGTATGAGAGAAAACTTAAAGATTAGACGATCTATGAAAGCTTGTTACATAGGGTCTAACGGCCATGGGTTACATAGTAATCTCAAAGACTGGAGTAATAAAAGCTTGCCAAAGGTAATAGTGGGCCAAACTCAGATAGTATAAAAATTTTATCCCTCTTTTTCTCTTTGCTCCTACTCTAATTTTATAGGTAAAAGAAAGAGGAAACGGTGTGAGTAAATACTGGAGGCTCTTCCCTGAGGACAGAGCAACATCTGTGCTAAGTTTAGAATCCATTCAAATTTCACAAATTCATTCCAAGTTTAGCACCAAAATCCAAACTTCCAGGCTCAAGTTCCCTTTTTCGTTAGCAATATAGGACATTCTTGTTCAAAGGAAGCAGGGTCGTAAAAGCAGCTCATAAAACTTGGATGTGGCAGAGTGCTTACCAGAAACATTCTGATGAGTTGAGTGTAAATGAATAAGAAACATGTGGAGCTAATTTCTTGGGAATACATACAGGGGTTAAATGAAGCGGGGGGAAAAAAAGGTACTTGGGGAAAATATCTTTTAGATTTTTCTCAAACCAAAGCACAGGACAACTAGTATGAGGCACTTAGCTAAACTGAGTAACTTAGCACTAGTCAGAGCAAACTGTTGAGCTCAGCCTCCCTTCTCTTGCATTATCTATTTGGCCAGTTTGTAATAGAAGATCCATTTAGCCTCAGATTCCAGATATCACACTAAACTCAGACTAATTTTATTTAACCTGATTTCCACCAGACTATACTTTCCACGGCAAAGTTATGGGAAATAAAGTATAAAACATGCTTCTAATAATGCAAATTCCCTTTTTAGCTTTCATGCCTTTAGACAAAGGAGATAGTGAGAGAGAGAGAGCAAAAGAGTGAGAGAGACAGAGACAGAGAGACAGAGAGAGCGCACACTTCTGAGACTCAATTTGTTCCTTTTCTGAAAAAGGAAACTTCTCAGGAGCAGAGACCAAAACATCAGTCTGGCAACACATCATTTGTCAAGAGGTCAGTCTCCTAGCAGTCTCCAAAAGCATAGATCTAAAAGTAAGCCAAAAAGGCTTCTGGACTCTTGAAATAAGTATAACAAATTCTCAGTGCTAACACTATGCTAACACTATGTACTTTACTCCTTTGCCCTTTACCTAGTGCTATTCTGACCCTTATTCACAATACAGACCTTAAACTTGGCTCTCACTTTCCTTATGCAGAACAATAATAAAACTAATAAGCTAAATAGCAGAAAATGGAGCTATTAGAAATAGGCACAATGACAGTAACGGTAATGACCATTTGATAGTCTGACATTTAAAAGGAAAATGGGAAAAAATTAAGTAAATTTCAAACTACATAAATATCCATTATTGCATTTTGTGGCAAGACTGATGAACCTGAATTAAGAAAAGACTACACAGATCAGTCTTAATTAGAACATTTGTAATTTTTATCAATTCCCATCATGTCTCCACCTTTTATAAGCCAGCTCTGCAATAACTGCCATTAAATCTCAAGTTTTTAAATATCTTCCCTTAAGCTCATATTATAAGCAACAAATTTCACAGGCATATAGACTTCACAGGGGATGGAGAACTTATTCTCCCAATAGTAATTCAACTTTGGGTAGAAGCATATTGAGAAATGTCATTCTCTGCCTCATCCCTGACTATTATATTCAGGTTCAGACATCCTTGAAAATGCAGTCTCTTCCCATCTCACCCACACTTCTTCCATTTCTTAAAATTAATATATGTATTTTTTTAAAGAAGAAAACCAAATTAACAGTATCAAAGATGAAAAGGGAGTCCTCACCTCTAATGAAGAAGAAATTAAGGCAATCATTAAAAACTATTTTGCCCAATTATATGGCAATAAATATAGCAACCTAGGTTATATGGATGAAGATTTACAAAAATATAAATTTCCTAGATTAATAGAAGAAGAAATAGAATACTTAAAACAATCCAATATCAGAAAAAGAAATTGAACAAACCATCAAAGAACTCCCTAAGAAAAAATTGCCAGGGCCTGATGGATTCACAAGTGAATTCTATCAAACATTCAAGGAACATCTAATCCCAATACTATACAAATTATTTGATATAAAAAGCAAAGAAGGAGTCCTACCAAATTCCTTTTATGACACTGATTTGGTACTGACTCCAAAGCCAGGCAGACCAAAAACAGAGAAAGAAAACTACAGACCAATTTCCCTAATGAACATAGATGCAAACATCTTAAATAGAATACTAACAAAAAGACTCCAGCAAATGATCATGAGGGTTATCCATCATGATCAGGTGAGATTTAAAACAGGAATGCAAGGATGGTTCAACATTAGGAAAACCAACCACATAATCGACCATATCAACAAGCTAACAAACAAAAGTCACATGATAATCTCAATAGATGCTGAAAAAGCCTTTGACAAAATACAACACCTATTCCTATTGAAAACACTAGAAAGTATAGGAATAGAAGGGCCTTTCCTAAAAATAATAAACAATATGTATTTAAAACCATCAACAAGCATCATATGCAATCGGGATAATTTAATAGCCTTCCCAATAAGATCAAGCATGAAACAAGGATGCCTATTATCACCTGTATTATTTAACATTGTACTAGAAACACTAGCAGTAGCAATCAGAGAAGAAAAAGAAATTGAAGGTATTAAAATAGGCAATGAGGAGACTAAGCTATCACTCTTCATAGATAATATGATGGTCTACTTAAAAAATCCTAGAGAATCAACTAAAAAGCTAGTGGAAATAATCAACAACTTTAGCAAAGTTGCAGAATACAAAATAAATGCACATGAATCATCAGCATTTCTATATATTTCCAACACATCCCAGCAGCAAGAGTTAGAGACATTCCATTTAAAATCATCCTGACAATATAAAATACTTGGGAATCTATCTACCAAAACAAACACAGCAATTATACGAAAACAACTACAAAACACTTTCCAAACAAATAAAATTGGATCTAAACAATTGGAAAGCCATTAACTGTTCATGGGTAAGACGAGCTAACATAATAAAAATGACCATTCTACCCAAATTAATTTACTTATTTGCTGTCACACCTACCAAAGTACCAAGAAACTTTTTTACTGAATTAGAAAATAACAAAGTTCATTTGGAAGAACAAAAGATCAAGAAAATCTAGGGAAATAATGAAAAAATGTGAAGGAAGGTGGCCTAGTAGTACCAGATATTAAACTATACTATAAAGCAATAGTCATCAAAACAATATGGTACTTGTTAAGAGACAGAAGGAAGGATCAGTGGAATAGACTTAGTTTAAGTGACATAAGCAAGACATTCTATGATAAATCCAAAGAGCCCAACTTTTGGGACAAAAATCCACTATTTGACAAAAACTGCTGGGAAAATTGGAAAACAATATGGAATAGATCGGGTCTAGATCAACATCTCATAGCCTATACCAAGATAAATTCAGAATGTGTGAATGACTTGAATATAAAAAAGGAAACTATAAGAAAATTAGGAGAACACAGAATAGTATACTTGTCAGATCTCTGGGAAACGAAAGAATTTAAAACCAAGCAAGAGTTAGAAAAAATTACAAAATGTAAAATAAAGAATTTTGATTATATTAAATTAAAAAGGGTTTGTACAAACAAAAACAATGCAACCAAAATTAGAAGGGAAACAACAAACTGGGAAAAAAATCTTTATAAAAAAAAGCACCGACAAAGGTCTAATGACTCAAATATACAAGGAGCTAAATCAATTGTACAAAAAATTAAGCCATTCCCCAATTAATAAATGGGCAAGGGACATGAATAGGCAATTTTCAGATTAAAGAAATCAAAACTATCAATAAGCCCATGAGAAAGTGTTCTAAATCCCTAATTAGAGAAATGCAAATCAAAACAACTATGAGCTATCACTTCACACCCAGCAGATTGGCTAAAATGACAGCAGGGGAGAGTAATGAATGTTGGATGGGAAGTGACAAAATTGGGACATTAATGCACTGGTGGTGGACTTGTGAATTGATTCAATCATTCTGCATGACAATTTGGAACTATACCCAAAGAATGCTAAAAGAGTGCCTGCCCTTTGATCCAGCCATAACATTGCTGGGTTTGTACCCCAAAAAGATCATAGGGAAAAAGACATGTACAAAAATATTTATAGCTGCGCTTTTTGTAGTGGCAAAAAACTGGAAAACGAGGGTATAACCTTCAATTGGGGAATGGCTGAACAAATTGTGGTATATGCTAGTGATGGAATACTATTGTACTCAGAGAAATAATAAACTGGAGGAATTCCATGTGAATTGGAATGACCTCCAGGAATTGATGCAGAGTGAAAGGAGCAGAACCAAGAGAACATTGTACACTAGCAGCAATGCAATGACCCAGGACAATTCTGAGGTATTTATGGAAAAGAACGCTACCCACATTCAGAGGAAGAACTACAGGAGTGGAAACACAGAAGGAAAACAACTGCTTGAATACATGGGTTGATACGGACTTGATTTGGGAAGTAAACTCTAAACGACCACCCTAGTACAACTATCAATAATATGGAAATAGGTCTTGATAGATGAAACATGAAGAAACCAGTGGAAATACACGTTGGCTACAAAGGGGGTGGGGGTGGGGGGAAGAGAGTAAGAACATGAATCATGGAACCATGGAAAAAATTTTTCTAAAAAAAAATTAAATTAAAAAAAATTCATTAAGGGAATAAAGTGGAAGAAGGCATACTTTGATCTGTACTCAGATTCCAACAGTTCCTTCTTAGTAACAGATAGCATTTTTCATCATGATTCCCTTGTGGTTATCTTGGAAACTTGCTATGCTAATAATGGTTTAGTCCTTCACAGTTGATCATCATATAATATTTCTGTTACTACATACAGCGTAATCCTGGTTCTGCTCATTTCTTTTTGCATCAGTTCATGTTTTTCCAGGTTTTGCTGAACTCAGTCTATTTTTTCATTTCTTAAGACACAATAGTATTCCATTACAACCGTATAGACCACAACTCTTGTTCATCCATTCCCTAAGCAATGGGTAACGAGAGAGAGAGAAAGAGAGAGAGAGAGAGAGAGAGAGAGAGAGAGAGAGAGAGAGAGAGAGAGAGAGA